>NC_044981.1:87500-387500 GCF_008728515.1 Papio anubis
ATTGCAACCTCCGCCTCCCGGGTTCAAGCAATTCTCCTGCCTCAGCCTCCCAGGTGGCTGGGATTACAGGCGCCTGCCACCAGGCACAGCTAATTTTTGTATTTTTAGTAGAGAAGAGGTTTCACCATATTGGCCATGCTGGTCTTGAACTCCTGACCTCGTGATCTGCCCACTTCAGCCTCCAAAGTACTGGGATTACAGGCATGAGCCGCCACACCCAGCCAAAAATATTACCTTGTTTTAAGAGTTGTCACTTTGGCCAGGTGAGGTGGCTCATGCCTGTAATCCCAGCACTTTGGGAGGCCGAGGTGGGGAGATCACCTGAGGTCAGGAGTTTGAGACCAGCCTGGCTGACATGGTGAAATCCCATCTCTACTAAAAAAAATACAGAAATTAGCTGGGCGCGGTGGTGTGTGCCTGTAATCCCAGCTACCTGAGGCAGGAGAATTGCTTGAACCCGGGAGGCGGAGGTTGCAGTGAGCAGAGATGGCGCCACGGCACTCCAGCCTGAGTGACAGAGCGAAACTCCGTCTCAGAACTGTCACTTTTTAAGACAGTTACGGCGAATGTCACTGAGCCGGAGCAAATGCTGCTCCCTGCCGGGCTTTCTCGTCTGCAGAGCCTGAAGCTCAGAGGGTAAGAAACTTTCCGGAAGACGCACAGCGGAGAACTGGGGATCTGGATGCTGACCTATAGCACTGACTCCATGCCTTGTGCTGTCCTAACAGAGTCCTGGGAAGGGCTGAGCTCGGGAGATGAGCTTTACTGTGTGCAATAAACAGGCCCTGCTGGGGTGGTTCTCCTGAGGTCTCACTCTCAGCTTTGGAGAAGATACGTTTGTTTTTTCTGACTTTTGGCCCAGTAATCTTTATTAACTACTGTGATCAGGAGAAAGGGCCTGTGACAAATTGGAGGGTTGCCTAGGGGCTTCTAGGTTGCAGGGGCAGAGAGATGCATAGAGACTGAGGGAAGCAAAGGTGCACGGGGGTGAAGGTGGCACCTCCGCCTCTGCCGGTAAACAAAAACAGCCCCCCCACAACAGCCTCCCTTCCGGATGCTCGGGGTTTGCTGCTTGGAGCCCAGCACGCTCGACATCTCCACTCCCCTGCCCTTCCTGTTCTTCTGAAGCTGAAGTCGCTTCCCTGGATGATGCCTGGGTAGAAGCAGGCGGGAGGGGAATGTGCCTTGAGTGGAGGGAAAACTGTGAGATGAAAGAGGCCTTCTGAGGGGCTGGCTATCATCTAGGGCAAGCTTTTTATTTTTCTCTCTGTCTCTTTTCTTTTTTTTTTTTGAGACAGAGTCTCACTCTGTCTCCCAAGCTGGAGTGCAGTGGTGGCATCTCAGCTCACTGCAACGTCTGCCTCCTGGGTTCAAGCAATTCTCCTGCCTCAGTCTCCCAAGCAGCTGGGATTACAGGCACACATCACCATGCCCAGCTAATTTTTGTGTTTTTAGTAGAGATGGAGTTTCACCACGTTGGCCAGGCTGGTCTCAAACTCCTGACCTCAGGTGATCCGCCCGCCTTGGCCTCCCAAAGTGCTGGGATTACAGGCGTGAGCCACCGAGCCCGGCCTCAAGGGCGGTCTTTATCCTTTTCCAAGGTCAGCGAGTTGTCCTCAAATCCCTCCTCAGAAATCCATGACCTGTTCATGAGAAGGCTCTGTTTCATTCCCATGCCCCCAATCCTTTCCTCGGTGAGCCCAGCTAGGCCTGGAAGTGTGAGTCAGGATTTCTTCCAAAAGGATGAAAGTTTTGGTGAGTGAAGTAAATATTTTCCCCATCAAAATGAAAAGAAAGAAAAGAAAGAGGAGAAAGGAGAGAGAGAAAGAGAGAGAGAGAAAGAAAGAGAAAGAGAGACAGAGGGAGAGGAGGGAAGGGGAGGGGAGGTAAAGGGAGAAGCTAAAAGGAAAACAGGGAGGGGAGGGAGAGAAAGGAAAAGGTTTGGAAACTTCTTAGGATGAGCTGACTTCCCTCTTCCTCTCCCTCTCCCTCTTCCCTCCCCCATCTCTCTCTCTGTCTCTCACTCTTGCTTTTGTTCTTGTGCTCTCTCTCTCCCCCCCTCTGTCTCTCTTTCACTCTGTCTCTCTCTTTTGTTCTTGCTCTCTCTGTCTCTCTCTCCACCTCATTTTCCACTTTTTCACATACCATGAAGCAGAAAAGAAACTTATCTTGAAAAGATTCATCCAGGACGAGGTGTCACCCACACACTGATGACTGCTGGGGGCGGGTGGTTAATTATTTCACAGAGAGAAACTTCTCTGGGGAGAGCAGGGAGAGAAGAGGTGGACGTTTTTACTCTCGAAGACTGACAAGATAAAATTAGACAATTTGGGTCTAGAAGGCCAAGCAGGAAAAATAAACATGGAAAGAATATCTTCATGGGATATTCCACAACCTGTGTCCTTCCCAACCCTACTGCCTTCTCTCCGTGTCCCTGGAGCCTCAAGTCTAGGGGGAGTTTTATCCGGGGCAGTAATGGGGGAAAGGAGGTTCTAAAAAGAACTGTTATAATCAAGCAGGAGTTGTGTATTTCTGGACCTCAAATCTGTGTAGACAACAACTGGAACCTTTTTGATATTCAATAGCTGAAGTTGACTTCTCCTGAGTGCCCATTTCACCTGCCGGCAGAAGCTTGTTTTCAGCCACGTCAGGGTCTCCAGCCCTCCCCACCTAGGACTTTGCTCACTCAAAAGCCGATTGCTGTATCCACAGCCTCCACCGCACCCCTCCCTGCTCCCTCTCTTGGTGGAGCCAGGCTGGGTCCCAGAAACCTCATGCCCGGTCTTGGCCCATCTTCCCAAATACACTATTTCCAGTTTTTTTCTTGGTAATTTCTTTACCCTGTGGCCATCCCCCTGTAACTACTGTACCTCGAGTCCCCTGGGGCTTCAGAGAAAGTCTGCTAACAACAGAAAAGGCTGAAGCCCTGAGCCCGTGTCACTCTTTGATCCTAAAGGAGAAGGAAAGCTCCTCAGTGGCTGTGGCCTGTTTGACTTTTGTCTGCTTTCACACGACCTCAGGACTCTGAAAGATCAAGCAAAAACCAGGATCCTGGCTCAGAGCAAAAGTGAAATGGCACTTTTGCCCAAATGTTAATAAACACAAACGCACACCCCTGTTGCCCCTGTTGGACACGCTGTGGAACGGTGGATTTTCTCAGTCGCTAATGGGAGAAATGTAATGGGAATCAGCCCTTGTGGTGGGTAACTTGGTGACATCAAAAATCTTAAAACTTTTGAGCACTTATCACTTCTGCTTGGAAGAATGACAATCCTGTGAAAAAACTGCACCTAAAACGTATGCAGAGAATATTCATTTAAGTATTGCTTAAATATTAGGTAATAATTCAACACAATCTGAAAGTCCCACATAGGGGACTGGCTAAATCTGTTCGGGTACTTCCAGACAATGGAGGAGCCATGCGGGCACGAAAGTTTGCTGTACATGATATTTAACCATATTAAAAAATCAATGATGTATTGCTAAGTGCAGAGTACAATTTTTTCTTTCTTTCTTTTTTTTTTTGAGATGGGGTCTCACTTTGTCACCCAGGCTGGAGTGCAGTGGCACGACCTCGGCTCACTGCCACCTCTGCCTCCCGGGTTCAAGTGATCCTCCTGCCTCAGCCTCCCGAGTAGCTGGGATTACAGGCACACGCCACCACGCCCGGCTAATTTTTGTATTTTTAGTAGAGACAGGGTTTCACCATGTTGGTCAGGCTGGTCCCAAACTCTTGACCTCAAGTGATCCACCCACCTCAGCCTCCCAAAGTGCTGGGATTACAGGGGTGAGCCACTGCGCCCGGCCTATTCTTTTCTTTTCATCAAAATTTTTTTTCTCCAATAGAAAGCCCAATAGAAAACAGCACCGTGTTAAACCTTCGTGGCTAATACAAGCTCAAAGAATACTTCACAGAAATGAAAAACCATTTGTGTTCCACATCTGCCCAGGCTGGTAATGAGACAGGTGTTTTGTTTGTAAACTGAAAATTAAAGATTATACCTCTTGCTGAATTCGAAATGAGTTCTCCAAAAAGCAAAACCTTCCAAAACATCAAAAAATTCCACCACGTCCCATGTGTTGTTTCAGTAAATCCACTTTCTTGCTGACTGTCTCACCCCTCCTCATTGTTCTTCCCATAAAATGGATCACTTGGCCCAAAACTGCATGAGCCAAACAGATCTTAATGATCACTGGCGACACTGAAATCCAAGAATACAGGAACTGCTCCAGCCTGAGACCAAATCTGGGAACGGAGAACTGAAAAGGACAAGAAAATCGTCCCACAAAGGACTTGAACATACACAGAAGTGGCGTGTTAAAACAATATGTACACCATGAAGCTTGAAGAGAAAATTGTTGGGAAGTTTCTTAGCAAGGGGAGAGGGACTTCTTACTATATACATTATATTAATATGTTAACATTAATCAATATTAATTTCTGGAAGAATATACTTCACTAAAATGAAAAATGGTTTGATGTTGAAAAAATTGAGACATAAAAGAGAATACATTTATTTAACTTGGGGAGTTAGTTTCACTTTGGTTTATTTATGACATTTCAATATGTCAACTTTAATTTTTTGGATGCAGTTTATTTGTATGTATTTATGGGGTACATGTGACATTTTGTATATGCATAGAATGTGTAATGATCTAGTCAAGATATTGATCATTTCCACGTGTTGGGTACATATCAAGTCCTCTCTTGCAGCTATTCTGAAATACATAGTACATTGTGTTAACTATAGTCACACGGCTCTGCTATCAAACATTAGAACTCATTAAATGGAAAGATACCTAGCACTTGGGGAGGGTGAGGCGGGCGGATCATTTGAGATTGGGAGTTCAAGACCAGCCTGGCCGATATGGTGAAACCCTATCTCTACTAAAAATACAAAAAAAATTAGCCGGGCGTGGTGGCGGGCGCCTCTAGTCCCAGCTGCTTGGGAGGCTGAGGCAGGAGAATTGCTTGAACCCGGGAGGCGGAGCTTGCAGTGAGCTGAGATCGCGCCACTGCACCCCAGTCTGGGAGACAGAGCTAGACTCTGTCTCAAAAAAAAAAAAAGAAAAGAAAGAAAGAAAGAAAGAAAGAAAGAAAGAAAGAAAAGAAAAGATACAAAGGCACACTCTTATTTTATGAAAACATGTTTCCTCAGTCAGAGACGGATGCTTGTCCGTAAGCCCTGCAGCTATCATCCTGAGTGGTAGTGAAGATGACACCAGAGGCGCAGTCCCGTTAGTACTTCTAGGGTCTGTTTTTGTCCATCTCTAAGACTGCAGTTTATTAGATGAAGTCGAAAGAGCTCCTTACTGTGGAACTGTGAAGAGAAGGAACCGCCTCTCTTGGCTTGCTGGTCTAGTGTTGGAGAATGAGGTTCTTCATCTTCCAGAGGGACAAAAATTACAAGATCTCAGAGTTGCCTCAGTATTGTTGAAAGATCAAAATCAGACAATAGGCCAATGCAGGTATTGTTATCACAGGGTGTCAGGAGCTGATAGCCACCCGAATTTAAATGAAGGGCCTTCAGAGTGAACGCTGTTGACAATACCAGCGATCGTTCCCCTCCTTCTGAGTCCACCCTTGACCAGGGCCACTGCCTGACTTCTTTCATAGAACTCCCATGGTACTTTCCATGAAGTTAAGACAGTCATTGCACACCTCCCAGCACTTTTATTTCTACTGAATAAAATCTCCCTTTCCTGGCCTTGGAAACTGCTACAGCTCACTAACCCTCTATCCTCACAAACAGCCCTTCCAGCAACGCTGGCGGGCACCTGCCCATATCCTCAGGGAATTCCACTGGACGGTTTCGGTTTCCTCCCCAGTCCCACAACGTTTTCACTGCATTTGTGTTTAGCAGACAGAGTGAAACTCAGCACATGCTTTATTCTCTCCCAGTTACACAAAGTTTCGTGGAAAATCTCATGACAGGTTTTGGAATTGGGTTGATTTATAGGGCCATCCTTGGGAGATGATGTGGATGGCAATTGGTAAATTGGGGCAAATGTCAAACTCATTTAAATATTTTTTTACCTGTTGCTGTCTTTCATATTTTTCCCCTGAGAATCAAATAACCTTAAAGCTGGAATGATCCACTCTCTCATTTTATGATGAGAAAATGGAAGCTTAGAGAAATGAATTAGCCTGGATTGAAAGATTAAACAACTAGTTAGGATGGGAGCCAGGGCAGGAATCTTAAGTCTCCTCCTCTCCAGTCAAGAACTTCTCGCCTCCACCATCCTCTTGAACTCACATCTCAGAAGCGTGACACAATGTCCTCTCCCTGGGACCTCTACGTAGCCTCCACATTGTCGAGGCTCTTGAGGTGCTGGCTGGTGCCCTTGCCCGGAACAGAGAGTGAGGCAGACTGAGCCAGGGAGCAGGCAGGTGCTGCAGAGCCAAGGAGCCTCGGCGGGATGCCTTCCCACCTTCCCACTGCTGTCATGCCAGAGCCCAACTCACGTTTGTCATTTTAAAAGCCATTTGTTAAACTCCCTTAGTCAATCCCGTAGACCCATTTTTCTTGTTTCCCTGTGGCACTTGACTAGGAGTTAAAAAATAATAACATTTAAGACAGACCAACTATTCTTATTCTTGGACCAAGTTCTGGGAGCTGTGTTTTCCACAGCAGGGAATCAGGGGAATCAATGTCACCGGAGTAGAGTGGATGAGCAGTTTCCCACTCCTGGAAACCTGGGGCTGGTGCAGGTCCGGGGCATGCACTCCAGAACAGGCAGGGGCAACCTCTGAGATGCAGGCAAGCTACCACCACTCTTGCGGGCCCCTTTCTCTATAAAAAATATTTAAAAGTATTTTACTGCTGCACTGATAAAATGACAGATGTAATTGAGATGGGATTCATTATTATATATTCATGATTATTATATATATTTTTCTTCTGATTTTAAAGAAATAAAGATTAAGCTTTTTTTTTTTTTTTTGGATGGAGTTTTGCTCTTGTTGCTCAGGCTGGAGTGCAGTGGCACAGTCTTAGCTCACTGCAGCCTCCACCTCCCAGGTTCAAGCGATTCTTCTGCCTCAGCCTCCTGAGTAGCTGGGATTATGGGCATGCACCACCATGCCTGGCTAATTTTGTATTTTTAGTAGAGTCGGGGTTTCTCCATGTTGGTCAGGCTGGTCTCTAACTCCCGACCTCAGGTGATCCGCTCACCTTGGCCTCTCAAAGTGCTGGGATTACAGGCTTGAGCCACTGCGCCCAACCAAGATTGAGCATTTCTAAGGTTTCCAAATGCAGCCGGGCCCCAGGCACCATGCCTCCTGTGCCAGAGTGCAAAGTCGGCTCCATCAGAACCAGATGAGCTGCGGGCATCTCCTGCTTCTTCATGCCATCCTGAGTTCCCAGAACCTCTGTTTCCTTCTCTCTAGAATAAGGATTGCCTAGGGCTACTGTGAGGATGGACAGAGATCACATGCATAAAAAAGAGCATCCCCTCATCCCTCCCTCACCTCCCTCCTTTTCCTGGGAGATTGGTCTGCAGCATTTCTTGTCTGCACAAACTCTTGGATTTGTTGCTTCTGAAATTAGAGACAAGCCACTGGTTAAGGGCACAGTCATTAGCAAGATCAGGTTTCCTCTGTCTCAGCTAACTTTTCTCTCTCTGTACGGCACTCCCTCTGCTCTGGTCAACATGTGCACAGCAGCACTGAAACTTCTCTCTGGTGACCGCCACTCCCTCCAAATAGCCTCACGGTGCCCCCACTGTTGCACACACACAAGCTACCGCCCAGAATGAACCACCTTGGGCATCTTTTAAAAAAATGCACTGAAGGAAAGTGCTATTCCATCCCTGAGTGATGGAGGAGGAATATATGTTTCAATTAATGGTAAAACAACCAAGACTGATGCATCCTATGATATCTGGGACCTGCTTTACTCATTTGTCACGAAAAATTGTGAAGGATGTTGAAATGTGAAAGAAAATGTGAGTGATGTCTATAAATCTATGTATCTACGGTTGACCCTTGAACAACATGGATTTGAACTATGCAATTCCACTTACACACGAATTTTTTTCCATGGGAGTTACACTGACTGTGCCTGACTCTCTTGCCTTCTCTTCCACCTCCTCTACTTCTTCTGCCCATGCTACTCCTAAGACAGCAAGACCAACCCCTCCTTTTCCTCCTCCTCCTCAGCCATTGTGAAGATGATGAGGATGAAGAGCTTTATGATGATTCACTTCCACTTAATGAACAGTGAATGTATTTTTCTCTTCTTCATGATGTTCTTAATAACATTTTCTATTCTCCAGCTTACTTTTTGCTAAGAATACAGTACATAATACATATAACATAAAAATATTTTTTAATCAACTGTTTATGTTATTGGTAACACTTCCAGTCAACAGTAGGGTATTAGTAAAGTTTTGAGGGATGCTGAATTTTACCAAACATTTAAAGAAAAAGTAATACCAGTCCTACTCAAACTATTTTGAAAAACAGAGAAGGAGGGAATACTTACAAAATCATTCTATGAGGCCAATATTATCCTGATAACAAAACCAGACGAAGACATATCAAAAAAAAGAAAACTGCAGGCCAATATCCCTGATAAGCATTGATGCAAAACCCTCAACAAAATATTAGCAAACCGAATTCAACAACACATTGAAAGGATCATTCATCATGATCATATGGGGTTTACCCCAGGGATGCAAAGATGATTCAACGTAAACAAATCGGTCAATGTGATCCCTCATATCAACAGAAAGAAGGACAAAAATGATATGATCATTTCATCTGATCCTGAAATAGCATTTGATAAAATTCAACATCCTTTCACAGATAAAAACCCTCAAAAAACTGGGTGTAGAAGGAACATACCCCAACACAATAAAAGCCATATATGACAGATCCACAGCTAGTATCATACTGAATGGGAGAAAACTGAAAGCCTTTCCTCTAAGATCTGGAACATGACAAGGATGCCCACTTTCACCACTGTTATTCAACACAGTACTGGAAGTCTCAGCTAGAACAATCAGACAAGAGAATGAAATAAAGGGCATCCAAATTGGAAAGGAAGAAGTCAAATTATCCTTGTTTCCAGATGATGTGATCTTATATTTGGAAAAACCTAAAACCTTCACCATAAAACTATTAGAACTAATAAGCAAATTGAATAAAGTTGCAGGATACAAAATCAACATACAAAAATTAGTAGCATTTCTATATGCCAACAGTGAACAATTCGGAAATCAAGATACTAATCTCATTTACAATAGCTATGAATAAAATAAAATACCCAGAAATTAACTTAACCAAAGAGGTAAAAGATTACTACAATGAAAACTATAACACATTGATGAAATAAACTGAAGAGGACACAAAACAATGGAAAGATATTCCATGTTCATGGACTGGAAGAATTAATATTGTTAAAATGTCCATATTGCCTAAAGCAATCTACAGATTTGATGTAATACCTATCAAAATACCAATTACATTCTTCACAAAAATAGAAAAACTAATTATAAAATTTATATGTAATCACAAAAGACCCAGAATAGCCAAAGCTATCCTAAACAAAAAGAACAAAACTTGAGGAACCACATTTACTGACTTCAAATTATACTACAAAGCTATAGGAACCAAAACAGCATGGTACTGGCATAAAAACAGACACATAGACCAATGGAACAGAATAGAGAACCCAGAAACAAATCCATACATCTACAGTGAACTCATTTTCAACAAAGTTGCCAAGAACATACATTGGGGAAAGGATAGTCTCTTCAATAAATGGTGCTGGGAAAACCAGATATCCATATACAGAATAATGAAACTATTGCCCATCTCTTGCCTTATACAAAACTCAAACTGAATCGAATACTTAAATCTAAGATTTCAAACTATGAAACTAGTAAAAGAAAACATTGGGGAAACTCTCCAGGACATTGGTCTGTACAAATATTTCTTGAGTAACACCCTACAAGCACAGGCAATCAAAGCAAAAATGGACAAAAAAGATGACATCAAGTTAAAAAGCTTTTGCACAGTAAAGGAAACAATCAACAAAGTGAAGAGACAACACACAGAATGGGATAAAATATTTGAAACTATCCATCTGACAAGGGACTAATAACCAGAATACATAAGGAGCTCAAACAACTCTATAGGAACAAAATCCAATGATCTAATTTTAAAAATGGGCAAAAAATCTGAATAGATGTTTCTCAAAAGAAGACATTTAAATGACATATAGGTATATGAAAAAGTCCTGAACATCACTGATCATCAGATAAATGCAAATCAAAACTACAATGAGATAGAGGAGGTCACCCCAGTTAGAATAGCTTATATCCAAAAGACACATAATAACGAATGCTGGTGAGGATGTGGAGAAAAGAGAAACCTCATATACTGTTGGTAGAAATGTAAATTAGAACAACCACTATGGAGAACCATCTGGAGATTCCTCAAAAAACTAATAATAGAGTGCCATAGGATCCAGCAATCCAATCCCACTGATAGATATATATCCAAAAGAAAGGAAATCACTATACTGAAGAGATGTCTGCACTCTCATATTTATTTCAGCACTATTCACAATAGCCAAAATTTGGAAGCAACCAAAGTGTCCATCAATAGATGAACAGATAAAGAAGATGTGGTACATATACAGAGTGGAGTACTATTCAGCCATAAAAAAGAATGAGATCCTGCAATTTGCAGCAATGTGGTTGGGACTGGAGGTCATTACGTAAAGTGAAATAAGCCAGGCACAGAGAGACAAAGTTTGTATATTCTCACTTATTTGTGAGAACTAAAACTTAAAACAACTGAACTCATGGAGATAGAGAGTAGAAGGATGGTTCCCAGAGGCTGGGAAGGGTAGTGGGGGGTGAGAGGAGTAGGAGGGATGGTTAATGGGTACAAATATATAGTTAGAATAAATAAGGTCTAGTATTTGATAGCATAACAGGGTGACTATAGTCAACAATAATTTATATGTTGTTAATAATTAAATATTATAATTGGATTGCTTGCAACACAAAGATATGATAAATGCTTGAGGAGATGGATACCCTATTTACCCTGATGTGATTGCTACACATTGTATGCCTGTATCAAAATATCTCATGTACTCCATAAATACATATACCTATTATGTACCCATAAAATTAAAAATTAAAAAAAACAAACAAGATTTTTCACTGCACAGGGATCTGCACCCTGACTCTTGCATTACTCGAGGATCAACTGTACATCTATGTCTGTACATCTCACCCACTGAAGTTATCCTCACTATTCTTTTACCTCTATAAGTTGTAGAAAATGGATAATAACGTGAATTACTCTTGTTCATAGAAATGCAAATTAATTTGTCCCCAATGGGATACAATTGACCATTGCCCTATGGAAGAGCAGTTTTATGGCTATTTGTAAATTCATTTTACAATTCCTTATCCCTTGTATATAAATGTATGGTTCTCAGAATTCTCTATTGAACCCATTGTAACATTTAATTAAAGAGTGAAATAACATCTTTGACATGTGTTCATTTTATATTTGCGTAAGAGTCTGCAAATCACCCTTTAACACATTTCATCACTACTCTTGAGTTCACTCTTCCCTCCTTCATAAAGCCACATCACCTTCTGACATGAAGCAAACCCTGAAACAAGGTCTGCAAATCACAGGCTCATGATGGCCCAGATCCTCTGTCAAAAAAGAAAGGACATCACATTAGATAGATGTCATAAAGTGATTGTCTTCATTATGAGCAGTCTGGAAACCCGGTCTCGGTAATGGTTTGAAGTCATCCAATACATATACTCCCCTTGTATAAATTTTACAGTTGTGTAGGTATGTTAGGTTGAACCACATGAAATTGCTGCTCTATAGGTTAAAATGTTCAACATCAGCAAATCCACATGATTTGACCTAACAGATATGTATGCAATTATAACATTCACATGGATGTGTATGCAGAGATACACAAAGTACACATTCATACAGAGTAAAACTACATCATGAGCGGAAGTTCTGGGCTAATTTAGGTGTAAGCAGAAAGTCATGTTTCTTGATGAATGTGTTTCTGTTCCTTTAAACTCTAATTTCTGGAAGTTCATGTGAAATGGGGAGAGGGGTCTGTACTGTATTGTGGGAAACTTTTGAGGCCAGGAATCAGGAAACCTACAGCCTCACTTGCTCTAAGATGTATCCATCCTTTAGTGGACATTACTTTAGTACCTTTTTCTTGGATTCTGAAGGGTTTTACAAGGACTCATGTGTTTTTTCCTGAGGATCCAGAATGGATAGGAGCTGGGTTGAGTTGAAGCTTAAAATTATGTTTTCCTTTTGTTTTGTTTCCTTCAGTTTTGAAGAAAAATATTTCCTGATATAACCTTTTTTCCCCCTGATTGGCCTCTTTCTACCAAACTAAGAGAGCAGCAAACACAAAATGTGGTTGAGATTCCACTCGGCAGGAATCCAGTGATTCTGAGTTTGGCTCTCCACGTTTTGCAGAACACATCCTCGTGATTCACAAACCTACACTCTCCCATGTCCATCACGGCGAAGGTGCCAACATGACGCTACTGACTCATGCACCAGAGGAGGGTGACACTAGATGCCCTCATGGAACCACTCGTGGTTGGTTTTCTAGTTATGGGAAAGGCTTGTGTTGAGTCATCTTCATGTTCTCACCTTCTCCTCTGCAATGTGTGTGACCTTCCAGCACAGGCCCTAGCCCTTAGAAATATGTCAGTCCATCTGGCCAACACGGTGAAACCCCGTTTCTAATAAAAATACAAAAATTACCGGATGTGGTGGCGGGTACCTGTAGTCCCAGCTACTGGGGAGGCTGAGGCAGGAGAGCGGCGTGAACCCGGGAGGCAGAGGTTGCAGTGAACTGAAATCACACCACTGCACTCTAGCCTGGGTGACAGAGTGAGACTCTGTCTCAAAAAACAAAAACAAAAAAGAAAAAGAAAAAAGAAATAAATATGTCAGCCCGTAAAATCTGTCTCCAGAGAAAGGGAAGAGAAGGAATTACCACATGTTGGCATGGGTTATAATTGGTGAAGTTTACTATTGTGTACAGAGGAACTTGAATTTTCTCCAGTCATTAGTAGTAAGTAAAACATGCTTCTTAATGGAGTGACTGTTGGAGAGACATAGAGAAATACATGAAAAATATTTTATATGTATATGTATATATATGCAACAGGGTGAGGGAGACAAAAGAGAAATAATACACACTTTTTTACATAACAGCTTTTTAGAGGTATAATTCATACCATAAAATCACTCTTTTAAAGTGTGAAATTCAGTGTTTTTTAATATGCTTGAAGAGTTGTGTAACCATCATGACTACGTAATTTAGAACATTTTTATCACCCTTCAAAAAAAAAAAAAATCCCACATCTATTAGCAGTCACTCCCTATTTTCTCTTCCTCCCAGCCCCTGGCGATCACTAATTTGATTTCTAGCTCTGTGGATTTTCCTTTTTCAGACATTTCACATCCATGGTCTGATACAGCATGTGGTCTTTTGCGCCTGGCTTCTTTCACTTCACATTTTCAAGGTCTTCGGGGGTCATCAGTGCTGTGCCATGGATAAGAACTTCATTTGCTTTTGTGGCTAATAGTCTCTTGTATGGATAGACCACGTTTTGTTTAGTCACTCATCAGTTGATAGACATTTGGGTTGTTTCTACTCTTTGGCTATTACAAAAACTGCTGCTACTATGAACATTTATGTACAAATGTTCTGTAGACATATGTTTTGATTTCTCTGGGGTATACACCCTGGAGTAGAATTTTTAGGTAATATAAGAACTCTGTTTAATATTGTGAGTAACTGACACACTGTTTTCCAAAGTGGCTGCACCGTTTTACATTCCCATGGTAAACTAAGAGGGTTCCAATTTTTCTGTGTCCTTGCCAATACTTCCTGTTTTTTTTTGAGATGGAGTCTCACTCCATTTGGAGTGCAAGGGCGTGATCTCAGCTCACTGCAACCTCTGCCTCCCTGGTTCAAGCAATTCTCCTGCTTCAGCCTCCTGAGTAGCTGGGATTACAGGCACACGCCACCATGCCTGGTTGATTTTTGTATTTTAGTAGAGACGGGGTTTCACCATGTTGGTCAGGCTGGTCGCAAACTCCTGACCTCGTGATCTGCCTGCCTCGGCCTCCCAAAGTGCTGGGATTACAGGTGTGAGCCACCGCGCCTGGCCAGTACTTACTATTATTTGTCTAATTATAGCCATCCTCATGGGCGTGAAGTGATATCTCATTGTGGTTTTGATTTTCACTTCCCTAATGGTGGATAATTTTTGGGCATCTTTTCATATTCTAATTGGCCATTTATATATCTTTCTTAGAGAAAAGTCTGTTCAGATCCTTTGTGCATTTTTTAAAAAATAGTTTATTTTTATTTTTATTATTGAGTTGCAGATGTTCTGTACTTATTCTAGAAGCAAGTTACCCTTCTATTCTGAATATATTTGATTTGCAAATATTTTTCCCATTTTGTGGGTTGTTTTTTTCGCTTGATGGTGTCTTTTGCAGAACAACAGTTTTTAAATTTGATCATGTCCAATCAATCTATTTTTTTCATTTGCCACTTGTGCTTTGTCGTTTTATCTAGGAAGACTTTACCTAACTCAAGGACATTAAAATTTACCCTTAGTACTTCTTCTAAGAGTGTATAGTTTTAGCTCTCACATTAAGGTTTATGACTCATATGGATTTAATTTTTGTGTATGTAACAAAGGAGTCCAACTTTATTCTTTTGCATGTCTATATTCAGTTTTCCCAGTACCATTTGTTAAAAAGATCTAAAGAGAGGAGGGTGATACTGGACCTACTCATAAAACCACCAGTGCTTGATTTTCTAATTTCTAATTTAAAATTATATCTATGAGTCTAATAATTTTATAATTTTTAAAAATATTTTAATTTTTAATTTTGTGGGTACATAGTAGGTGTATGTATTTATGGAGTACGTGAGACATTTTGATACAGGCATATAATGTATAACAATCATATCAGGGTAAACGGGGTATCCATCTCGTAAAGCATTTGTCATAGCTTTGTGTTACAATCAATCCAATTATAATACGTTACATATTTTAAAATGTACAATAAATTATTGTTGACTGTAGTCACCCTGTTGTGATATCAAATATAAGATCTTATTCATTCTAATATATGTATATACTATAATATATATGTATGTATTCTAATTCCTACATATACATATATAGTAGAAAAGAAATATATATATATACACGCACATATATACATCTTTTTGTTTTTTACATGGAGTCTCACTCTGTCACCCAGGCTGGAGTGCAGTGGCATGATCTTAGCTCACTGCAACCTCTGCCTCCCAGGTTCAAGTGATTCTTTTGCCTCAGCCTCCCAAGTAGCTGGGACTACAGACGCACGCCACCATGCCCAGCTAATTTTTGTATTTTTAGTAGGGACAGGGTTTCACCATATTGATCAGGCTGGTTTCAAACTGCTGACCTCAAGTGATCCACCTGCCTCAGCTTCCAAAAGTGCTGGGATTATAGGCATGAGCCACTGCACACACCCATTCTAACTATATTTTTGTACCCATTAACCATCCTTCTACTCTCCCCACCCCAACCCTTACTAACTTCTGGGAACCATCGTTCCCTTCCGTATCTCCATAAATTCAATTGTTTTAATTTTTGGCTTTCGCAAATGAGTGAGAACATGCAAAGTTTGTCAGTCAGTGCCTGGCTTATCTCACTCAACATGATGACCTCCAGTCCCATCCATGTTACAGGATCTAATTCTTTTCTATGGCGGAATAGTACTTCATTGAGTGTCTGCACCACGCATCCTTTGTCCATTCATCTACTGATGGATACTTAGGTTGCTTCCAGATCTTGGCTATTGTGAATAGTGCTGCACTAAACACGGGCACGCAGATATCTCTTCAGTACGGTGATTTTCTTTCTTTTGCCTGTATACCTAGCAGTGGGATTGCTGGATTCTAGGGTAGCTCTATTTGTCAAAATTGATTGGCCACAAACATAAGGATTTATTTCTGGACTCTGAATTCTATTCCATTGATCTACATGTCTGACTAGTACCACACTGTCTTGCTCACTGTCACTTTGCAGTAAGTTTAAAATCAGGAAGTGTGAGTCTTTCAACTTTGTTTTTATTCTTCAAGATTGTTCTGTTTATTCTTGGTGCCTTGCCTTTCCATATGAATTGTATAATGAGCTTCCCAGTTTCTGCCAAAAAAAAAAGAAAAAATCCAGCTGGGGTAATGCTAGGAATTACATCGAATCTGTAGATCAATCTGGGGAGTACTGCCATCTTAACAGTAAATATCGAGTATTCCAATCTATGTTCACGAGATGTCTTCTGCTAACTTAGATCCTCTGTAATTCTTCCAATGATGTTTTGTACTGTAGTTTTCAGTGTAGAAGTCTTGAATATTTTGGCAAAATCTCTCCTTAAGATATTTTATTCTTTTTGATACTATTATAAATGGAACTATTTTCTTACTTTTATTTTCAGATTGTTCATTGCTAGTGTATAGAACCAACTGACTTTTGTATATTGATCTGCTACCTGGCAACCTTAAGGAACTCATTTTGTAGTCCTAATAGTTTATTTTGTGGCATGCTTAGAATTTTTAATATTAGATCATGTCATCTACAAACAGAGATAGTTTTACTTCTTTCTTCCTTATCTGATGTCTTTCACTTCTCTTTCTTGTCTAATTGTCCTGGCTTGATCCTCCACTACGACGTTGAATGGAAATGGTGAGAGTGGACTTTCTTAGGGCGAAAACATTCCGCCTTTTACCACACACGGAACATTAGGTGTGGATTGTTCGTAGATTCCCTCGATCAGGTGGAGGAAGTTCCCTTCTGTTCTTAGCTTTTGTGTGTTTGTATTATGAAAGATTGTTAGATTCTGTAAAATGCTTTTTTCTCTATCTCTTCAGATGACTCTGTGGTTTTGTTGTCATGCAGTGCATTACATTGATTGATTTTTCAAAGTTAAAGCATCCTTATATTCCTTGGATGAATCTCACTGGATTCAGTTTGTGTTTTGTTGAGGATGTTTGTATTGATTTTTATAAGGGATATTGGTTTGTACTTTCCTTATGATATCTTAGTCTGGTTTTGATATCAGGGTAATACTGGGGACATAGAATAAGGTGAAAACTACTTCTTCCTCTTCTCTTTTTAAGAGTTTATGAGAGGGTCCAGACCTGGTGGTTCACACCTGTAATCCCAGCACTTTGGGAGGCCGAGGTGGGTGGATCACTTGGGGCCGAGAGCTCAAGACCAGCCTGACCAACATGGAGAAAACCCATCTCTACTAAAAATACAAAATTAGCCGGGCATGGTGGCGCATGCCTGTAATCCCAGCTACTCAGGAGGCTGAGGCAGGAGAATCGTTTGAACCCAGGAGGCAGAGGTTGCAGTGAGCTGAGATCACGCCATTGAACTCCAGCCTGGGCGACAAGAGCGAAACTCTGTCTAAGAAAAAAAAAAAAAGGTTTATGAGAGTTTGGTGCTAACTCTGCATATGATAGAATTCACCAATGAAGCCATGCGATTTGATAGAATTCACCAATGAAGCCGTGTGAGTCATTTGATAGAATTCACCAATGAAGCCGTGTGAGACTGAGCTTTTTGGTAGGAAGTTTTTAATTACTAATTCAATCTCCTTACTTGCTACATGTCTATTTGTATTTCTTATTTACTCTTCTCTCAGCTTCGATAGTTTGTGTCTTATATACACATGTTAAAATAAAAATGTTAATTTGAAATTTCTCCTCATCCCTGTCATCTACCTATTCTCCTTATTACTTGGGCTCATCTCCTTGACAGCAACTATAAGAAAAACAAGAAAGCAAAAATATCATCTCTGTACATGTGACAGATTCCTTTGGATTTTGCTCCCCTGTGGCTTCTTTTGATACGTTTGGTCACCTAGCCCCTCTTCTTTAAAACTTCTCAACTCTAGAAAAACAGAAGAAAAAAACTGAACGAGAGAAAGAGAAAGATTGCTGTAGTGAGATTTGAATCCATTCTGTAGTGCCGCATGGATAAAAGTAGGCCTATCAAATGTCACAAACGGGTTTGACTCACTTGGCATCTCAAAGCCCTCACAGCATGTAACTGCTAGCAAAGGTGTGGTGATTCATATCTTCTGCAGAATTGAGAACATGAAACTCTACATTGCCTTCCTCCTGAATTGTTCAGAGGAAATGTTATTTCTTCCCTGAAAGCTAGTTGCAAGTTGCTTTCCTTTCTTACTGAATCAAATGTCACATGTATTGATAGATGACCACTTTCACACAGAGCTAGGTAAGTAAGATTATGATTCTTATATGAATTCCAGAGTGATGATTTGATAAAGAGAGGAGATAATCCATCATTTCATCCTTGCAACAGACATCTCAATTTTGTTGTAATTAGAGATGAATTATTTTTCCTTTAATGTGCTTTAAAAAACAAAAACCAACCACCATCAACAACACAAACACTCTCTAAACTTGTGTTTAAACTGCAGTGGAAAAACTATTTTAGTTAACTTAGCATTTTCCTAGTATTACCTCACCTTAGGATTTGAGTTTTCCAATGACTGTGGCAGTGCCTTGTTATTTTTAGGGATTCGACAGCCTCTTCTGCAAACCATTCTCTTGAACTCTCCCTCATCTACCTCTGCATTGTGATATTTTATGTATCAAAAAGTTTCTTTTTCTCTAAGATGAAGCTGGCTTATCTTTATTCAGTCTAGAAGATGTGATTGCACAGAAATGATCTAATAGTTGCCCACTGAAGGATTTCGCTGCACCTGAACTCATTCAAAATGCTTCTTACCCTCACACAACTATTGGGTTATGAAAGGAAGACCAAAGTGTCTCCACAAACTGGACTCTAGCTTGTGATTTTGCAATTAACTCTCTGCAGAACCTTGAGGTAATAATTTAATCTCAATTCTAGACTTTTTCTTATCTTCTCATAAAAGCTGATATTCTTTTTCTCTATAAAAATAACACTTGATCACTGATAGAAATGTTTTTAAATGAGCCTTTCAAACATTACCAGTCTTGCTCCACTGGCATTCCGATGCCTATATTGATTTTTGGCTCTATTTCTTTACTTATAAACTTGTTATTTAGAAATAATTTCAGACTTATAGAATAATTGTAGAAATAGTACATAGGATCCTTACATTTCCTATGCCCAGAATCGCCAGATGTTAATATTTTAACAGATTTGCCTTCTCTGGATTAATGTTTTTAATAAAGCCGTGATCTCTAGGATGGATTATGGAACACGGATTCCCATTCCATCGAGTGGCAGGCAGTCAGCACTTTCCTAGTCACTTTGTTCTTGTTTTCCTTCTAAGTTTTGTGTGCTTTTTAAACCCTGTTTCAGAAAGTCAAAGAAACATACCTTCTTATTCATTTAAACAACACTGAAGGATCTGGAAAAGTCTGTCCTTAATTATTTCATAACTGAAACGAAAACAAATTTTAGCATGTCAGTCTGATATTGTAAGCCATACACAGGAAGCCCAAGGTCAACGTAGAGTGTCTTATTCTGGAATGGTAAGCCAGGCTTTACTGTTTCTATTATTCTATAAATTACAGCTGACAAGCATGTATGAAAGCTTAACACAGACATTAAACAAACCAAAAAGACTTTCAGTTTCTACCTACACTGACAGATTATTTATCTCAACAGGTAAAATCGTAATAAATCCAAAAATCTTAGGAAAGGTATGAAAAGTTTATTTTCTAGTTGGAGAGGAAATTATGCTGACACCATAATTATGTTTTGTTTTCCTTTTTCATTCATGGACCTCAGTTGCACAGAATCAGATGATTCATAATTCTTGTTTCACCACACAATTTCCCCACTGATCCATGCATGGCCCTTTTCTATTAATTTACTCATTTATTTATTTCTAGTAATACAAAAAAACCCCACGAACCCACCACCCATCACCACTGATCCATAAGCCAGGACTATGAATTTTTTTTTTTTTTTGAGACAGAGTCTCGCTCTGTCACCCAGGCTGGAGGGCAGTGGCATGACCTCGGCTCACTGCAACCTCTGCCTCCCAGGCTCAAGCAATTCTCCTGCCTCAGCCTCCCGAGTAGCTGGGATTACAGGTGTGTGCCACCACACCCGGCTAATTTTTGTATTTTTAGTAGAGAGGGGATTTCACCATGTTGGCCAGGCTGGTCTCGAACTCCTGACATCAGGTGATCCGCCCACGTTAACCTCCCAAAGTGCTGGGATTACAGGTGTGAGTCACCGTGACAATGACAATTTAACTCAGATTTTCTGCTCCTTTGCAATCTTCTATCCCTGCTCCACCCCACCTGACTCGCAGGCTGGTAACTGTGACCCTAAATGCTTGTCTATCATTCCCTTGCCTCCCTGTTTAACATGGGGTTTTCACTTTGTATCCCCTGATTAACAAGCCAATTTATTTTGTTTTATTTTTAAGTCCCTCCCAGATCCCACTCAGATATGCCTTTCACATTTTTGTGTTAGAGGGAATGGCTTGGCTCTTCCATTTTGGGGAAATAATTCCTCATTTATTCAAACTTAATTCTTCATTTATTCAAACAGGGTTTAAGAGCACGCACACCAGCAAGGGCAGAGAACAATCCCAGCTCAAGGGACCGTAAAACCAAGAAGTCTTTCTGTGGGTTATCTCGGTTGCCTCATACTGGTCTCTTCATGACACGCCAGCCCTGGGCGGCTCCTCCTCCGTGGGCTAGATCGTGTCTGTGGCTGGCCAAGCCCACGGTGAGCAGCATCAGGAGTTTCCTTTCTGAGCGCTTTTCCGCGTGAGAGCTGAATTATGAAATTATGAATCTGTCTTAAGGAGGTTTTAAAGAGGGGAGGCTGACTTTGGGGGCTTTTTGCTTTCTTGAGGTCAATAAAAGTTGGTTTGGCAGGAAGGGGGCATCCCAGTGTAGGGGAGAGGACACTGGATTTCGAGCTTAGAGACGTGCATTACAGTTTCAGTTCTGCTGCAAGTAGCTGTGTGACCTTGAGCAAATGATTTCTACCTCCCTGGACTCAGCTTCCTCTTCTGTAGAATACACATTTGAACCAAATTATTTCTTGTTTGTTTGTTTGTTTTGTTTTTGAGAGAGTGTCTTGCTCTGTTGCCCAGGCTGGAGAACACTGGTACAATCCAGCCCTTGACCTCCTGGGTTCAAGCTATCTTCCCATCTTGGCCTCAAGTAGCTGGGACTACAGACACACACACCATCATGCCCAGCCGTTTAATTTTTGTAGAAACAGGGTCTCACTATGTTGTCCAGGCTGGTCTTGAGCTCCTGGGCTCAAGTAGTCTTCCCACCTCGGCCTCCCAAAATGCTAGATTTACAGACGTGAGCCGCCGTGCCCAGCCCCAGATAATTTCTAAGGGTCCTACCGGAGAAGGAACTTGGGGAAAGAATGAGTCAGGGCCTCACTGTGCTTCCTTCATTCATTTGGTTGTGGAGTCAACACACATGCCATTGGGTTCCTACAACGTGTCGGGGGCGCAGGAACTGAGTCCTACCCCTCAGTGAAGTTCAGTGTCCTGCAGTGTATTTTCCAGTCTGTCTTACTAAGTTGAGATCTGTTTATGAGCAAGGACACTGTCAAGCCTCGACTGTGAGTAACAGAAGCTACTGGGACTAACTTAAGCAAAGAGGTAGATTTGCTGGAAGACTACAGGAGTTGGAGTATTTCATAAAAGTCGTAAGCAGGACCACAACCGGGCCTGGGTAAAAGGCTAGAGACGCCACCCTGAATGTAGAGGGGAACCAGAAAGTCACCCCTCCATTTCCGTTTCCATGTCTTTTTGGCAGCCTGCTTCATTCTTCACTTTCGCCGTAGCTGCTACTTCATGGAAAATAGCCTCAACAACCGCAGTATTTTATACAGAAGGAGACAAACTCTCTCTCGTCTCCATTCTGAATTCCTAGGGAATAACTGTGACTCCCTTCCAATCCACTGTACTGCGGCCTGGCTGGCGTGGAGGTTGGGCAGGTTAAGGTCACACAGTGGCCTTTCATCCTTCCCCCATGAGGACGGGAGGGAAAGACACGCCTGGGAAGGTGTCGTATCCTCCGGCTCTGGCAGGGCCTGTGATCAGGGCTGGTTTGCTCATCTCTCTGTGCCTGGTGCTAGCTCAGAACGGGTACTCAGAACCTGCATTCTGAATGAATGAACGCGTAAATATAATCAACTAAGAGTGAAATTACAGGTAAAGAAAAACATGCCAAGTGAACCCCGCTCTTGGCTTTAAAAGGAAGTTAAAGAATATTAGCGGAAGAGAATAAGCCACACAATTTTGAAATAGCGCTTCCTGGAAGGCATGAAACTCGACACGCGACACTGTAGCATTCACAGTTTACAGCCGTGTGTTACTATCGTGCAATGGAGAGAACGCAAGTGTGTTTTCTTATAAGGTATCAAACAAGTAGGAAGTGACGACGGATGACATCTCTTTCGAGTTTTCAGCGACTTAGAAGTCTTTCTTAGAGCTTTTCATGTCCACGTCAAAATACTGATACCAACAAAGACCGACCAGTGCGGACAGAGAGGCCCGTTTCCTTCTCGGAGCCGTGACCCTGAAATCCAAAGAACATTTCTAAAGGAGAATCCAGGCATTTTAGAGCTAAAGTGAGCCTGTCCCAGCGTCTCAATCTTTACCCTAATTTTACAAAGGTGGTTAAACTACCTTCTGCCAGCTAGAGACAGAGGGGACCCCCGGCTCAGTGTTTTGGAGGATCGTGAGCTTCAGTTGTCACCAAAGCCGTGTGTGGATGACATTGAAAGTTGTGCCTGATTTGTGCGTGAACACCTCATTCTCCGAGGCCTGGCTAACACGTGCTATATCACAGTTAGGATGCGTGGGTCTGAGCCTTGCCAGCCCAGAGTCAGGGCCCCAGAGAGGTCACAGGTTTATACTGACACTGTCTGCCAAGCAGGTAGCACATGGAGACACAGTGGTGGGGGAGCTGTCTTTTTTTTTTTTTTTTTTTTTTTTTTTTGAGAGAGTCCTGTTCTTGTCGCCCAGGTTGGAGTGCAGTGGTGTGATCTGGGCTCACCGCAACGTCCGCTTCCCGGGTTCAAGCGATTCTCCTGCCTTAACCTCCCAAGTTGCTGGGATTACAGGCGTGCACCGTCACACTGGACTAATTTTTGTATTTTAGTGGAGTTGGGGTTTCACCATGTTGGCCAGGCTGGTCTCAAACTCCTGACCTCAGGTGATCATCCCACCTTGGCCTCCTAAAGTGCTGGGATTACAGGCGTAAGCCCCCGTGCCCAGTCAAGAGCTGTTATATTTTATGTCAAATTGTATTTATTTGACATATACTTCTATAAATTTATTCCATAATTTTGTTCAATATTAAATTATATTTAACATATATTATACACACACTTTTGTGACAGTGTTATACTTTCCATAATTTATCTATTTCATATCTCGTGGGGACTTTTTAAGGAAAGGAATCTTTGACATTAAAAAAAATGTAAGCTGATCATGATCTTAAATCAATAGTCTAAAATTTTAACTTAGATCTAAAATTCCTTGAAGAATAAAGTCTGTAAGAAATTTCTAAGCATGACAATTCCACTCATGTTATTGAAGGACAACGTATCCATTTACAAAGTCAACACATTTTCCTCCAAAACACTAAATGTGCTAGAAAAAATACTTCCTGGAGAAGCGGTTTCCTTTTTGAAATAATTTCATCTTTTTCTGACTGCCTTTGGCTGACTAATCATGAGAAATCTCCCCTTGATGCGGTAATTCTAATTCTGACGCTGTCTCCACGGGGAAAAGAAAGCTTCCAATTTCTCTTTAAGAGGAAGTCAGTGCCTCAGACATAATCACTTCCCTGGAAGAACATCTCCTCACAAGTGGCGTTTTTAAGTTAAGAAGTTAACTTTGTAATGTTTAAAAATGAAAACTGCTGCTGGATTTGATAAGCTTAGGAGGGAAGCCCAGAATACCTTCGTCACTACGCATCGGGCTGATGGCTTAGTTCGAGCCTCAGGTGGGAACGGGAAGTGCTAATTAGGGCTTCCACGAAGACACCCGCACTGACAAGCATCCACGTCCTCCGCGTCTCCAGGACTAAACCTTGATTTCAGCCTTGCCAAAGCCCTGCAGAACTATTATGTAAGGGTACTGGCTAATCTTTATTTGCTGACTTTTAAACGTCTTTCGTGCCTAAGGAAAATCAAACGCATTGTTGTTGGGGTTTGAGAAGGTAAATTTACCACACCTCTGCCGGTTACAGCTTTAAGACCAGGTACAGAAAGCAGATACAAGTCAGTGTATGAGCTTTATTTCTGGCAAGGCTGAGTTAAAAAATCTCCACTCGGACCCAAGGTCCCAATGATCTTCCACTGAACTTAACCAGACCCACCCACCCACAGGCAGGACAGCTGTGGGCCTCCCCCTTCAAGGGCTGCACCTGGCTCCTTGGGCGCACCCCATGGAGGGGAGGAGGGCAGGTGCATCCTGTGACCAGGCTGTTCTAAAAAACGATGAGAGAGAGAGAGAAAGCACACCAAGGGGAGGGGAGTGGTGAACTTTACACAGTGACCCCAACCCTTAATGAGCAGCAGAATTAGTCATCCATACTGAAGAGTTAGAAAGGGGTAAGGAGAAGAAAAAAGTTCTTTCTGATGTCTGAAAGGTCAGGCGTTTCCTTTTCCTTGGCAGAGGCAGGAGTAGGTGGGGACAAGAGAATAGGTCTCCCTGTGGTTGGCCACTCCAGTGGGTCACTGCAAATGCTGCCATGCACACTAGGCTTTGCCAAGTGTAGCTTTGTCCATAGGGCATCAAATTTTGAAAGCCCAGAAAAAGTTTTATTTTATAATTTCAACTTGTATTTTAGATTCAAGACGTACATGTGCATGTTTGTTACATGGGTTTATTGCATGCACCCAACTTAGTTTTCCAGCCTTGTCCCCATCCCTCTCTCCTGCCTCTCGTAGTCCTCAGTGTCTACTGTTCCCATCTTTACGTCCATGTGTACCCAACGACCAGTGCTTAGCTCCCACCTATAAGTGAGAACATGCAATGTTTGGTTTTCTATTCCCGTGTTAATTAATTCACTTAGGATAATGACCTCCAGCTGCAAAGCACATTTTATTTATTTATTTTTTTTTGGTAGAGGTAAGATTGTGCTCTGTTGCGCACTGCTGCCTTGACCTCCTGGGCTCAAGCAACTCTCCTGCCTCAGCCTCTTGAGTAGCTGAGACTACAGGTGCATGCCACCACACTTGCCTAAGCTTTTGTTTTTTACTTTTGTAGTGACAGGGTCTTGCTCTGTTGTCCAGGCTTCTCTCAAGCTCTTGGCCCCAAGTGGTTCTTCCACCTTGGCCTCCCAAAATGCTGGGATTACAGATATGAACCATTGCACCTGGCCAAGTTCA
This sequence comes from Papio anubis, assembly GCF_008728515.1. Lineage (NCBI taxonomy): Eukaryota > Metazoa > Chordata > Mammalia > Primates > Cercopithecidae > Papio > Papio anubis. The sequence continues at coordinate 112,956 of NC_044981.1, forward strand.
TTCTTTTTTGTGGCTGCATAATACTCCACACAGTATATGTACCACATTTTTAAAATCTGCTCCACAGTTGATGGGCACCTAGGCTGATTCCATGTCTTTGCCATTGTGAATAGGGCTGTGATGAAGTTTTAAATGATCGTTTGAAAACTCTATGAAAGCCATTATATCTCACCTCTTCAGTAAACACTCTGTTCCCAGTACGGCCAGCATGGTCCCACCAACAGAGGCAAAGGGCTGAGCTCCAACCTCAGACCAGGACAGGCACCAGCAAAGCTGAACAGGACCAAGGACCCAGTACCCCTCGGTGGGCATGGGGGCAGGCAATCGCGTCCTCCTCCCCTCTTCCCTTTCCCTGCTGCTGACACTGGTGCCTCTTTTGTTTTGGGAGTTTTCCATGCTGCTTGTCCCTAACATCAAAATTACAGGCTAAGAAGCTGAAGACAGAAGGATTTCTTTCAAATTAGTGTTAGAATTCTTTCAACAGTTATTTATTGAGCACTTACTGTATGCTATTCTAGTAGCTAGGCATGCAGCACTAAACGAAATAGAATGTACATTCTGGTGGAAAGAAACTGCAGTGATCAAGTAATTAATCTTTGGAGAGAATTTCACGTATGTGTGCATTTGCCTCTTATGTGTGTCCACGTAAATCCAGCTTGTCCAACCCACGGCCCACGTGCCACATGCGGCCCTGGGTGGCTTTCAATGTGGCCCAACACAAACTTGTAAACTTTCTTAAAACATCGTGAGATTTTTAAATTTTTTTGCAATTTTTTTTAGCTCGTCAGTTATAATTAGTGTATTTCATGTGTGCCCCGAGACAATTCTTCTTCTAGTGTGGTCTAGGGAAGTCAAAAGATTGGACACTCCTGCATGAATCAACATATTAATAAGGCACATTACAGTTACTTTGAGGATTCTCATTGAGACAGTTCTTCAGGGGACATATAAGAGGGCATAGGTGACAAATCACAGACACCAACAAGATTTACACAAAGAATTTATTGACCATCTAGGCTGTGCAAGAGACACTTTCGTTTTAAGGCTTTTACTACATCGCAGGAAGCATGTTACAACCACAAACTGATTGCTCTTTAATGGTAAAAAATAAACCCCAAACTCACATCTTTGTTTTGTTTTAACCAGGTAGCTAAAAAGCAAAAATGAAAGTTTAGATAAATTTTACTGTGGTAAAAGACACATAACATAAAATATACCATTTTAACAATTTTTAAGTGTACAGTTCAGTGGCATTAATTGCATTCACATTGTAGTGCAACCATCACAACTCTCCTTTGCAGGACTTTTTTCATCTTTCTGAACTGAAACTCTAACTAATAAACAGTAACTCCTCCCTCCCTCCACATTCTTGCCCCTAAAAATGACCATTCTGCTTTCTGTCTATGAATTTGCCTAACACAGGTGTCTCACGTAAGTGGAATTGTACAGTATTTGTCTTTTTGTGACTAGTTTATTCCACTTAGCATAATGTCTTCAAGGTTCAACCATATGTAGCATGTATCAGAATTTTATTCCTTTTCAAGGCTGAATGATATTCCATTGCACGCATACACCACGTTTTGTTTATACATTCATATACCGATGGATATGGGGTGTTTCCATCGTTTGGCTATTGAGAATAAATCTGCAATAAACATCATACAAGTAGCTGAGTCCCCACTTTCAGTTTTTTGGTTACCCACATAAGAATGGAATTGCTGGGTCATGTGGCAATTTTACACTTAACTTTTGAAGGACCCAAACCAAACTTTTCCACAATGACTGCACCATTTTAAATGCCTGCTATCAATGTACAAGGGTTTCAATTTCTCTACACCCTTGTAAACATTTATTTTGTGTTTTTAAAATTATAGTCATCTTAGCAGCTGTAAAGTGGTGTCTCGTTGTGGTTTTGATTGGCATTTTTATAATGATTAATAATGTTGAGATTAATGGCCAATGTGCTATTTGCAAATCTTCTTTGGAGAATTGTCTATTCAGGTCCTTTCTCTTTCTTATTTATTGGGTTACATGTTTTGTATTTTTGTTGTTGAGTTCTAGGAGTTATTTATATATTCTGGATATTAATCCCATTCCAGATATATGATTTGCATATATTTTCTCCCATTCTGTAGTTGTCTTTTACTTTCTTGGTAATGTCCTTTGATATACAAATATTTTGATGAAGACAAATTGATCTAATCTTTCTTTTGTTTCTTGTGCTTTTGGTGTCCTGAGTGTCTACTACTGAACTCAAGATTATAACAGCTTATTGCTATGTTGTCTTCTAAGAGTTTTAAGACTTTATTATTTTAGAGGAGTTTTAGGTTCACAGCAAAATTAGGCGGAAGATACAAAAACTTCCCGTGTGCCTATTATCCTACGTATGCACAGCCTCCCCCACTATCAAAATCTCTCATGAGAGCTGTTCATACAATTAATGAACCTACCTTGACACCCCGTAGTCACCCCATAACCACCCCAAGTTCGCAGTTTACCTTAGAATACAACTCTTGTGTTGCATATTCTACAGGTTTGAACAAACGTATCCATCATTGCAGTATTTCACAGAATCTTTTCACTGCCCTAAAAAAAAAATCTTCTGTGTCTTCAAAGATTTTATGGTCATCAACCCATGAGTTAACTTTTATGTATCATGTGAGGTAGGGGTCCAACTTCATTCTCTTGCATATGGAAATCCAATTGTCTTTGCACTGTTTGTGGAAAAGACTATTACTTCCCCATTGAATGAACTTGGCAAATATGTCAAAAATAAATTGGCCATACCGGGCATGGTGGCTCACGCCTGTAATCCCAGCACTTTGGGAGGCCGAGGCGAGCAGATCACGAGGTCAGGAGATTGAGACCATCCTGGCTAACACGGTGAAACCCCGTCTCTACTAAAATGACAAAAAAATTAGCCAACTGTGGTAGCGGACACCTGTAGTCCCAGCTACGTGGGAGGCTGAGGCAGAAGAATTCTGTGAACCCAGGAGGTGGAGCTTGCAGCAAGCTGAGATCGCGCCAGTGCACTCCAGCCTGGGTGACAGAGCAAGACTCGGTCTCAAAAATAAATAAAATAAAATAAAATAAAATAAAATAAAATAAAATAAAATAAAATAAAATAAAATAAAAAATAAAATGGCTGCAGATACCTGGGTTTATTTCTGAACTCTCATTCTATTACCTTGGTTTATATGTTTACACCTAGGCCAGTGCCACCTTGTTTTGCTTTTTGTAACTTTGTGAGCTTTGAAATCAGGAAGTGTGACTCCTCCAAATTTGTTTTTCTTTTTAAAGATTGTTTTGACTATTCCAGGGCCCTTGCAATTGCCTTTGAGGACTGACTTTTTCATTTCTGCAGCAACAGCTGTTGGAATTTTGAAAGGGATTTTACTGAATCTGTGTATTGCTTCAGGTAGTATTAACATCTTAACAGTATTAAGTCTTCTAATCCGTGAACACAAAATGTCTTTCCATTTATTTCTTTAATTTCTGTCTTCAATTTCCTACAGCAAAGTTTTATAGTTTTCACTGTACAATTCTTTCACCCCCTTAGTTAAATTTATCTCTAGGTGTTTATTCTTGTAGAAGTTGTTATAAATGGAATTGCTTTATTTTAATTTTCTTTTTTGATGGTTAATTGCTGGCATATAGTATATTATATACTATATATATGTGTGTATATGTGTATATATATATTTCTGGTATAACACAAACTAAATTTTTTGTGTTAATCTTGTAGCCTGTAATTTTGCTGGATTTGTATTCCTGTCGACTCTTTAGAATTTTCTATATATAGGATCGTGTCCTCACAAATAGAGATAGTACTACTTTTTCCTTTTTCATTTGAATGCCTTTTCTTTCTTTTTCTTGTTTAATTTTTCTGGCTAGAACTTATAATGTTGAACAGAAGGAATGAAAGTGGGCATCCTTGTCTTGTTAGGAGGAAATTTAAAAAATCTTAAAGGAGAAAGCTTCACTATTGAGTATGACATTAGCTGGGGGTTTTTATAGTTGCCTTTTATCATATTTAGGCAGCTCCTTTCTATTCCTAGTTTTCTGGGCTTAAAAAAAAATCAAGAAAGGGGATTGAAAATGCCTTTTCTGCATCAATTGAGATGAGTATGCATCTTTTCCCTTTGTTCTATTAATTTAACTGATCTGTTACACTGATTTTTTTTATTTTTTTATTTTTTGGAGACGGAGTCTCGCTCTGTCGCCCAGGCTGGAGTGCAGTGGCCGGATCTCAGCTCACTGCAAGCTCCGCCTCCCGGGTTTATGCCATTCTCCTGCCTCAGCCTCCCGAGTAGCTGGGACTACAGGTGCCCGCCACCTCGCCCGGCTAGTTTTTTGTATTTTTTAGTAGAGACGGGGTTTCACCGTGTTAGCCAGGATGGTCTCAATCTTCTGACCTTGTGATCCGCCCGTCTCGGCCTCCCGAAGTGCTGGGATTACAGGCTTGAGCCACCGCGCCCGGCCTACACTGATTTTTTAAAAAATTTTGAGCCACCTTTGCATCCTGGGTTAAATCCTACTGAGTCATGGTGTGTAATTCTTCTAATGTGTCATTTGATTTGGTTTGCTGGTATTTTGTTGAAGTTTTTGCATCTCTAGTCATATGGGATATTGGTCTATACTTTTCTTCTGATGTCTTTTTCTAGTTTGACATCTGGGTTATGATGATGGCCTTATAATATGAGTTCCCATAAAAAGTATTCCCTCCTCTATTTCAAGGATGGGAGGAAGAGTTTATAGAGAATTGGTGTTAATTTTTTAAATGTTTAGTATAACTTACCAGTGAAGCCATCTGGTCTTGGACATATCTTTGTTAGGAGGTTTTGATTACTGATTCAATCTCCTGTTTTATGTTTGTTGAGATTTTCTATTTCTTCATGAGTCACTTCAGGTAATTTGTGTGTTTCCAGAAATTCATCAATTTCATCTGGGTTATCTAATTTTTTGGCATACAGTTGTTCGTGGGATTCTCTTATAATTTTTATTTCTGTAAAATCTGTGCGAATGCCTCCACTTTGATTTCTGATTTTAGTTATCTGTGTCTTCTCTCTTTTTGGTTTGCTACTTTAGCTGAAGACTTGCCAATTTTGTTGTACTTTTTAAACAAGCCAACACTTGGGTTTATTGAGTCTCTATTTTTAATTTTTTGTTTTGAAACAGACTCACTCTGTCACCAGGCTGGAGTGCAGAGGCGCGATCTCGGCTCACCGAAACCTCTGCCTCCCGGGTTCAAGCGATTCTCCTGCCTCGGCCTCCTGAGTAGCTGGGACTACAGGTGTGTGCCACCACGCCCAGCTAACTTTTATATTTTCAGTAGAGACAGGGTTTCACCATGTTGGCCAGGATGGTCTCCATCTCTTGACCTTGTGATCCACCCACCTTGGCCTCCCAAAGTGCTGGGACTACAGGCGTAAGCCACCGTGCCCAGCTTATTTTTTTCATTCTCAATTATATTTATCTCCATTCTAATCTTTATTTCCTTCCAACTTTACAGAAAGAAGTTTAGTTTTCCTCTTCTTTAGATCCTCAAGGTGTAACGTTAGGTTTATTGATTTGAAATCTTTCTTCCTTTTAAAGGTAGGCATTGGCCATGCATGGTGGCTCACACCTGTAATCCCAGCACTTTGGGAGGCTGAGGCGGGAGGATCACCTGAGGTCAGGAGTTCATGACCAGCCTGGCCAACATGGTGACACCCTGTCTCTACTAAAAATGCAAAAATTAGCTGGGCATGGTGGCGTCCACCTGTGATCCCAGCTACTTAGGAGGCTGAGGCAGGAGAATTGCTTGAACCCAAGAGGCAGAGGTTACAGTGAGCCGAGATCACACCACTGCACTCCAGCCTGGGTGACAGAGTGAGACTCCATCTCAAAATAAACAAACAAACAAAAAAATAAAAAAAGGTAAGCATTTACAGCTGTAGATTTCCTTGTAAGCATTGCTTTTGTTGCATTCATAAGTTTTTGTATGTAATACTTAAGTTTTTAATCATCTCAGTATATTTGCTAATTTCCCTTGTGATTATTTCTTTGATCATTGGTTGTTTAAAAGCATGTAATCTAATGTCCACATATTTGTGACTTTTTCATTTTTCCTTCTGTTCCTAGTTTCTGTTCCTGGTTGAAGGACATACTTTGTACACTTTCTTTTAAAATTTGCTGAAACTTGTTTTGATTCAACATATGATCCATCCTGGAAAGTGTTCCACCAGCATTTCGGAAGAATCGTATTCTGTTTATGTTGGGTGGAATTGGGTGGAATGCTCTGTACATGTTGAGCAGATCTAATTGTTTATTATGTTGTTCAAGTTCTGTGTTTATCTTTTGCCAAGTTGTTCTATCTATTCCTGAAAGTGGGTATTAAAATCTCCAACTATTATTATAGAATTCTGTCTCCCTTCAATTCCATTAGTTTGCTTCATATATTTTGAGGCCCTGCTTTTTATGCATATATGTTTATAATTGCTATATCTTTTTAAATGAATTTATGCCTACACGTTTCCCAATACAAGTCTTACTATCAAATATTTTCATCTCTGCTAATGTTCTTGGTTCTTGAATTTTCATTATTGAGTGCAATTGAGCATCTTTTCACAAGATTAAAAGTCATTTTTTTCCTTTTTCTATAAACTTAAGGCTCATAGCCTTAGCTCATTTTTTATTTTAAAATTATTGTTACACATAACAATTACTTTGTGCTATTGTTATAATAACATAATTATGTTATCTTAATTTACTAGAAAAGTTACTTCTTAATTCCAATGTACTTTGTAAATATTAATTTCCCAGTATGCCATTTGTTCCTTGACTTGTTCATAATGGCTTTTGCCATGCAGAAATTCTTGACTTTCATGTATCTGAATTTATAAAAGTTTTCTGAGTTGTATAATAGCCAGTGATTCTTCATTCAAAGGGTGTTTTGAAACATTTTTCCTTAAATGATTTTAGTACTTTTCTCATTTCTTTTTTTCATTTTTTTTTTTTACCTATTATTAATTTCTTCAGAATGTGTGCTGATACAAAGTATGAGGGAGGGATCTATATTCACTCACCTCTCTGGGTGGCTTTCTAGTTATCCCAAACTATATAGTAACAAGTATAATCAATTAGCTCTGATGTGATCTAATTGTGAAAACAATGTGTTGTATCTGCCGAAGCCGACTTCCACTTACCAGAGAATTTTCTAATGTAAGACAATGCAGCTGGTCCTGTATTTTGTTTCCAAATCTGTCCTTAGTAGAAAAGACATCTAAAGGTTCCTAGGTCAGCAAGGCAGAAAATTTGTCAACAAGTCAGTATTCCTCTATATTCCATTTAACCTTCTGTTCCAGGCTGGGAAATGGGCTTGCTACAACCTGGACTTTATCTGCACTTCATTTCAATGATTGTATCTTTTTACAGCTTTCAGTGGGCCACTGCCTTGAAAAGCTGTTAGGTGCCATTAGGTTTGCTTTTTTTTTTTTTAATGAATGAGGAATGCAGCCCTATCGTAATCTGCTGTGAGACCACCCCAAGATCAACCACTGATCTACTGAGTTGTACCTCTGTTTTCTATTCCTATTATGATGTGCTACCCATCTGGAAGAAAATATTTATAAATCACGTACCTGATAAAGAACTTGTATCTGCTATATACAAGGAACTCTTAAAGTCCATTTATAAGAAAACAAACAACCATTAAAAATGGTAAGTTTTTACAGACATATGAACAAAGACGATCATATGAATGGCAAATAAGCACAGAAAAAGATATTCAACATTATATGTCATTGGGGAATAAGACACCACTTGATAATAATTAGGATATCTCAAATTATAGATGCTGACCAAGCCAAGTACTGGTGAGGATGTAGAATAGCTGGAACTCTCACTAATTACTGGAGGGAATGTAAGTTAAACATAGTCAAATACAAACCTGCTACATGATCCAGGCATTGAACTTCTAGTTATTTACCTAAGAGAAACAAAAGGATAAAATATATATGGCATAAAATATATATGTACATAAATATATATGGCAACTTTATGTGTAATCACCATAAATTAGAAACTACTTAAATGTCCATTAACAACCACATGGATAAATAAATTGTAGTATGTCCAGACACATACAAAGGAGTATTCATACTGCTCTACCATAAAAATGAATTAAGTATTAATGCATGCAGCAACATGAATCAATCTCAAAATAACTATGCTGTGTAAAAGCAGGCAGACAAAAAGAGTGAACAAAGTACATTATTCCATTTATATAAACTCCAGAAAATACAAAATACTCAAGAGTTGGTATGGAGTCGGCTGGGTGCAATGGCTCACGCCTGTAATCCCAGCACTTTGGGAGGCCCAGGTGGATGGATCACTTGAGCTTAGGAGTTCCAGACCAGCCTGGGCAACATGGTGAAAACCTGTCTCTACTAAAAATACCCAAAAAAATTAGCTGGACATGGTGGCACATGGCTGTAATCCCATCTACTTGAGTGACTGAGGCAGGAGAATCGCTTGAACCCAGGAGGCAGAGGCTGCAGTGCCTAGAGACTGTGCCATTGTACTCCAGCCTGGGCAACAGAGTGAGATCCCGTCTCAAAAAAAAAAAAAAAAAAAAAAAAAAAAGAGTTGGTACTGAGTCTGTCTGCAATGGGGGAGCCACTGGAAGGTGTTGCCCATGGTGCTATGTTTTAGGGCTCTCTGTAATTAAATGTAAAACTGCATTCATAAGCTGATATTTCTGGGGAAAAAATTTCAACATATCACTCCTTGGAAAGGCTAGAATGAACTCTGTGGTACTGGTGGTACTGTATTGGAGTTGGAGACATCAATATGAATTCAGGTTAGCTTAATACAGATGGATAGATATAGAATAATTTTAGCCGCGTGTGTCCATGAGTTTGTATGCAATGTACATCCTAGGTCTGCCCAATGAGAGGGTCTTGAGTCAGTGAGCCCCCAGTGGCAATGGGCACCCCCAGGACCAAGGTCTTAATTTCTAATCATTCTTCAACAAAAGGAGCCAGGGTTCCTTGGAGAATTGGCTGACTATGGGACTGACAGGAAAAATACAGGATAGACTCGGAGTGTCTTGCAGTGCCAGCAAGAAAAGAAGTACCAAGAAACAAAGCAATTGGGATGTGAACAAGGGACACAGGAGCCAACTTGGAAGAGCTCCCAACAGCCAAAGCTGAAACCATTTGAACAAGAAAATAGAGAACATAGGATTGAATTATAACCCAAAGTGTAAAATAAACATCACGAATCTATACTAACATAAACTGCATAAACAAATAAATATGTAAATAGACGAGAACGGACAAATCTTTCATATGGAAGGATTACAAATAATTTGTGTAATACCTTGCCCTCCAGGAGATGCGCTTCGTCCTCCCTCCCCACCTCTGCCCGCTCGTGCATGTGGGGCTTTGCTGGATGACTTGGTCCCAAAATGCAGAGCACGCCACATTCTGTTTCCTCATTTATTCATCAATGTGCCTTTGGGTTACTTCTATTCTTGACCAATTTTGAGTGATACTGCTATAAACATGGTTATAAAAATATCTGTTTGTATTGTTGCTTCCAATCCTTTTGTGTATCTATACAGAAGCAGAATTTCTGTATCATATGGTAATGTTATGTGTAATTTTTTGAGGAATTGCCACACTGTTTTCCACAGCGGCTGTGTCATTTTATATTCCCACCGGCAATGTACAAGAATCCCCATTTCTCTGCATCCTTGTCAACACCTGCTTTTGTTTTCTATTGCTTTTATATTTTTTATAATAGCCATCATAATGAGTGGGAAATAGTATTTCTTTGTGGTTTTCAAGTGAAATTCTCTAATAATTAGTGATGTTGAGCATCTTTTTACGTGCTTATCAACCATCTGCATATCTTCTTTGGAGAAATGTCTGTTTAGTCCTTGGCTCATTTTAAAATTGAGTTGTGTGATTTTTGCTAATGTTCTTTATATAGTCTGGGTATTAAACCCCATTAGATGTGCAAATATTTTCTCTCATTAAATGGGTTGCCCTTTTAACTGTGGTTATAGTGTTTTCTGGGCAAACGTTTTTTAATTTTGATGAAGTACAATTTGTTTATGTTTTTCTTTTGTTGCCCATGATTTTGGTGTCATATCTAAGAAATATTTACCAAATCCAATGTCGTGAAATCTTTCCCCTATGTTTGCTTAATTTTATAGTTTCAGCTTTTATGTTTAGGTCTTTGATTCATTTTGAGTTTATTTTTGCCCATGGTGTTAGGTAAGGGTGCAACTTCATTTTTTTACAATACATGGTCCCAACACCATTTGTTGAAAAGATTTATTTTCCCCTTGAATGCTTTTGGCATCCATGACAAAAATCATATGTCCGTATGTATGAGGGTTTGTTTCTGGGCTTTCTTTATACTCCATGGGTCTATATGTCAGTTTTCATGTCACTACCACATTGTATTGATTACCCGTAGCTTTGTGGTAAGTTTTGAAATCAGGAAGTGTGAATACTCTAACTTGATATTTCTTTTTTTTAAGATTTTTGTTGACTATTCAGGGTCCCTTAAGTTCTATATGAACTGTAGGAGTTTTCGATTTCTCAACATAAAACAATGTTAGGATTTTGATAGAGAAGTCATGAAATCTGTGGATTATCACTTGGGGGTAGTATTGATACCTTAACAATATTAAGTCACAATCCATAAATATGGGATGTCTTTCCATTTATTTATCCCTAATTTATTTTCAACAAAGCTTTATGGTTTTTGGTGTACACATCTTTGGTTAATTCCTAAAGATTTTATTCTTTTTTAAACGCTATTATAAATGGAATTTTTAAGTATTAATTTTGAATTGTTCATTGTGTTTAGAAAAGCAAATAATTTTTGTGGTTGATTTTGCATTCTGCAACTTTATTGAATTTTTATATTAGTTGTGTGTGTGTGTGTGTGTGTATAATCTTTCAGGTTTTATGTGATATAAGATCATGTCATCTACAAACAGAAAGAATTTTACCTATTCCTCTCCAAATTAAATGCTTTTTATTTCTTTTTCCTGCCTAAGTTCTGTGGCTATGCTATGGACTAAGTGTTGTATCCTCCCCAAATGCATTTGTTGAGGCCCTAATCTGAATTGAGATAGTAATTAGAGGTGTTGCTTACCCATGAAAAAGAGTTAAACTTTGTCAAATGCTTTTTCTGCATCAATGGAAATTATTGATGAAGAAGAAGATAACTTACTTCTATTCTCTATTTCCTTCCTTCTGTTAATGTCATGTATTACATGATCGATTGCCATATGTTGAAGCATCTTTGCATTGCAGGACACAGTTCCATTTGCTCACTGTGTATGATCCTTGCAATATGCTGCTGAATTTGGTTTGGTAGTATTTTCTTGATGATTTTTACATCAATACTTATAATGGATATTCGTCTATAGCTTTTGTGTCACGTTCTTGCCTGGTTTTGGTATTAGAGCACTGCTGTCTTCTGAATAAGTTAGGAATGTTTCTTGCTCCTGAATTTTCTGAAAGAGTCAGGAAAGGATTGGTGTTTTTTCTGCTTTTAATATTTTGTAGAATATATCAGTAAATCCATCTGGTCCTGGGCTTTTCTTTGACTGGAAGTTATTTATTTATTTATTTAAGTTTTTTTATTATTGCTTCAATCTTCTCACAAGTTATAGGTCTACTAAAATGTTTTATTTCTTTTCTTTCTTTCTTTTTTTTTTTCAGAAACGCGGTCTTGTTCTGTTGCTCAGGCTGGAGTGCAGTGGCGCGATCTCGGCTCACTGCAACCTCCGCCTCCCGGGGTCAAGCAATTTTCCTGCCTCAGCCTCCAGAGTAGCTGGGATTACAGGCACCTGCCACCACGCCCAGCTAATTTTTGTATTTTTAGTAGAGACAAGGTTTCACCATATTGGCCAGGCTGGTCTCGAACTCCTGACCTCAGGTGATCTGCCTGCCTCGGCCTCCCAACAAATGTTTTATTTCTTTATGACTCAGTCTTGGTAGATTTTGTGTCTCTAGAATTTTGGCCATTTTGTCTAGGTTATCTAATTTATTGGCATACAATTATTCATGGTACTCTCTTATAATCCTTCATATTTCTGAAAAATTGGTAGTAATGTCTCCACTTTCATTTCTGATTTTAGTAATCTGAGTCGTTTCTCTTTTTGTCTTAGTCAATCTTGCTAAAGTTTCTCAATTTTGTTGATCTTTTTGAAGAACCAACTTTTGGCTTCACTGAGTTTCTCTATTGTTTTTCTATTCTCTATTTCATTTATCTCTGCTCTAATCTTTATGATTTCCTTCCTTCTGCAGCTTTGGGGTTAGTTTGTTCTTCTTTTTCAAGTTCCTTAAAGTGTAAATTTAGGTTGTTTATTTGAGATCTTTCTTCTTTTTTAATGTAAGCATTTACAGCTTTAAATTTCCCTCGTAGCAGTGTTTTCACTGCATGCCATAAATTTGGGTATATTGTTTTAATTTTCACTTATCTATAAGTAATTTCTAATTTCCCTTGTGATATCTTCTTTGATCCATTGATTGTGTAAGAACATGTTGTTTAATTATCACGTATTGTGAATTTTTCAGTCTTCTCTCTTTTTGTTACTGATTTCTAACTTCAACTTGCTATATTCAGAGAAGATACTTTTATAAAAATAACATCAATCTTTTAAAAATGTACAGACACTAGTTTTGTAGCCTAACATATGTTCCATCCTAGAGAATGCCCCATCTGCATTTGAGAAGAGTATGTATTCTGTTTTTGTGGGGTGGGACGTTTTATATATGTCTGTTGGATGTAGTTGATTTATTGTGTTTTTCAAGTCCTCTATTTCCTTGCTGATTTTCTGTCTGGTTGTTCTATTGATTATGGAAGTCTGCAACTATCATTGTAGAACCATCCATTTCTTTCTTTACTTCTGTCCATATTTGTGTCATGTATTTCATGGGTCTGTTATTAGGTGTGTAAATGTTTATGACTGTTACACCACCTTGCTGTATTAAAACTTTTATTACTATCTAATGTCCTTCCTTGTCTCTTTTCAACATTTTTTTTTAACTTAACTCTATTTTGTGTAATATTTCTATCCCTTCCCCAGCTCTCTTTTGGTTACTATTTGCATGAAGTATCTTCTATCACCCTTTTACTTTCAATCTTTTTGTGTCTTTGGATCTAAAGTGAGTCTCTTGTAGACAGCACATAGTTGAATTATTTTTAAAAATTTATTCATCAATCTCTGTCTTTTTGTTTGATGATTGAATTCATTTATATTTAAAATATTCACCAGTAAGGAGAAACTTATTTCTGCCATTTTGCTATTTGTTTTCCATTTTGCCTTTTGTTTTCATCTTTTACATTACTATCTTACTTTGTGTTTGAGTTTTTGTAGTGAAACATTTTAATTGTTTTCTCATTTCTTTTGGTGTAAATGTTATAGCTATTTTCTTTGTGGTTTCCATGGGATTTACATTTAACATCTCATATTTATAACAGTCTAATTTGAACTCACACAAGCTTACAGTTCTGTCTTTACCTTTTAATTATTGATGTCATAAATTACACATGATCAAAAACAATGACTAAAAATTGTTTCTCTATGTATTTGTCTTTTAAATCAGAAAATAAAAGGGGAGTTACAACACAAAATTACAATTATATTAACTTTTATAATTGCCCATGTAAATCCTCTATTGGCTGTCTTTATTTCTTCATATGGCTTTGAGTTTCTGTCTAGCATCCTTTCATTTCAACCTGAAAATCTTCCTTTAGCATGTTTTACATTTATAGCCACTATATATTTAAATCTCTTTCTTTCTCTCTTCTTCTTGAACTGACACAGCACATATGTTTGTCTGCTTGACAGTATCCCATGGGTCCCTTGGACTCTGTTTACTTTTCTTCAGTCTTTTTCTGTTTCTCTGACTCAGTAATTTCCATTGTCCTATCTTCAAGTGTGCTGATTCTTTCTTCTGCCTGCTCAAATCTGCTTTTGAAACTAAAGAGTTTCAAAACTTCACCAAAGTGAATTTTGTATTTGTTATTGTACTTTTCAGCTCCATAATTTCTGTTTTCTGTCTTTACTGATATTTCTATTCATTCATACCTAATTTTCATGAATTTGTCCACGTATTTGTCCATGTCTTCCTTTAGCTCTTAGAGCATCTTTAAGACAGCTGTTTTAAAGTCTTTGTGTAGTAAGTCTGACACCTGGTCTTCCTCAGGTATGGTTTCTGTCCATTTAGTTTGTTACTCTGAATAGGCAACTATTTCCTATTTCTTTGTATGCTTTGTGATTTTTGTTATTGTCATTGTTGAAAACTGGACATTTGGAGCTTACAATGTAGTAGCTTTGGAAATCAAATTATCTCTGTTTACCAGGGTTTGCTGTTTTAAAATATATATATATATTCTATACTGGGGATCAGTCTGAGATGTAAACTTAAGGATACCTCAGGTCTTTTCTGAGTCTGTATCTTTCCATAGACATGCATACTGACTTTCTAAATTTCCTCATATAAGCAATTTCTTTTGAATGTCCTAATCCTTAAATCTCAGCCAAGCCTCTTTCTGGAAGCTAGACACCTTCAAAGAGACTCCAGAGTTCCAAACCTCATTACATCAGTCAGGTTCTGGCAATACCATTGTTGACTAGGCAGAGAGAACAATTCTTGGAGCTTCCTACTTGGCCATCTTCCTTGACATTCCTTTGTAGGTATGTGTGCATATATATATATGTATATGTAATATGCACACTCAGACTGAAGATGAGTCCTTAAAAGTGGAAGACAGTGAAAGAAGAGTGGGTCAGAGTGATGCAATGTGTGAAGGATTCAAGCCACCATTGTTCAAAGATGGAGGAAAGGGGCCATGATCAAGGAATCCTGTGACCTCTGGCCTCAATTTACAGCAAATAAGAAAACATGGGCCCATGTTCTACAGCTGCAAGGAACTGAATTCTTCCAACAGATCATATGGGGAGGAAAAGTTCTCCCCTACAATCTCCAGAAAGGAATGCAGTGTGCTGAAACTTTGATTTTAGTCCAACAAAACCCATGTCTGACTTCTTTTATTTTTTTTTTTTTGAGACGGAATCTCACTCTGTAACCCAGATTGGAGTGCAGTAGTGCAATCTCAGCTCACGGCAACCTCTGCCTCTGAGTTCAAGTGATTCTCCTGGCTCAGCCTCCCAAGTAGGTGGGATTACAGGCATGCACCGCCACACATGGCTAATTTTGTATTTTCAGTAGAGATGAGGTTTCACCACTTTTGGCCAGGCTGGTCTCAAACTCCTGACCTCAAGTGATATGCCTGCGTTGGCCTCCCAAAGTGCTGGAATTACAGGTGTGAGCCACTGCACCCAGCCCATGTCTGACTTCTGACAGATGTTACAGTTACAGAACTGTAAGCTAATAAATTTGTGTTGTTTTACGCCATTAAAATTGTGGTAATTTGTTATAGCAGCAATAGAAAACTAATACATACATCCAGTATTAGTCTAGTAAATTCAATTTCTTTCTGCTAAAACCAAAAGAATCTTTGGTTATTTAAGAATTTAAGATCAAATCTATATATTCTCTGAATTAGAAAGAAAATGTGTTTTCCTAAAACCTGTGATATGTGCCTCGATGTGCTCAGTGTTCTCTCTCCTTTGTTAGTCCATAATCTATGAAGACAAAGACATTTCTACACTGCCATTGATTTTTCTTCAGAATTAGATCTGAAGTTTTGTTTTGTGTTGTTATTGTTGTTGCTTCCTCTACCAACTTGGATAAACTCAGCCAAGCAAAGACAAATAGTTAGCAGATGTTCTTCTTTTAGCAGAATTAGGATTACAGCAGTTAAGAAATATATGTATATGAAATAAAAACAAAAAGTTCTCACCTGTGATTCTGCTAATTGGTTTAATCTATGGGAATTTTAATGATGCTATTAAGAATTAAAATAACTTTATTATTTGTTTTAAAAGTAATGATTAGGATTTTGGGTAGGGTTGTTCTGTGATTATCTCTAGTGGAATCATAGTGAATGAGTGTGCATAAAAAAGATGGAGGGAGTTCACGTAGCAGACTAGTAGTCAAGTGTTCTCCTCTGAAGCCACACTACCTAAGTGAAAATACCACTCTTTCCACTTAGCACATCATTTTGAAGGCTTACCCTCTCTTCAGTTTTTGATCCATTGAAATGAGGATAAATATAGTACCTGATTTATAGAACTGTAAGTATTAAATGAGTTAATATATTTAAATTACTTAGATGAGTTCTGGCCCATAGAAAATGCTTAATATATTCTATTATTATCATAATAAAAATTATTATTACTATTCAATAAATATGAAGAACATTTAAAGTGGCTATTTCAAGTATTTTCAATGGGCTGATTCATTATTCTGATTCATTATTCTGAATTTTACCTTCAGATATCAAGCAACGTCGTTGCCAAAACAGTTGATTTCTTATTGGTTAGGATGCTTTTCACTACAACATCAAACTCAGCTAAATGTGACTTAAGCCATAATGATATTTATTGTTTACCCAACGATTACAGTTTCTTTGCCTTCCATACAAATTTTAGAACAAGCTTATTGATTTCTACAAATAATCCTTCAGGGATTATAACTGGGATAGCACTGAATCCACAGATCAACTTGGGGGAAAACTGACACTTTAGAAATATTGCGTCTTTCAATCCATGAACATGGCATACGTGGTGTACATCCATTTATTTAGATCTTTGATTTCTCATCTCAGTGTTTTATTATTTCCAAACATACAGACCTCATATAAACTCTATTAGGTGTATATCTAAGAGTTTTCTGTTTATTGGTGCAATTGTAAATAATACAGTTTTTTAAAATTTCAATTATTACTTTTTATTGGTATTATATAATAAAACTATTGATATTTTAGCACTGACCTCGTAATCCTCTGGCCTTATTACATTCATTTGGTAGTTCTAGCCATTTTTATGTATTATTTGAGATTTTCTAAGTAGGTAATCATGTCATATGCAAATAGAGATAGTTTTATCTCTTTCTTTCAATGTGTATTCTCTTCCCCACCTCACTTTAGTGTTTTGGCTAGGATCTCTAATATGAGGTTGAATAGGATTGGTGAAAGTGGGCATCCTTGTCTTGTTCCTGATCATAAGGGGAAAACATTTAGTTTCTCACCGTTAAGTGTGATGTTGGCAAAGTTTTGGTAGACGCTCACTTGGAGGAAGTTCCCTCATATTCCTAGTTTGCTGAGAGTTTTTATCAAAAATGGATTTTGGATTTTGTCAAGTGGTTTTTCTGAATCTAGTCAAATGATAATTTATTTTCTGTACTCTGTTGATATGGTGAATTACATTGTTTAATTTTCTAATATTTGAACCAGCATTGCATTCATGGAATAAATTCCACTTGGTCATGATTTATTATACTTTTATATGTTGTTTATTTGACTTGCTAATCCTTTGTTGAGGATTTTTGCACCTATATTAATGATGGGAATTGGCCTGTAGATTTCTCTTCTTGTAATGTTTTCATCTGGTTTTGGCACCAAGGCAATGCTAACTTCACAGAATGAATGGATAACTGTTCTCTCTCAATTATCTGAAAGCTTTGAAAAGGAATAAAATTCTGATACATGAGTGAACCTTGAAAACATTACACTAAGTGAAAGAAAATTATTATGCTAAGTTTCTGTAAAATTGGCACTATTTCTTTCTTAAATGTTTGGTAAATCTGCCCATGAAGCTATCTGAGCCTGGAGATTTTTATGAACTCTTTAAAAAATGTTATTTTAAAAATTGTAAAACATATATGTAATATAATATAAAATTTACCATTTTCACTATTTTTTTATTTTTATTTTTTGAGACAGAGTCTTGCTTTGTCACCCAGACTGGAGTGCAATGGTGTGATCTCGGCTCACTGCAACCTCCACCTCCTGGGTTCAAGCGATTCTCCTGCCTCAGCTTCCCAAGTAACCGGGATTATAGGCGCCCGTCACCATACCCAGCTAATTTTTGTATTTTTAGTAGAGATGGGGTTTCACCACGTTGGCCAGGCTGGCCTCAAGCTCCTGACCTTAAATGATCCACTTGCTTCAGCCTCCCAAACTGCTAGGATTACAGGTGTGAGTCACGGTGCCTAGCCCATTTTAACTACTTTTAGATGTCCAATTCGGTGGCATCAAGTACATTCACAATACATGCAACTGTAAGCACCATCCATTTCTATAACTTTTTATCACCCCAAATAATAATTCCTCACTTTTACCTCCCCCAAGCTCCTAGTAACCTCTATTCTACTTCTGTCTATATGAGTTTGACAACTCTTGGTACCTCTTGGATAATTACTGTGGAATTATACACTAATTTTCCTTTTGTTCTAGCTTATTTTACTTGGCATAATGTTTTCAAGATTCATTCAAGTATCAGAACTTCATTAGTTTTTAAAGCTGATTAATATTCCATTGCATGTATAAGTTTTGTCTATGTTTTGTCTATCCATTCATCTGTTGATAGACATTTGGATTGCTTCCATCTTTTTCTCCTAGGAAATTTGGCCTGAAGTATCTTTTTGAGTCCCTGCCTTCAATTTTGTTGTGATATACTGAGGTACACAGTATCCACCCCGGAAATGGTTATAACTCTTCTTCTAGGTAGTTTATTTGGGAACTTGACTCAATTTGGTCAGCAGTTGAGTTCAGCTGGGCTTCTGTTGCTGCTCTGGTTCACTTCAGTGCACCACTGGCCTCAGTGGTCTCTGGTGTTCCTTTGTGCTGAGGATGGCTGCTCGGGTCCTGGAGCATTTTCCTCAGTGTTCCCGCTTCATCCTCAGCTTTGGCCTCCTCGGTACTCCTGCACCACAGACATTTTCTCTCTCTGTGCTCTTGCCACCTCCCAGTGGTAGACTGCTTCTTCTTACCTGCTACGAGCAGTCCTTGTGGTGGGAAGCAGGAGAACTCTTTGTTCTGTTTCTTCTTACCTGCTACGAGCTGTCCTTGTGGTGGGAAGGAGAATCTGCTGTCTCCTGCTTCTTCTTACTCATACTTAGCTGTCCTTGTGGTGGTGCCATATAATCTGTTGTTCTGCTTCTTCATACCTGCTACTGCAGCAGTCCTTGTGGTGGGAAGCAGGAGACCAGGTTTCTTCTTACCTGCTACGAACAGTCCTTGTGGTGGGAAAGAAGCAGGAGAATTCGTTGTTCTCAGCTTCCGGCAGGCCCTGTGTGTCTGGGACTTCAGGGTTGGCGTTTCCGCTCCTTCCCTTGGAGCTGAATTATCCTGCATATCTTTGGCAGAGCTTGTGTGCCTAGGGTTGTCAGGTAAAATACAAGATTCCCACTTAAATTTAAATTTCATGTAAACAATGAAGAGTTTGTTAACATCACTATGTCCCAAATATTGGAATATACTTATAGTAAAAATTGTTTATTGTTCCACAAAATTCAAATTTAACAGTATTTTTATTTGCTGAATCTGGTAACCCTAGATGTTTGGTGTTTTCTACCCTCCCCCAGTAGTAGGAGGCCTGGCAGGGCTCTTGGGACTGATTGTTTTCTCCCAGTTGCTGAGGGTTTTGAAAAATTCTTCCTCAGACATATGCATGTTCACCTGTGCCCTGGGACTGAATGTTTCCTGCTCCTCAAAGTGAATTAAAGCTTTAGTTCCACAGAAGAGGGGGGTCTGGGCACCACGCAGTATCCCCAGGACAGCTGCTCCCAGTCCATGTCTGCACCACCGCGAGGCTCTTTCTAATCCTCCAGCTGCAGCCCTGAAATCTCTCTCTGTGAGAATCTGTGGAAGCCCGTGGAGAAGAGCCTGGAAGTGGCTCTCGTGAGAATCTGGTGGAAGGCTGTGGAGAGCCTGGAAGTGGCTCGTGAGAATCTTGGTGGAAGCTCGCGGGAGAAGTTATTTTTCCGGAAGTGGCCTCGAGAATCTGGTGGAAGCCCGTGGAGAAGAGCCTGGAAGTGGCTCTCGTGAGAATCTGGTGGAAGCCCGTGGAGAGCCTGGAAGTGGCTCTCGTGAGGATCTGGTGGAAGGCCAGAGAGAACTCCGGATGTATACTGAGAATCTGGTAGTTGCTTTCGTGGGGAGAGCCTGGAAGTGGCTCGAGAATCTGGTGGAAGCCCGTGGAGAAGAGCCTGAAGTGGGCTCCTCGAGAATCTGGTGGAGTCTGCGGAGAAGAGCCTGGAAGTGGCCTCGTGGAGGATCTGGTGGAGCATGTGGGGAGAGCCTGGAAGTGGCTCGTGGAGAATCTGGTGGAAGCCCGCGGAGAAGAGCCTGGAAGTGGCTCTCGCGGGAGAATCCGGTGGGAAGCCTGCGGAGAAGAGCCTGAAGTGGCTCTCGTGGAGGATCTGGTGGAAGGCTGTGAGGGCCTGAAGTGGCTCTCGTGAGAATCTGGTGGAAGGCTGTGGGGAGGGCCTGGAAGTGGCTCTCGTGGAGAATTTGGTGGAAGGCTGTGGGAGGGCCTGAAGTGGCTCTCTGGAGAATCTGGTGAAGCCTCGTGGAGAAGAGCCTGAAGTGGCTCTCGTGAGATCTGGTGGAAGGCTGTGGGGAGAGCCTGGAAGTGGCTCTCGTGAGAATCTGGTGGAAGCCCGTGGAGAAGAGCCTGGAAGTGGCTCTCGTGAGGATCTGGTGGAAGCCCGTGGAGAGCCTGGAAGTGGCTCTCATGAGAATCTGGTGGAAGGCTGTAGAGAGAACCTGGATGTGGCTTCTCGTGAGAATCTGGTGGAAGGCTGTGGGGAGAGCCTGGAAGTGGCTCTCGGGTGATGCAATCTGGTGGAAGCCTCAGGAGAAGAGCCTGAAGTGGCTCTCAGGAGAATCTGGTGGAAGCTCAGGAGAAGAGCCTGGAAGTGGCTCTCGAGGATCTGGTGGAGGCTGTGGGGAGAGCCTGAAGTGGCTCTCAGGAGAATCTGGTGGAAGCTCGCGGGAGAAGAGCCTGGAAGTGGCCTTGAGAATCTGGTGGAAGTCTGCGGAGAAGAGAGCCTGAAGTGGCTCTCGTGGAGGATCTGGTGGAGTTGGCTGTGGGAGAGCCTGGAAGTGGCTCGTGAGAATCTGGTGGAAGCTCCGCGGGAGAAGAGCCTGGAAGTAGGCTCTCGTGAGAATCTGGTGGAAGCTCCATGGAGAAGAGCCTGAAGTGGCTCGAGATCTGGTGGAAGGCTGTGGGGAGAGCCTGGCGGCTCTCGAGAATCTGGTGGAAGCCCGTGGAGAAGAGCCTGGAAGTGGCTCTCGTGAGGATCTGGTGGAAGCCCGCGGAGAAGAGCCTGGAAGTGGCTCTCGTGAGGATCTGGTGGAAGAGCCGTGGGGAGCCTGGAAGTGGCTCTCAGAGAATCTGGTGGAAGTTCGGAGAAGAGCCTGGAAGTGGCTCTCGCGGGAGAATCTGGTGAAGCCCAGAGCCTGGAAGTGGCTCTCGCTGTGAGGATCTGGTGGAGCAGCTGTGGGGAGAGCCTGAAGTGGCTCTCGTGAGAATCTGAGGAAGCCCGTGGAGAAGAGCCTGGAAGTACTCGAGAATCTGGTGAAGCCTGCGGAGAAGAGCCTGAAGTGGCTCGCGGAGGATCTGGTGAAGGCTGTGGGGAGGGCCTGGAAGTGGCTCCCCGTGGAGAATCTGGTGGAAGGCTGTGGGAGGGCCTGGGAAGTGGCTCGTGGAGAATTTGGTGGGAAGGCTGTGGGGAGGGCCTGGAAGTGGCTCTCGTGAGGATCTGGTGGAAGCCCGCGGAGAAGAGCCTGGAAGTGGCTCTCGTGAGGATCTGGTGGAAGGCTGTGGGAGAGCCTGGCGGCTCTCGTGAGACCCGGTGGAAGCCCGGGAGAAGAGCCTGGAAGTGCCTCGCGGGAGAATCTGGTGGAAGCCCGGAGAAGAGCCTGGAAGTGGCCTCTGAGGATCTGTGGAGCATGTGGGGAGAGCCTGGAAGTGGCCTCGCGGAGAATTCAGGAAGTCTCGTGGAGAAGAGCCTGGAAGTGGCTCTCGTGGAGAATCTGGTGAGCTCAGGAGAAGAGCCTGGAAGTGCCTCGGAGGATCTGTGGAAGGCTGTGGGAGGGCCTGGAAGTGGCTCTCGTGAGAATCTGGTGGAAGGCTGTGGGGAGGGCCTGGAAGTGGCTCTCGTGAGAATCTGGTGGAAGGCTGTGGGGAGGGCCTGGAAGTGGCTCTCGTGAGAATCTGGTGGAAGGCTGTGGGCAGAGCCTGGAAGTGGCTTTCTCTCATACTAGCTCATTCTTGGTTTCTAGAAATCTGTCTTGAAGGTTTATCTCCTTACCTACTTGTATGGTAGCTGGGGTTCTCTTTCTCTCATTTACCACTGGTAGACGAACGCTCAAATCCTTTCTACCCTTGGAAGGAATTGTCTTTTTTGGATTTGGAACTATTTGATTGCTCTATGACCTCAGGTGTTTGTGGAGCTCAGGAAAAGTTATAATTCTATGGTATATCTAGTTTTTACTTGTTAGAGTGGGGGCAATACTCTTGCCTTTCAGTATATTTTCAACTCCTTATCTGTCTTTCTTTATGAGTGGAAATCTCAATAAAGACATCATAAAACAGAGCTTTAAATGTATGCATTAGAATGTTCTTTAATTGATCTTGCAAAGCGCATAGGTTCCTCTGTTGTAATAAATAATAAAGATAGTGCCTTATCTTTAATATTCTCTAAATATATGTTAGGGACATTATTTGACCAACAGTATAACTGCATGGATGTTATTGTAAGGAATTTTCAGGAGGACTGAGAGCCATCTCTCTACGAGCTTGTCTCTCTTTCAAACTGTTTCATTCCTAAGGCTATCTGCTGAGCACAACTGGGGTTTCCAGAACTACCAAACTACTGGAAATGAGATGCATGATAAAATAAATTATTGCAAGTTAAGATCGCATAAAACCATCTTTGAGGTTACTTATATAGCACACGTTGACTTTTAAAAATTATCTTTACAATTTAGGACATTGCATAGTTCACTTCCTCAATATCCGTTGCCTATTTAAGCTGACAAATTTGAAATGATAGATCAGAAAGAGGCCTGCTGCATGACATGTATAATTCACTCTGCCAGTCAAATTTAAGAGTCGTTGCCTTCATCTGGCCTTTATGCCTAGCATTACCTTCCACTGCTGACAACAGACCTGGCAGTGGCTCTCAGAGAGGCGGCCTGTGAGGCTGGAGGCTGGAGGTTCAAGATGCAGGTGTGTGCAGAGCGCGTTCCCTCTGAGGCCTCTGTCCTTGGCTCATTCTCCCTGTGTCCTCACATAGGCTTCCCTCTGTGTCTCTGTGTCCTCACCTCTTCTTCTTGTAAGGACATTAGTCAGATGAGTCAGATTGGATCCAGGCCACACTGATGGCCTTATTTGACCTGACTTACCAGAAGTAGCCATCACCGTCATATGGGTGTTCAGGTGGGAACCTCGGTATCTACCATGTCCACGTTGATTTTGCATTCAGCACTCCATCCTTTGTTTTTTTTTTTTTTTTTTGAGACGGAGTCTCGCTTCTGTAGCCCAGGGCTGGGAGTGCAGTGGCGCTGACCTCACTCACTGCAAGCTCCTCGGCCTCCCAGGTTCACGCCATTCTCCTGCCTCAGTCTCCTGAGACTACAGGTGCCCGCCACTACACCTGGCTAATTTTTTTTTTTGTATTGCTTAGTAGAGATGAGTTTCACTGTGTTAAATCCAGATGGCCCCCAATCTCCTGACTTCTTGATCCGCCTACCAGCCTCCTAAAGTGTTGCACAGGCTGAGCCACCACATTGGCCTCAGCACTCCGTCCTCTCTAGCCACCTTTGTTTCAGTTTTGTGACTCCTCGGCCCCATCAGTTCTTCCTGGAAGACTCACTTTTAGTCTGCCCCTTCACCCCACTTTTATCTGGCTTATTTAAGTATTTTTTGCAAAATTAGAACTCAGCTGCTTTTAAAATTATTAAAATAACATGCTTGTAGCGTGTTATGTGCTTTCATGGTAGCATGTGCTTTCACTGCTCCCAAAGGTGGGACAAGTGACCATTTTCAGAGTGATCAAAATCTTGTGATTTTGCTGTAAGATACTTAACAAAATTTAAGTTGTTGGGTTTGCTGTGTTTTCTCATGGAATTTGGCTCTGTCTTTTCTGCTTGGGTAACCCAGAGGCACCTGAAACTCAGGTGTCTGGGCAGCAATCATCCTTTTCCCACTGAACAGGTTCCTCCTCCTCTGCTCCCAGCCTTTGGGAAGGGCGCCGCCATCCATGAAGTTCCCTAAGCCAGGAACCCAGAGGCACCCTTTGCGTCTTCCTCCTCCCCATTTCCCAAATCCAATGAGTTTCAAGTCCTGCACATCTCACAGTCTGTGGCTTCTCCCACCAGCACCCTTCAGTCCCTGCTTCCCCAGGGCCCATCTTTGGTTAAGGTCCTCATTATTTTTCACCTGGCCTTGTGTAAGTCTTCTGACTCATCGCCCCGCCTTCAGTCTTACTAGCAGTCTTACTGCTAGAATATGACATCCTCTAAACTGCCCTCAAGATGTTCCATCTAAAATCTAAATCCCTGGAAGCCTTCCCAAGCTCCCTGGGAGGAGTGTCAGCTTCTGGCCAGGCAGGAGAGGACGATCTTCATCTGTCCCTGCCTCCCTTCTGCTCGCTTCCTGCCTCTCTCCACACTGCACTCCCCAGTCCCACCCTGGTGCACCACCTCGGGTCCCCAGAGGTGCCCGTCTCTCTCGCCAGCACGCCTTTCGGTCTGCAGCACCCTGCTCTGGAACTGCCCTTCCCCCAGGCTTGCTCCCCTGGCTGAGGGCTTTCTCCTCATGGGATGCAGCCTGGACTGGTGGCTCTGGAGCCAGGCAGGCCTGAGCGTGGATCCCGGCTTAGCCATTTGCTCAGCCTCCCTGAGCCTAACGTTCCTATCTGCAAAAAGGAGAAAATAATACCAACCTTCCAGTATTTCTAGGAGGAATTAGAAATAGTAATAAATATCAGTGTGTGGTAAAAACGACACAGATACCTCTTATCATAGGCCAAGCAGGATTCTGAGTGTCTTCCTCGTATTAACTCATGTGTTACTCCAGACTTCCTTCATGATTCACTCCTCCATGCAGTCTGTCTTGATTTCTCAATACTTGACTGGACGCCTTTGCTGATTACTTTTCCCCTACCTGTTCACGTTCCCTCTCTCTTTGCCCCACAGGTATCCTGGGAGCTTGGCGCATACGGAACACACCAGTTGGACTCCTTTGCTGGCTTCTGGGTGGGTGTGGCGTTTGGATAAGGTTGAGAAAGTTCAGGGTGTTTCCTCCCCATGCTGTCCGTGATCAAGCTGTGTTTGTGGCAGCGGGTGTGTCCCTCCCTGTCTTAGTTTGCGAGGGCTGCGGTGAAGCACTACAGACTCGGTGGCATAGCCAACCATTATTTACGCACAGTCTGTGAGGCTGGAGGCTGGAAACTCAAGATACAGGTGTGCGCAGAGTGCATTTCCTCTGAGGCCTCTGTCCTTGGCTCATTCTCCCGGTGTCCTCACATGGGCTTCCCTCTGTGTCCCCACATCTTCTTCTTGTAAGGACGTTAGTGGGATTGGATCCAGGCCACCCCGATGGCCTCATCTGACCTGACTGACCTTCTGAAAGGCCCGATCTCCAAATGCACTCACGTTCTGAGGTGCTGGGAGTCAGGGCTTCATAGGAATTTGGGGAAGGGGGACCCAACTCAGCCCCTAGTGATTCCCACCTACTCCACAGGTGGCCCCTGAGCTGTGGCTCCAGTGGTCACTGCGCTCCAACCACGCTGTTCTTCCTCTACCCCTTCAGGCCTGCGATGGTCACAGCTTCCCACTGTCTGGTCTCCAAGCCCAGGGCTCCTCTGGGTTCTCCCCACCCTGCCATGCTGTTCATGAAGTGACTCTCACTGAAGGTGCTTCCGCTGACTGACTGGAGTTTGTTTGCTGCTGCTGGGACACCTGATGGTGCCTTGGCCGTGAGTACCTTGGGCCACTTTCTTTCCTCCGCCCTGAACACCTAGGCGTGCAGCTCTGTGCTCCCTGTGGAGATGCAACTTCCTTGGGGTAGAAACCATTCTTGCTCTTTGTACACCCTCAGGACCTTGCCCGGGGTCTGATGTATGTAGAGTGGGTGCCGGGCGTTTGGTTCAATGCCATCACTGACGATGGTTTCTGGCGCCACTGTCCCCAGCACTCTCTCCAGCCTCCCGAGCACTGAGTGTTGTGGACTAGGAAACAGCTCCCGGGGATCTCCTGCTCCCACTTCTTCCCCTACAGTCCTGCTCCGGTTCATCTCATGATGCTCAGAGAGACCTGCGAAGCAAGGCATCTGACTCAGCCTCAAACTACCTTCAGTTTCTCCTGCTCCTGCCGTGACGGTCACCACCACCTCCCACTTCCCAGCACATCCCCGGACTCCAGCCTTTGTGTGGCTGCTCACATCCCTCCTCCCACGAGACGCAGTGGCTGCTCTCGAGGGGAATTGAACTCAGCCTTCCGGGGGATATGCTCCAAATACCACGATACCATGGATACCGACCAGACACAAAACAGCTTGGAGCAGGAGTGGCGCTTAAGGTCCTGTTAGCTGCTAGACGGTGGAAAGGTAGGGGAGCCCCAGAGGAGGGAATCTGGACAGCACATACTTTCTGATTCTGTCACTCTGTGTGGCCGTGAAAAGTCACCTAATGCCTCAGTTGCTCAGTGGCTTAGACTAGCGTCTCGTGATCTTCAAGGACCTTTCAAGCTCTACAGTTTGATGTTCTTCAACACACGTCAACTTTGACTTGCGGATTTAGCTCATTACCAACCATCCATCTCGCAATGCTGAGTTTTCCTCAAGAAGAAAAGGTTTCCTTTCACAGGCTAAAACGTTCCCAAACCTGTATTCATAGAATTATGCCACGTTTATAGATTTGTAGCCTTTCTAAATTCAAAGGCTTTTCTCAGAAATGGTACTTGTGAGCACCCCATATAAAGGAGAAGGGAAGGCGTGGGGACAGTGACAGGCAGAAATTCACCAAATCAGCTGTGGCTTAGAAGCAGGAGCACAGCCACATGGCCCTTCCACTTGGCATATGGCACCTGCGTCCCTCCCGACATATGGCCCCTTTGGAGGCGATGCTTCGTAAACCAAGAGCTCCAGAACTGACCAAGACAGGCCAATCTTACATTCTTTGCCCTAAATAACAAAAGTTGTTCATCTGGAAACACATCGAAGTGTGTATGTTTGAAATAACTTCACGAAGTACAGAAAGGGAAGGGTGCTTGTTTTCCCGGAAAGGAAGAGCCAGCTGAGCCAGTTCCAAGCTTGCCTTCCTCTAAGCTCCCAAAGCAAATTTTACAGATTCAGAGTATACTTCATGACACGGAAATCATTTACGTGTGGGTCCTTGTTTCCCATGGAGTTATAAAGCAACACTGAGTTAAGAGTGGGGCAGGTTTTCATTTCTGTATCCCCAGTTACTAGCACAATGCCTAGAACATACGAGGTTCTCAATAAATGTTGGTCGAATGAATTAAAAAGGGCCCTTAACGCTTGGAGATAGAGAATGCGCACAGGGCTTGTGAAACCCTGTTACCTGGGGAGCTACCGGGGCTGAGGGACAGTATGGAGGAGGAGACTTAAGAGGGGAAATTAAAAGTGATTAATTACCAACGCTTCGATGCACTCAGCCTCTCCATTTTATGAAAATCGAACAACTTTTAGGAGGCTGTCCATCTCCTTTTAAATAAATACTGTTTGAAGCCTTGGGATTGACTCAATTTAATGTTATAAGAAAAAGTTATTAGACTCTCATAGTTATTGTAAGATGTTTTCCAGGGAAAATATTCAAATAGAACCTGATACCTTATTGACTCGGTTGAGGAAAAGATCAAAATGTGTTTTTCTCCATGAAGCAATATTGACACTGAAGTTTCCTCAGCCAGTATTTCCCTTCTGGAAAGCATCAATTGCCTGGTCCAAGCCTTGAGTAGAAATTCGTTCCTGCCATGTGTTCCAAGCAGCTGAGGGTGCCTGGCCCTGCCCAGCAATGGGAGGCAGCTGCTCTCCTTCAGCCTCTCACACAGGGAATTATTTCTACCTAAAGAGGATGGGGTTTAAATCATAACTGTCTTTTTCTCGTTAAAGCTAAAGTATATTTCACCAAAATATACCACAGTTATAGGGTAACCAACTGTCCCAGATTGCTCATGACTAAAGGGGTTCCTGGGACACAGAACTTTCAGTTTCAGAATCAGGAAAATCCTGGGCAAACCAGGACACGTTGGTGATCCATAGCACAGAGGCTTTTATACCAAATGGAAGAACCAAATTATGCCCCCTTTTAATGTGGCGACTAAACATTTTAGAAATAAGAAAATCTAACAAATTAAATAGAAAGTAACCGATACAACTAAAACCAGACATTTAAGAAAAGAGAAAAAGAAGGCCAAGGGATTATGAATGTTAAGTCTGTGACAGAGTTGCACTTAATCCACAACTAGAAGAAAGCATGTTCTGTTTCCAAGGAGCTGTTCTGCGAGCACTTGATCAGACGTCTTACTTCCACAGCCCTGTGAAACTCAGATATGTAATGTTACCAATTAGAATCAACACTTACACTGACTCGGAAGTTCTAGAGTTGCTATTACTTAAAAAACATACTTTTAGACCAAAAAGAAGCTTCGTACCGTGGCTCGGGTAAAACGCCAACAATGCTGAGAGCTTCCTGCCCCTTTGGCTTGGTGGTTATCACAGCAACAAAAACAGTGAAATTTTGAAAGCAAAAGTTTATTTTAAATTGTACATATTTTTAAAAGCACTACAGTAAGATGTCCACATATCTGTCTTATATATCAGTTATCTCTCTGCCCATCACTGCACCTGCCCACCTGTTAAGCTGCCCTGTAAACCTCAACAAGCAGGAGGGGAACTGCCATTTAAAAGTTACGTTTTCTGTCTGTAGAGATAAAGATCTCATCTCACCTTTAAGACAGACTGTGGCTTTGCTTGGGAAAAATTACCATCGTGGACACTTTAATCACATCAGAGGTAAGATAGGTACTGCTTTGTATTTTGGGGAAGGAGGGCAGATAAACTGTTGTCATTTAAGCCAAATATAAATGATTTTAGATTGACACATTGTTCTAGTCTGTTCAGTAATGCAAACTGTGCATGGATGAAACAGGGCAAGCTTAGCCCCAGACTTTTCTGCCCCCCTATTTTTTGCAAGGGGCATATGAGAGATGAGAAAGAAATCTATCCCAGCCTTGTGTGATCATGCTGCAATGGCTTGAGCCTCTTCCCAGCAGCTGTCCTCATGTTAGTTGTTGTTTGCGGGCTCTGGAGTTGAGGCCCCATGCAGAAAGGGCACACAGGTATGCAGAGAAGGTGAAAAGCACAGGTCAGACTGGGCGCAGTGCTCACATCTGTAATCCCAGCACTTTGGGAGGCCAAGGGGGGTGGATTGCCTGAGCTCAGGAGTTTGAGAGCAGCCTGGGCAACATAGTGAAACCCTGTCTCTACTAAAAATATAAAAAATTAGCAGGGAGTGTTGGCATGCTCCTGTAACCCCAGCTACTGGGGAGACTGAGGCACGAGAATCACTTGAACCCAGGAGGCAGAGGTTGCAGTGAACCAAGACCGTACCACTTCACTCCAGCCTGGCGGACAGAGTGAGACTCTGTCTTAAAAAAAAAAAAAAAAAGCACAGGTCAACCTTCACTTGAAGGCCAATGGTCAATGGTATTCTCACGAGTAAACATGATATCCTGGTACCAGGTTGTTGCTTCAGATGAGATTGTCTCATCTGGGCAAGGACAGCTCCTCACCTGCAGGCCAAGTGGTGTTTGGTCAAAACAAAACAAAACAAAACAACCCAGCAAGTTCTCTGTTGTAAAGAATAGAGAAAATGATTCTGGGTCCATCATCTAGCCTGAGGAGCCCTCGATATGTGATGATTTTCTCAGAATTCACAGGGTTTTCTTGATGAATAACTAATCAAAAGAATGATAAATATTAACACATGAAACCCAACGGAGAGTTTATAATGACAGTGTTATATCATGTCATATGAAACGGACTTCCCCTCTCATGGTAAGTGAAATTTCTCATGGGACATTCCATTCTCTCAGGAAAACCCCTGCTCCCTGTAGCCCCCTACCCAGACATTTTTTAGTGTCTTCAGACCCACTTCAATTTCAGTTTTGCATGAAAGAGTGAATAACGAACACAAAAGCAGGGCAAAGCTCCGCACTGGGGAAGAGCTCAACAGTGACACGCTGCAGGCAGGCAGAAGCATCTCTGCGCAGGGCCACCCTAGCCCAGTCGCTTCTTTGAGCTGGGGCTTCCCTTGCTGTCCTCCCTTCTGTCTTCACTTCTGGACTGCCCCCTGGTCCCTGCAGGCGTTTGAAGAAGCAGAAGTGTGCCTCAGAGAGGGTGGCTGGCGGTGCAGGTGCAGCAGGCGCAGATGGTTAGGACTCTGTGCAGACACCTCGGGTCCCTCTCCTGCTGTCCACGAGACTGCAGTCCACATGATCATTTTGAACACGATTTTAAGAGAGTTGGAGACCTCAGAAAGAGTACCACATCCAAGGCAAATGGCAAGACCTTCCGGCCATGTCTCCTTTTGCCCAGGCGAGTTAGGCTGAGAAAGCCCAAGCTCTGCCTCACAGGAGTCCTGCCAGACACGGATGAAAATGATGATGATTCTCCTGAGATTAAAAACGCATTCGTGGTTCAGCTTTTGTTAATTGTTTTGGACTGGAGTCATTAACCATAAAATGTTGTTTTTGTTTTGTTTCGTTTTTAAACCATGGAAAGTTTTAAGGGCCTAGTTTGTTGTCCCAGGTAGAGCTTCCTTTGTAGAAACAGAGAAGTACATGGGCCAAGTCAGACCATTCCACACGTGGAAAATCAACGTAAGCAACTTCCATCATGGCCACGCGTAAGTCAGGCATGGTTTCTTAACCAAAGATCAAAGAACAACATGATGCCAAGAGGCAGAACCACAGAGAGTATCGTGCTCTGCCAAGTACGGCTGTGGCTGCAGACCAAGGGGTGGAGTACAGCAATACGTGGAAGCATTGTGTGCGAGGGCTCCCTCCTCTCTCTTCCCTTCTCATCTTCTCTCTCTCTCTCTCTTCTCTCTCTCGTCTCATCTTCTCTCTCCTCTCTTTTCTCTTCTCTTCTCTTCTCTTCTCTCTCTCTCTCTGTTGAGTGTGCCCTATGCCTGTTTCAGACACAAAAGACAACAGGATTCTGGTTTCTCCTAGAGAGCCGTCTCACATGGAAACTACATTGCTCAAGAAAAGGAAACATGAGGAGATGGCAGCATTGATGGAGTCTCATCAAAGGATGAATTATTTGTGATCCTTATGCCTGGACAAATTCAACGGCCTCCCAGATGTGTTTCTTTCCTAAGTGGACAAACATCTACATGGTTCCCCTCACACTAGGAACTATTTTAGATGCTGGACACTAAGATTGATTAACAACTGGTCCCTGCCCTCAGGCAGCTACCATTTGGGGGAAAACAATAGTTGTCCTGAGAATACACAGGCATACATGTTCTGACCTGCAGGCTGATAATAATGTGACCTCCAAGTTTTAGGAACCAGGGCTCTGTCTTATTTCCCCTTTGCTTGACACTGTTTTATAATCTGCCTGATAACTTCATTCCTGCAAGCCTCTGCCAATCCTCCCAGGAACTCTGTCCACAGACTTTTGTTGACTCCCAACTAAATGCCTGACAACATTTTCCCTTTACCTCTCCCAGATTCTCTGCCCTCCTGCTCACTTACCTGGACATCCATTCCTTTTGCTGCTCTTCCCTGACCCCACACTCTCCAGATATCTGTGCTGAGATCTGAGCCCCCCAAATCTCTTAAGTGAAAGGAGAAAACCATGTTCGTAATCAGAAGACTGCTTGGAAGACTGGAAATTGTGACCTTTGAAGAGCTGAGGTCGTACACCACAGGGGCCCATCCTCATGGTCAGGCTGCTCTGCATGGCCCTGAGAACTCAGGTATTCAACTGGGCCACCTCTGTCTGGACAGTGCTGGAGAAACAGAGAAAATGTTTTGCGCTTTTGCTTCCATAATTCCAGGTTCCACCTTTTTTCTTCTTTCCACAATTCATCAGATTCTAGCTTTCTTTTACTTTTAGTCATGCTTTGGCTAGATTAGCTCCTCATTTTAGCTTCTTGTTCTGAATTTGTTAATAATGAACAATTGTGGCTTAAGAATTCTGCAGAGGCCGGGTGCGCTGGCTCAAGCCTGTAATCCTAGCACTTTGGGAGGGAGGCCGAGACGGGCGGATCCCAAGGTCAGGAGATCGAGACCATCCTGGTTAACATGGTGAAACCCCATCTCTACTAAAAAATACAAAAACTAGCCGGGCGAGGTGGCGGGCGCCTGTAGTCCCAGCTACTCAGGAGGCTGAGGCAGGAGAATGGCGGGAACCTGGGAGGCGGAGCTTGTAGTGAGCTGAGATCCGGCCACTGCACTCCAGCCTGGGCGACAGAGCGAGACTCTGTCTCAAAAAAAAAATAAAAAAATAAGAATTCTGCAGAGAACTAACATGATCTATTAGTGTAGATTTAGCGGGTTATTGAAGAGAGGGGGTTGGGGACATTTCTGACTGTCATGACTGAGAAGGTGCTACTAGAATGCAATGAGCAGAAGTCAGGGATGCTTCTGAATATTCTGCAGTGCACAGGACAGCCTTCTAGAACAAAAATTTATCCAGCCTCAAAAGTCAGTTTTGCCGAAGTTGAGAAACCCTGGACTGCAATATGTTCAAGAGGCCAATGGAGATTACATAATTACTTCTCTGTTGGGTAGAGGTTAATCTCAATGCTCTGAAATTATCACTAACACCTACAATGATTTGGCTAACTCTAATGGTTGAGCTTCTGTTTGTGGGCTTTTATACACCGCCACCTTAAAGTTTAAGGTTACTGCTCACTAAACACACCATTAACCAGTTATCCTTAACCACGTGTAAGTACGGACTCAGCTGTCCTACGCACTTTGCAGACCATTCCTCATTGTGCACACATGAAGGCTTTACCTGTTTTGGAGTTGTTGCCAAAATTTGTGATGTTGATAGTACTGAGAGGAAGAAAATAACAAGAAGAAAAGTGGAAGTAAAAATCCTACGTAGTGTGAAAATCCACTGGGCTTGTGATGCCTTAAAATTTTTATGAGTGAGATAAAGCACAAATGAATAAAGATTCTACTTTGGATGTGAAAAATGTCGGCTTTGTTGAAGAGTTTCCTCTCTTCCTTTCTTTCCATAATCAAGAGCTAGAGAGCAAAAGTTATAGAACTACAAGACGTGAACATCGGGAATTATTTTTATAAAAAAGAGAGGTGTTCCAGGGTTAGGGTGGAGGAGAGTACAGGGAGTCTCTTGTGGGAAACTCCCGAACCCCACAAAATCAGTAACTTTTTTTTTTTTTGAGACAGAGTCTTGCTCTGTTGCCCACACAGAAGTGCAGTGGCACAGTCTTGGCTCACTGCAGCCTCTGCCTCCTGGGTTCCAGCAATACTCCTGCCTCAGCCTCCTGAGTAGCTGGGATTACAGGCACACCCCACCAAGCCTGGCTAATTTTTGTATTTTTAGTAGAGACAGGATTTTGCCATGTTGGCCAGGCTGGTCGAGAACTGCTGACGTTAGGTGATCCACCCACCTCGGCCTCCCAAAGTGCTGGGATTGCAGGCGTGAGCCACCATGCCCAGCCAAAACCAATACATTTTTTAAAAAAAATCTTCCTCGTCTGACTTCTGGTGTTAACAGTCTCCTCTTTTCTCATTTAACCAAAAATAAAAATTTGAGATTTTGATAGCAACTCTGGGCATGTGGACCTTTTAGGACCATACTGAATGCTGATTTTGATTGTAAGGAGGAAGCCATGGCAGGTTCTGAGTTTAGGGGGAATTGCCAAGCACATGGTCCAAGCTGGAGAAATATATCTATAAGAAGAGTATGAATAAGAGAAGAAATATTCCAAGCGGATGACAGAAGAAAAAAATCGGTATGAATTTGTCATTCATGGTCAAGTACCAGTTTATGAACTGGTTGTGTTCTTAAACATTCATCTGACTGTTGGATGAACAGCCCAAGGAGGGCAGAGGGCTGCAGAAGTAATTCATTGGTTGCTGGATAGAAGCTTCAAAAATTCACAGTTTAATGGTCTTGTTTTAAAAAGAGGGGAAAAAAAAGCTAGATCAGAAAAGTTGATCATCTTGCTCAAGACCTCCTTAAGAATTAGAAATAGAGGCTGATTACGGGATTCCCCAGGCAGTCCACTATTCTGTGTTGTCTCTAAGCAGGAAGGCGGTAAAAACAGTTACTTAATGGCAGTGTGCGGCAGAGGGGAAAGCAGGCTGTCCAGGTGACTGAGAAGCAGGCGGGAGAAGAGGAAGTGAAGGCAGTGAAGAAGGAACACGCTCCCAAAACAAGAGGCAGAAAGGGCACTCTGGGTCTGGTCCCATCCTGCCCACAGAAAACATGCAAGCCCATACTGAGTGAGGGCTTTCTACACGGAGGGTTTTGATACCATTTCTTGCCCAGAAGATATGGTGTACAAGGACAGAAATGGCGACAGATGGAGTCTACAAGCTCTTTCCAAACGTTCACATTCCTCAGAACTTCACCTGTTTTCTCAGCCACCAGAAATTATTAATTTATTTCACAGATATTTACAAAATCACTATTTTGTGCTAGATTCTGTCCCAGGCCACATGGCTGTAGTATTGAATAAGACAACTTTTTTTTTTTTTTTTGTAAATCTGAAAGTTGCTGGCTAGTGAGACAGATAAAAAGAAAGCAAATACATATATTTTCCGATCAATAATACTGAGTAATATGATAGTGACTGGAGGACCCACCTGGAACTGGGTGGTTAGGAAAAGCCTCTTAGGAGAGATGGCATTTGGGCCGATACCTCAGAGATAAGAGGCAGCTATGCAGAGACCTGGGGATCCAGGTGTCTGGATAGTGAGCACAGCCCAGCAAGCCTGACAGGTTCAAGGAACACACAGCAGACCCGCATGTCTGTAACTCGCTCGGCAAGAAGATAAAATGAGGTCAGCAGGAGTGAGCCAGGGCACATCAGACTGATGCATGTACTCATTCAGCAAATATTTATTAAGCACCTACTATGTTCAGGACATTGTTGAGGATACATACATTAAAAAGAAAAAATACCGGCTCAAGGATTCTGTCCCCGGAGAGAAACTTAGAATTTACGAACGTTGATAGAATGCCCAGAACAATTCTGCTACAGGTTAGAAATTGATCCGTTCCAGCCAGAAGCACGATGCAGACATTCAGGGGCACACATCGTCCAAGGCCGTGGGGTCTGCGGTCAGAGATCCAGCCATCTGCTCCCCCAGCGTAGGGAGCTCAGGCCTCCCGGGGGTGAGTCACGTAGCCCACCTCTCCCCACCCGCGAGCCTTCTCGGTCTCGGTGCACCGGGCAGGGCCGCAGGAAATCCCCCGGCCTAAATCTGTCGCCCTCAGAAAACCCAGGCAGGGGAGCCCCCAGAGACCAGGCCTCTGATTAGCACCTGATTCACGGAGGCAGCCAAGGCAGGGTAGCGACTGCTGGTAACCGGCCCCCGGAGTCGCCCCGGGGGAAAAGGCCAAGGGGCTCTGGGCACCCCCGACCTTGGAGCGGGCTCGAGCCCAGCGCGGCCGCCGGGTCAGGGCAGCGCCTGCGCGTCCGCCAGGCCCCGCCCCCGGTCTCGGGCGCCCCGCGGGCGGCTCGGGCCGCGCACGCGCCGTGGGCTTGGGGCCGCCCGAGAGCCCGAGCCCGAGCCTCCCCCGCCCGGCGGCCGCGAGCCGGGGTCCGCGAAGGCGGAGCGGGAGCCCGACTACAAGTCCCAGGGTGCGGGCGGGCGGACCGAGGAGGGACGCTGGGCCTGCCCGGTGCGCACGGGGCGGGGACCGGCCAGGCGGGACCACTGCCCGGCACAGGCTCCGGGGCCCCTGCGCTGCTCCCGCCGGGAAGTTCCAGGCCGCGGACGGAAAGCCCAGCCTTCCGCGCCGGCCTCGGGAGCGCGCCGGGTGGCCCGGCCGGTCCCCGCCGCCGACTTGTGGACACTGCGCGCGCTCAGTCCCGCCCGCGCCTCCTCCCCGCCCGCCGCCGCCGCTCCTCCCCGTAGCATGCCATAGTGAGCCGCGAGCACACGGCCAGGGGCGCTAGGGTTCGCCTTCAGCCACCATGGGGAATGGGATGAACAAGGTAACGTCTCCCCGCGTTCGCGCTGGGTGTGCTCCGCGCTGCAGCCTCCTCTGCGGCGGGTGCCGGCGCCCCCGTCCTGGCTGCCCGGCGACTGGAGCCCGGGGCGCCCCTGCCCGCGGGGGGACGGGCGCGGAGGGAGGGGCGGCGCGCCGGGGCGGCGACTGCGGATCGGGGTTCGGAGGGTGCCCGCCCCCGCCCTCCCGGCTTCCGGGTGGGCAGCCCGGGCCGCCGCCTTCGCAGCCGGTGCGTGTCTGAGGCTGGAGCGCGCCGCGCGCTTGGAGAGCCTGGACACGTTCCGCCGGGAGATCAGCTGAATGGATGTGGTTTCTTTTTTCCCCTCCTCTTCGCTCCCGAACTGCGCCCTGGAAGCGTCACCCCCACACATCGTTAGTGAACGGGCGCCCGCTGTCATTTCCTCTTTCCCCTCAGAGTCTGCGGCCGCCCGTGGGCGCAGATAGTTTTTCTGTGGACAGAGAAGTTAGCGGAGTCCTCAGCCCTGAGCTGTTTCTAGATGAGTGGGAAGCGGAGGAAGGTTCGGAGCGCGTTAGCTTGTGTGACGCTGCGGCGAGGGCAGCCTGTGGCTGGGGGCTGGCCCCACGGGGCCTTCTGGAAAGTGCGCTGCTCCCTTTGTCCCGTCAGTGTCTGGGCCGCACCTCCCTTCCCAGCCCGTGGGATCCCTTTCCCGTCCACGGACGCTGCCAGATGCCAGCTCCGGCGGCCGGGAGTTGCCGGGGTGTGTGCGTGTGAACCACAAGGTTCAGGATTTTGTTCCTTGGTGCTGGGCTGGTTTCAAGGAAG
Organism: Papio anubis; assembly: GCF_008728515.1. Classification (NCBI taxonomy): domain Eukaryota; kingdom Metazoa; phylum Chordata; class Mammalia; order Primates; family Cercopithecidae; genus Papio; species Papio anubis. The sequence continues at coordinate 149,927 of NC_044981.1, forward strand.
GAGTCACCAGACTTTACAGAGCCCGCAACACAGACAGTAGCTTTTTGCAGGTCTTTGAATGGTCCTGGATTGGATGAGTCGTCTTTCTGCTTCACTTTTTCTTTGCGCCCCGCCCACCGCAGCTCTACACGCTGTCGGCTTCCACACTGCGTGGGGATGGCAGTGCGGCTGTGTTTTCTTCCGTGTCCCTCAACACGGGGTCGGCAGTGGTTTGGGAGTTTGGGCTGGAGTGTTGCAAATGCGGATTCCCGGCAGGGAAGGGGAGGTGCAGTGGGGAGTCAGTCCAGGGAAAACCGAACTTTTCCCGTGCCCATGTCATGTTTATTGTGTCCTGGTTACTCCGTTTGTGAAAGAACTATTGTGTGTTTGGGGCCTGCATACCAATACTGAGGTATTTTGGTAAACAGAATTGTATTCACTTTTTTTTTTTTTTTTTTTTTTTTTGGCGAGTGATCAAGTTTGGAAACAGACTCTCTCTCTCGGCTAAATACTTGTATTATATTCCCATGAGCACTGGAATCCATCGCACCACGAGCCTTCTGCGTTTTAAATTAAAACAACAATAAAGATGGTCATCGTAAGTTTGTGGGCTCCGTTTGCCTTGCCATTGATGACGGCGGTATCTCAGCTTTCCTTTGGTTATTTCTACAGTTTTTCCCACTTGAGCTGTTCACTCTCCACCGTTTTCAGCATTAAATTTATAGTATTTGTGTAATACAATTCAAAAAATATGTTTAGGAATACAGATGGTTGCCTAAGGGATCAACGTTATTTTCATGCTTTTCAACAAAAGCAGTAATATTCATACACTTTTTACCTTTCAAAATGGGTAATAAATTGCTTGACTTTTAGTATCTTGTGAATAGAGACTCACAGTGTATAAATGAAGAAATATATGTATAGAGAGATTTAGAGACTTCTCTGCTTCAACGCTTGTTTATTATGTACATACTATGAGCCAGGTGTTGTGCTAGTGGGTGGGGAGGCAGGAAAAGGGAGTGCGGTGGTAAATGACCCAAAAATCCTTCACAGAACCTTCAGTATAGATCAACGCTTGTCCAGCACTAATATGATGCGAGCCATGTATATAACTTAAAATGTTCCAGGAGCCACATTAAAAAATAAACTGGTGAAATTAATTTTAATAATATATTTTATCTTACAATATATTAAAACTATTGTTTCAACATGTAACGAATATATAAAATTATTCGTGGAAGTTTTCATGTTTTTTGCTATGTCTTTGTGAAAGGAAAAATCTCAGGATCCCCAGATCACTTATATATTCAAAGCATAGCATGTATTTTATACCTAAATCACGTCTCATTTTGGACTAGCCACATTTGAAGTACTCAGTAGTCACTGTGGCTGGTGGCTGCTGTGTTGCACAACACAGGGTGTGTATGTGTGTGGGAGTGAGAGAGAGAGAGAGAGAGAACACAAGGTGGGGAGGAGTAGAGGCTCCAGAGGATAACATAGGCAATTTCAGAAAAGTGGGGAAAGCAGAAGATGGGATGAAAGTGACCTAGAAGGGGCGTTCAGCCCAGGCAAGGAATTCTGCTGCAGTAAACATGTTTACGTGAGATCAGGAGGAACTACCCCAAATCACAAGGTTAGTTCGTGGCAAAGTAGATTGCTGGAGGCCAGTGAGTTAAGAGCCTTAACCAGAACTTTTCCACATATTACCGTGTGACTTGGAATGAGGCTTCGTATTTTTCCCATCTGTAAAAAAAAAAGAATGTTGATTTGCAGAATCAGTGGAAGGTGCTACCCCTAGAAATCCTTTTCTAAGAACATTTATAAATATGTGCAATGCCTCAGGAACCTAACGTAACTTGGAATGTGTGTGCCCTGAGGTTACTGGGACAAGATTTCTTTCCAATCTCATACGCATTGGTCATTTTTGGCAAAAGAACATTTCTGGTCTAAACAGTGCAGGCTCCATTCTGACTGCTTTGGGAGAGCAGTTTCTATTATTTCACATCCCCATGATGGCTCTTCTTGTCAGTACATTCCGGTCTCCTGTATGGCAAAATACTGTGCCAATTCCCATTAGGTATACACAGCAGATTATCAGAAGATGGAAGGGAAAAAGGCTTTTGTATTCTAGAAAGTTAAAGATGAGGAAATGAAGGCAGGACCGGGTGCGGTGGCTCGTGCCTGTAATCACAGCACTTTGGGAGGCTGAGGCAGGTGGACTGCTTGAGTCCAGGAGTTTAAGACCAGCCTGGGCAACACGGCGAAACCCTGTTTCTATCGAAAATACAAACAAGCAAACAAACAAAATCAGCTGAGTGTGTGATGGCTTGCATCTGTAGTCGCAGCTGCTTGGGAGGCTGAGGTGGGAGAATCACCTGAGCCCGGGAAGTCTAGGCTGGAGCGAGTCGTGATTGTACCACAGCACCCCAGCCCTGAGCAGCAGAGGGAGACCCTGTTTCAAAAAAAAAAAAAAAAGCAACACCATTGTGAACCATTTGTTTTTTTAACACTTTATAAAATCTCAGCCTCACAATAGCCCTATAAGGTCAAACGACCTTATATTTGCCCAGATTGGGGAATGGAGATTTGGAGAGGTTAGGTAAGATAAGGTCCAGTGCTAGGCAGGGCGGAACTGGGTTTGGACCCCAGTCTCTACTGATTTTGAGGATAGGAAAAGTCTGTCCTTTGAGCTGGGTGCCAATTCATCCCAAGTCAGTTTTAAAATTCCTAAAAAGTAATTTGAAAAGCTCCTCATAGCTTTGATTACTTGTCAAATAGCCAAAATCACCTCTCTTCCTTCATGTTTGACATTGATAAGGAAGGGGGTAAAAGGCAGCAAAACTAAAACTATTTTTTTATTGTTTCTGTTTGTTTGTGTGTGCAGTTCCTAGGTAGATGCCCCACGCTGGCCAAAATTATAATCGCCAGTGAGTTTATGGTGTGTTTTGAGTACGTTACCACGTAGAGTAAGCCACAACGCCATGAAGCAGGTCCTGTTATTTCCGTGCCTGTTTTCTCGATGTACACAGAGGTTAGGGAACTGCCAGGGTCACCCAGCTGGTGGGTAGCAGAGCCGGGACTCGAAGCCACAGTGGCTCAGCCACAATGCAGAGTGCCTCTAAGATACTCGTCTGCTGAGATGTTCGTCTAGTAAATGTCTCTGGTAAGATTAGGGTTAAAGTGAGCAGGGTGTTGCATGCAAATGTCGTGTTCCTGTGGAGCCTTTGAAAACTCCTAGTTGACTCAAAGTTCTCTCGAGTCTGAACCCTCAAATCTTTTGGGGGAGAGCCTGTAAACAAAACTCCTGTCCTCACTGTCTACTTATTAGTCTTCAGTACTACAATACCCCATTAAAAACAAAACAGCGACTAGTCTGTAGCCAAACATTATGTCAGAGAAGGCTGCCCGAAATGCTTCTCATGTGCCAGCAGTCTTTATCTTGATCAGCCTCAAAGTGGGCTGCCATCCTGTACTTCTCCCTGCCTGGCGGGATATGAGCTGACCATCCTGGTTGGCATCTTGCCCTCGACTGCCTGGTAGGGAATGGCTCAGCCATCCTGTTCTTCTCGGGAAGCCTCTCATGGTGCTGGGATGGCTGCCTTCACTTCAGTGGTGTGCGTCCTCTGTTAGCACCCTGCCGGGTGGGAATGGCTGCCATCCTGTACTTCTCCCTGCCTGGCGGGCATGGCTACCAAAAAGTACTTCTCCCTGACCTGGGGAACCTCCGCCTCTCTGCTGCTTCATGGCTGGTGGGAATGGCTTGAACAAGTCACTTAGATGTTTCTCAGCGTCAGGATTGTTTTCCTTCCTGGATTCGTAGATGTGTAGAACTGAAAGACCTTAGGAGGTTAGCTAATCCAATCTCCTCCTCCCTGGCTCTGAAATGAGGGTAATGATACCTTCCCCAGTTACTACTTGAGTTACTGGGAGAAGCAAATGGGAATTTATTAGAACACAGTTTTCCAAACTGTAAAGTTCAAATACAGTCTGTTTTGAGTATTCTTGGATGTGACTGACACTTGTTTGAGGATGGCTTTTGCCCTGTTAGGAAGATGAGGGAGTGTAGTTGGGAAAGGATTATAATTCAAGGGGAATATGTTCCCTCTAGGCACAGACCGGTGTTCCTCAACGGCTGCTCCTGTAGACATTTCAAGATAATTACTTGTGCGACTGCCCTGTGGATTATGAGAGGTTTAGCAACATCTCAGATCTTCACCCAATAGTTGCCAGTAGCACCTCCTCCCCACCTGTGACAACCAAAAATGTCCCTGACGTTGGCAGATATCCCCGGGGAGTGAAATCATCCCCAGTCGAGAACCACTATCGAGAGTTCTTCCTCTCAGAATTTCCTGAGGCCTGTGTGGTCTGGAACTGGAGAGTTAGCAAAAGGTGGAATAGGGCTACAGGGTTGAGAAGCTGTATTTTCATATGGGAAGGGACTGGAAGGTCAGGCACTTTTGTGCTGCTAAATTCATGTGTTTCCACCTGGCGGCAGGTGACTTGGTTGCCTGCGTAGTCCAGTCATCCATCCATTCACCTGTTCATGGTATTATTATTGAACACCTGCTATTGTCAAGGCACTGTGTTAGATCCTGTAGTGGGTTGTTAGTATGAAAGACACGAAGACCCCGCCATGCAGATTAGTCCCAGGCAGCTTGGAGAGAAGCCTCCTGCAGGAAGTGAACACTCAGCCGCTGCTGCAGGACTGACAGACAGATGGCCACGTGCTGGTGGGCTCTACACCACCCCCCAAGGGCTCTCTTTTCTCAATTTAATATTACATTTTTGTTTCATGTTGAAGAGCAGATGTTAAAGGCAGTGTTCTAAGGGCCCAGGAGAATATTCTCATATTCTTCCCTTTTTATATGCAAACTGGTTAAGTCCATGGCCAAATGGCATTTAAAAAGTCTGTGTGACATTTAACCCTTCAAGGAATCCACCAGAGTTTTTCCCCTTCATCCCTGGCTTTGAAACCCAGAAAGTCCTTTCTGACATAGAAAGAATTAAGATTCCACCGCCACCCCACCCCACACACGGCCTTCTGCGGCTGCTTGCTCAGGAATTTACTTCTCAACATCAGTTTGGGTGGGGTTCTTAGATTCCATGCATCCTGAAGGACTAAAAGAAATGTTTAAAAAATAAACTCAAAATATTTCCTGCCTTAGAAGCAGTATTCTTTTGTGCTTAAGCGCATTTTTGTGGCTGAGGATTTGTGTTTTTGCATTTCTGTGAAGCTGGAGTTAGCACAGTGTAACACGTGGGTGTGAAGCTATCCATCAAGAGGAACCATCAAGCATGGAGAATCTTTAGGATGATTTCAGAGCATTTCTGCAGAAGGGTTCTGCCTGTATTATCTATGCCTAGACAGTCTTGTAACAGAAAACAGGAATCTTTGACCTGCAGAAGGCCAGAGACCATCTTCCTCTGTGGCCTGTGCTGTTTCATCACCGTTTGTTCACTGACTTCCTCTCAGTGTGTTCGACTCTGGGCAGGTTTTAGGGACACATTAGGAGACAAGACAGATGCAGCCCCTGCTGCAAGATCAATCCGAAAGTCAGGAAATGAATAAAGCCATTTAGCCACTGATAACTGTGGTGAAGAAAATAAAACAAGGCGATATGAGAGAGAGAGTGCCGGGGAGTTCGGTGGTCAGGAGAGACCTCCCTGGAAATGGTCATCTTGTGGGAGGCCGCTCAGGACCAGCGTCCCCAGCGCAGGGAAAGGACAGTTTCAGAGGCCCGAAGAGGATTAGCATCAATTCTGTGCTTTTTACTTTAGCGTAGTGGGACATTCCCGAGTTGTGTTTACAAACTCTTTTTTCCGACTTGGCCTGGCTTTCTACCAGGTGGTCATGATTTCATTTTCTCTCTGTGTTTCTTGCTTCTGGCTTGAGCTCAGCTCCTGTATGGGCTGACTGGTCAGCCGGGTTGTACCAGATGAACACCTTGTTTTTCCCAGGTCTCCTCTGCTGGAAAGTTACTCGATTTTATTTCGTGTTCTCTCTCTCTGTACGCAGGGATTACCAGCAACAAAAATATCGTGAAAGTAGATGGGTCAAAATTTTTGTGATTTCCAGGTTGAAAGCCCACATCAGGGTCCGTGGTGGTAAGCAACAGCATCCAAATGTGGTTACCTTGGGTGGAACAGAGCAGAGCAGACAGCCTGGTGGCTGGAGAGCCAGAGTCGGGGCAACCTTGGCGGGAGCAGATGCTTAAACTGGTCACTGAGAGCATTTCTGGGGCTACTGCAAGATGCTGATGCTGCAGCCAGTGGACTCTGAAGGTGCCAACAGCCCTGCTGCCTCTGTTGCCAAAGAGGACACTCCAGGCTGTCCCTGCCGTCGGCGAGCAGACTTGTCACACACGGGGCACACCCATGTAACAGCGAAGGCTCATGTGAGCAGGTGTCCGGCTTTGGCAGCTTCTGTACTAAGAGCCAGGCTCTGCTTCCCACCCAGACTCCCTGGGCCCAGGATATCCCCAAACCTAGGAAAGGGTTTCAGAGACTGGAAAACCAATAAAATAAATGGCCATTACAGGGTTTGTGATTTTCGAGCATACCCAGGGGATAAAGGACCCCACACAGTGGGAACTTCTCTGCTTAGAATGATTATTTGGGGCAAAGAAAGTGCTATTGCAAGGTGGGACCAGTAAGGGGTATTGGGAGAGTGGGGGTGACCTGGCTCGGCTGGACGTGAGAAGGAAGTTAGGGGAACCCTTCAGAGATACGTTGGAGCCAACGTGCGAAAGCCATGCTGAATATGTATTGAATGTTTGGCCTTGATTTTTTAAGTAAAAGGGTTGTCACTGAACATTTTGAGGTAGAAAATCACCCAGGAAGAATATGGCTTTAGAAAATTAATTTGATAGGACAGAGGAGTGAGTTCAGTGTTTACTACTGTAACCCCCGTGGGAACTGAGGCTCTGGGCAAGGCCGAGGAGGGATACCGTGAGGAGGGGAGCGGAGAATTGAGAGAGGTGCCACAGCGGTGGGAGCCCCAGGTTTTCCATGCGGGGTGACTGGGAGAAGGTGGCATCATCGGGGCAGGAGGACTCAACACGGGGGTGGGAAAAGAGTGGTTTGCTCGAGATGGTTCTGCAGCAAGCCAGGCTCCAGATGGTGAATTTAGGAGTCAGAACATCACGGTTCTACAACATTAGAATGTGGAGATGGTCTACTCTCATGCCCTCATTTAATTTTAAAGATAATATAAAATTTATTAGTTTGTGTTTAGTAGAGAAGACAGTAGATGTACAAAGAAAAAAAGCAAAGATGGGCCGTAATCTGTTTTCCAAATAATCCCTCTTGATTTAAAACAAACAAACAAACAAAACAACAACAAAAAAAACCACCATAAATTGGCATAGTGCATGCACAGGACTAGTGCGTCAGATGGTGTAGGCAAGCTCAGAGAGAAATGCAGAAGCCCCCCTCCGGGAGCCCGCCGTCGCCGTCACCGAGGTGCGCGTGGTGACGAAGGGAGTGTGCTGCGCACAGCTCTACCTTTCCTGTTTTTCATACCATTTTCAAGATGTATTAAGTTAAAATGCATGAGATTGTCTTCCTCACGGTCCCACACATCTTAGGCATCTTAGTAGTATTTCATTTCATGGCACCTAACTCGGAGTCTGGATAGCGGCCAGTGGGCACAGTGTCCGCTGTGCAGGGCCATCTCCTTGCACTGGCCCCTGCCTTCTCTCCACCTCTCTCCCACTCCTCCCCAGTAGAGACAGGACCCTTTCTCCAGGCTGACTGTTCTGTCCCCTACCTGTCTGCCCGCTCCTCTTGGGCTGCAGTTCCCCTGAGTGCCACTGTCCCCAGGAAGCCCTCTGTGACCCCAGAGTGGTCAGCTCACCTCCACTTTCCCTACATGAGCTGCTCCGTGAGGGCAGGACCCTGTCTCTCAGTCACACCAGTACCCCGAGTGTGCAGCGTTGTGCCCGAGGAACTTTATCCACGGCAGTATGTTCTCTGACTTTGGGCAGATAAACATGCTTATGGTCTGGAAACATTTTGATCTAGAAAATCACCCAGTGATTATAACTGTAGAGATATGGAGCCATTTGCAGTCACTGCTGTAAAAGAAAAGTGTTTCTGACACTTGCTTAAGCCAGCAAGGAAGACTCCATTCAAGACTATTGCAACAGGGGAGGACTCGACTCCAGTGTGGCAGGGACGAGGGTGGATGGAAAGCGGAGGGCAGGGTGAGGGAGTGGGTGGAACGCCACTCAGGGGAACTGGATTAGATGTCGGGGTGGAGGAAGGGACGCTTGGTGGGGTCTTAGGGGATACACTCAGCAGGTCTCTGCTCGCCAAGGACCGGGCCTTCTTGAGAAAAGGACTCAGGAACCTGGCTAAAGTTTGGTCAAGGAGGGGTCATTGCATTGCCAGCCAAAAGAGCCACGTGGCAATGATGCTCTTTAGTATCTACTGCCACATCCTGAAAAAGACAGGAGAGACCCTTGGGAATGAGAGACTACACACAGCAAAGCTCTGTGCAGCCAAGCATCGCCGGAGAACGTCAGCGGGATCCACATCCAGGGCGAACTTGCATTGTTCCTGTGTTTCAAAATAGGATTGATAAAGTATAGACTCCACCCTTCCTCCCAGGAGAATCCTAAAGACTAATTATGCTTCCAGAAAGACTTGTCAGGTGTTTCAGCTCCCGGGCAGTGGGTGCTGGCGTTGTCCTCTGAGACGTCACCTCACATGCTCCTGGTTACGGGGCTAACCCGACCTGCCTCCATCGGTGACTTCAGTCACGGACATAACTGAGCTCCGTCCCATGGGGCACTCTCCAGGCTAATTTCGCATCCTTACCACTCTGGGTATTGAGTCAGCCAGGGTGACCGCACAGCCCTGTGCCCGGGGCACTGCTGGTGTTTGCCTGTTTTCCTGAACTAATGATTAGCAGAGCCTGTTTTCATTCTTGGACCGTCCCAGTTTGGTTGATACATTACGTGGCCCCTTGGCTCGTTGTCCCTCTGCAGAGAGACTAACTCTGGGCCTAGCACTGCTGCCCTGATGTGAGCCACGATAGGTCCCCTGCAATGGCTAGACATGAGCCATCCGTTTTTAGCAAGGCAGCCGGTGGTCAGGAAGATTCTTGAAGAAATCAGCAAACATGAAGAACCGTACTACAGGCTCTTTCGACTTTCTCAGTGGGAGTGAAGGAAGACAGGGGAGCTGCGGGGATGGGAGTGGCAGACAGGAGGGTGAGGCTGGGACATCCGGGGATCTGCGGTGAAGTGTCACCAAAACCGCTGGGTGTATGTGCTTGGAAATCATGGTGAGTGATACAGTGAGCACATTTTAATGAATGGTACCGTGTCCTTATTTAAATTTCAGAGTGTCCATGCAAAGTGCTGGCAAGACAAGAATTTGCTTCCGATTTCGCAAATCATGGGTGTGAAAGAAACCACCCCCAGTTCTCATTGCTGATCTGCTAAATCATTCCGTATGGGGGCTGGAGGTGGAGAGGAGGGCTGGCCCAGAAATCGTGTTTTTAACAGAGTCTGGAGTTCTGATGGGGAGTTTGGTTTGAGAACCACTGCCTTGGACATTTTGCAACAAAGATGTGTTTTTATTAACTTGCATATATTTGCAGGTTGGATCATGTATTTAATTATTTAACAACCCCTTGTTGACTGTCATCCTGGCCTGGGGCTCGGGAGGCAGCAGTGAGCGACGCGATTCGTTTGCTGCCCAAGGAGTTTTCCCAACAGACAGATGGGTCTTCACCTGGTCATGCCCTCGCAACAGCATCGCCACCCAGGGGACACGGAGGGCTACCAGCACTGAGTCGGGGGCCGAGTCGGGGGCCAACCCTGGACTCAGGGCTCAGGACAGGCCAAGGGTGAGGTGGGCGGCAGCGTAACCGCCTGCAGCGGGCACCGTGTGTGCAATGGCCTCGTGCAGCAGAGCTGCGGGGCTGCGGGGCCGCCAGGGCTGCGGGGCCAGGGTGGGCAGGCGGGGCAGGGGACTTGGGCCCTCAGAATGCCCACCAGCACTGCAGGGCTGCAAATGAGGATGACGGGGTCAAAGCTGGGCCCTCAACCCAGCAAGGCGATGGGCACCACGTGCAGCCTTCCACAGGCCGCTGGGGGTGCTGGGTCGCCCGCGTGTCTGTCAGGGAGGGGCTGTACTGGGGAAGCGCCTGGGCTTTGCAGGGATCCTGCTGCTGGGTGAGGCCCCTTCTGCAGCGCCATCCACTTAGAGTCTGCCAGGCTCACGTCTGTGTCTGTCTTCCTCCTAGATCCTGCCCGGCCTGTACATCGGCAACTTCAAAGGTGAGTTCTTGCTTCTTTGTTGTTGTGGTAAAATACACAGAACATAAGATGTGTCTTCTTGACCATTTTAAAGTGTGTAGGTCAGTGGCTTTAAGTAATTTGCATTGCTGTGCAGCCGTCACCAACATCCTTCTGCAGCACATTTCCCGTTCCAAACTGAAACTGCGTCCCTGTTAAACACTAACTCCCCATTCCGCTCCTCCCAGCCCCGGGCAGCCACCCTTCTGCTTTCTGCCTCTCAGAATCTGACGACTCTCAGAGCCTCCTCCTAGTGGAATCACACAGTGTTTGTGCTTTTGAGATGGGCTTATTTTACTGAGTACAGTGTCACAGTTCATCCATGTCACAGCAAGTGTCAGAATGGCCTTCCTTCTTAAAGCCGAATAGTATTCCATGGTGTGCAGAGGCCTCATTTTGCTTCCATTTATTTGTTCGTGGACATTTGGGCTGTTTCCACCAAAAGTGAGTTCACTTTCTAAAAGATCAGCTTTAGACTTCTCATGGGTGAGACTGACAGGCAAAGTGTAGGCTCAGGCTACGGTCTGTTCTGGGAGTGGCCACCACGTGCACCCAAGCCCCTTGCTGGGTGCACCCCAACCCCTTGCCCGTCCCCTGATGGAGTGGGGTGAGGCTGTGAGGCTCCAGCTCTGCCTCAGGTGCTCCTTTTAACTCTCCACACCCGTTGGGACATTATCATCAAAAGATGGTGGACAACAGGCACATTCAGCAATCACGTGACTGACTTATAACCTTTGACCACTTTCATTTTTTAGTTACTGTTGAGAAATTTTCAGAAGCCTGTTCTTTTTAAGTCACCCGGGAAACAAGAGTGACAATTTCATTTCTGGCAGATTCTCCTCGTCTGCTGCTGCTGCTCTTCTCACACATTTCCTGCCCCTTGTTCGGTACTAATTGATTCGCTGTCGGCTACTGACTCAGCTCTAGAGCTCGGTGGTCCCTGGGCCTATCGGCTTCCAGGGAGGGGCCAAGTCCGCCTGCCAGGTGACATTCAGAGTTTGTGTAAGTGAATCACTGAGATGAGGTGGGAGGATAGAGATGAGGGGCCCTTAATAGGCTGGGAGGGGCTTGGGAAGCTTGCAGACAAGGCCCCACCGTGTTAGGTTGGACAGAGCCGGACCGTGTCGTCGGCAGCCCCTGCTCCTCCCTTCCCGCACAAGCCGGAACTTGGCCACTCTTGTCGGCTTTCTGGATGCTGCTGAAATTTTCGAGTTCAGATTCAAACTGATTGTGCAAATAATCTTTATTATTTCTCTGCACTCTGTATGATGTTTATTTCCACACACCTCCCGCCCCATCTCCCTCCAGCTCACTCATTGGCCTCCAGGAGAGTTAAGCACAGAGCTGACAGCTGCTGATTGTACAGCATGTTAAAAATAGTACTGGGCTTGCTAAATTAGTAAGCGTTGTGGTTCTGAAAAAGCAGCAAACCCGTTGTGGGGGGCAGGCCGGGGGACATTAATGAAGCGAATGTCAGAGTTATTTAGTGAGGTATTAACTGTTTTCATGGGGAAAGGGAGTGTCTTTGAGAACAGAGTTTAGGATAAGTTCTTAGAAGTAGAATTGCTGGATGAAAGGTTTGAAATTGAACATTTTAATAAATATGAACCAAATTCAATACTTCTGACAATAGTATGTGAGAGTTTCAGCCTTAATCATGAAAGGTTACCTTTTCTGGAAGGATGGCTTTAGGAAAATATTTAAAATTCTTTTCATACTACACGCTACACCTGTTTTCTAAATATTCCGTGACATAGGACTCCTTCCAGCTTCCTGGGTCTCGTGCTTTGTGGTTTAGTCTCTGAGAGTGCTGTGGACAGCCCACCTCCTCTCCTTGTTCTTCGGGTCGATGCTGTGTTACTACCTTGAGTTATTCTGATGTTGGCATGAGGTTGTGTTTTATTCACTCATTAGCCAAACGTTTATTAAATGCTTTCCAGGTACAAGGCTTGTCTGAAAGAAAGGAAGGAGAGTGCAGTGAATTGGCAATAGGGCTGGAAGGAGAGGAAGTATTTTCCCCCGTTGTGCTGTGAATTCACTTGTTCATTGCACAAGCTTGTTGGGAGCACACAGTGTGCTGGGAGTTGGATGTGGACCAGCGTCCCTGTCCTCAGGCTGTCAAGAGTCCAACAGCAGGTGCAGAACAGGCAGGGGCCAGTGTGTGTCCTCAGACGAGTTACACACCTGGGGGTGTGGACTGGGAAGATGGCGTCTGCCTCACAGGGCTGTCGCGGGGCTGACCCAGACGATGGGCGATGCCCTCGGTGGCTCAGTGCCCAATACCTGGTGCCCTGAGAAATAAACACCCACACACTCACTGCTACTGCCATGGGGCCCGATAGATGCCAGGTCTGCAGTAGGCAGCTGGGTGGCATTAGCTGGCAAGGGTGGAAACCTGTGTGGAATGTGGCCTCTTTTTTCCTGGGCGGTGAATCCAGCTGTCATCTGTGCTCTCGCCTGGCATCTCATATAGTCATTTATCTTGCTCTTTTAAAATCACAAGTAATACGTTCCTCTTGTAACACAAGAACCAGGAAAGTGGAAAGGAACGTGGACAGTCACTCCCTTCTTCTGTCCCTTCTCCTTCCTCCCCTCCCTTCTCTTCCCCTTCCCATTTCCTCTCTTCCCTCCCCACTTCCCTCCTTTTTCTCTCCCTCCCTTCCTTCCTCTCCTCTTCCCTCCTTCCTTTCAGTGGGATCCCTCACATGTCACTCTGCAACCCTTAAAAAAAAAAAAAAAAAGCTTTGTAATGAATCAACAAATGGTTTTGCAGCACCTGGTGACTATTCCTCCTGGAGAAGACCCACAAACAAACCCAGCTCTGAGCCCGGCCTTTGGGTCTTCGACGCTTTGGTGAGAGCGTCTCTGTTGGGGCTGCCCACACGCCAGGAGGGAAGCCAGAGAGAGCAGCCCCTCCCTGGGCCAGAGGGTGGGTCCGTGGCTTCCTTCCAACTGGGCACCAGCAACAGTGGATGTCAGCTGACACGGGAAGCCCTCGTTTGAAGATGTCCACAGATTCTAGAAAAGAGGGAACGCTCTTCGGCACGGTGTGTTTGCCGGTGGTGTGCGTTGAGACCATGTTCGCAGTCTAGAGCTTGTGTTCTGTGTCTGCCAGGGAGACACACAGCCCTGGTGGGTACCCAGTTGTTTGGACAAGGCCAGCCTGGTCAGAGGTAGTCTGCTGTCAGCTCACTGAGACAAGATAACCATGCTCGATAGGTCAGCATATGTCCATCCAGACTTACTTTTCCACGTGAATTCCCACTGGTTACCTTCCTGTTGGTTTTATGAGTTACCAGCCTGTTGCATTTGTGATTGGCAGTTGGGGAGGAGCCACTGGCACCAGGCCGAAGTCCGTCCCCTCTGGGGCTCGCTGTTAGGGTGCACGTGGCCTTCTGGGGTTCTCGCTAAAGTGCACGTTCTGATCAAGTAGACCCGGGGTGGAGTCAGCTCCCGGCGATGCTGTGCTGAGGGTTGGAGTAGACCCGGGGTGGAGTCAGCTCCCGGCGATGCTGTGCTGAGGGTTGGAGTAGACCCGGGGTGGAGTCAGCTCCAGGCGATGCTGTGCTGAGGGTTGGAGTAGACCCGGGGTGGAGTCAGCTCCAGGCGATGCTGTGCTGCCGGTTGGAGGACCCCGTGCTGAGCACCACGGTGCTGAGTTCTGCCCCTGTAGGTCTGTGCTCAGGAGGAGCGCGCTGGAAATATACAAGCTTGTGTCTGTGCCCCGAGGAAGCTCCACCCTGGGCCTTACAGCTGGATTCCCAGCTCGTGACCTCGCTGCTCCCTGGCCTTCCAGGACAATCAATAATGTGAAGTCCGTAAGAAATAAAGTTCCAGGGTCATCACCCAGCAGGTTTCATTAAGCATTTTATGCACTCGAGTAAGTGGGCAGAGCCTGTGCCTCACGGGAAGGGATGCATCAGCGGACGTGGTGCGAGCCTGCAGTGAGGAGGAGGAGAAGCGCTGGCCCTGGAGTGCTTCCCTTTGCTTTGGAGTCCAGCAGTCCGCTGGCTGTTGTGTGATATCGAGTGGTCTTCTGTATTCAGAAATGTATACTTTTTTTTCCCCAGGCCACTTTAAAAAGATTCACTGTGTATTTGTATTATAAAGGCATTTTACTGGGTGAAGAGAATGTTCTAAAGTTATGATCTGTGACGGTTACGCAGCCTTGTGAACGTATGAAACCACTGAATCATGGACTTGATCAGGGTCCATATTATGGTATGTGAATTATATCTCATTAAAGCTGCTGTGAAAGGAGAAAAGTAGATTGAAACAAATACGGATTGTTAAAATTCGAACGCCAGGCGGAATGGGTGTCGGGAGGAGCCAGGCGGGAGGGTAAGATGAGCTGGCCCCGTCAGGCTGCCCCACGTCTGCTGGGTGCCTGTCCCACCTCCTGCGGGTTCGGGGAGCGCCGGAGCCCTGGCTTCGTCTGTTTCACTGCTTGTCTAAAACGTCCATGCTGGTGGCGATTGGAAAATCCCATTTTGGTGTGAATGTGGGACTGGCTGCCTGTGGCTTCCAAAACGATTCTAGCTTCTGCCTAATTAATTCCAAGCTAGCCCTGCTGGTACCCCAACCTGTGAGGGGTGGGGGTTGGCAGTGAGTCCGCATGTGCTGTGTAGATGGCTCCCATCCATAGCAGGGGGCTTCGAGGTAACTGTTTAGCTCGAGCGGGAGTGAGAGGCGACTGTTCCTGCATGATGGATGCCTTTCTGAGCCTGATAAAGGGCTCGTGTTCCTCATATAAAAAGGTTTTTTCTTTCTCACTTTGGGTCAAAAGATGAGCCGGTCAGAGATAAACTGAGGCAAAATACTGGAAAGCAATAGCCCTAAATTGGAAGCTCGAGAATTTGAATCTGGGAAAGCAGTAGCCTGGAATGTGAAGCCTGAGAGGTTGGAGCAATGAAAAGAGTCTTAAAATGAAACTGGTATTTTGATATTAGTTAAATTTTTTTCCTGACATTGCTGAATGTTTAGAACAACGTTTCTTGATTTCTGCGTCCTCATCAAGGCTTGTTGGAAATGGAGATGCCTCAGCCCCGGGCTGGATCAGGAACTAAGCTCTGGCCTCCGCCTTTCTAACTGAGCCTCTTGATAGTTCACGGGGTGTTAAACTTCGGAGCCACTCATGTAGAACACACACGCGCGCGCGCGCGCGTAAACGATAAGGAAAAACCCACTTGTAATTCCGTCTCTGAGCTGGGGCTGCCTTTGTACCAGTCCCGCCATGCTCCCTGCTGTTTGTCTCTGTGCTTTTATACGTTGGGTTTGTGTCACATTCATGGTTCACATTATACCCTGAGCATTTTCCCATGCCATGAAATAGTCTCCAGAACCGTGACAATTAAACATTTGCCTTTCTTTGTTGTTGTTGTTTTGTTTTGTTTGAGGTGGACTCTCTCTCTGTTGCCCAGGCTGGAGTTCAGTGGGGCGATCTCGGCTCACGGCAACCTCCGCCTCCTGAGTTCAAGCGATCCTCCTACTTCAGCCTCCCTAGTAGTGGGGATTACAGGTGCACACCACCACGCCCAGATAATTTTTGTAATTTTAGTAGAGACGTGGTTTCGTCATGTTGGCCAGGCTGGTCTCACACTCCTGAACTCAGGTGATCCGCCTGTCTCGGCCTCCCAAAGTTCCAGGATTACAGGCGTGAGTCACCACACCCGGCCTAAACATTTGCCTTTCAATCCATTTCTCCTGTATCATTTTGAAAAGCTTGGCCAGGCTGGGATGGGGGCACAGGGCGGTGGACCTCCTCATTTCCTGCTGGCCCCCGTTTTGTAGATTAGTAGAAGGTTCCAATTCAGGGGATCACACCATTCAGTCTTCTTTTTGCAGGTGGGAACATTGGAAGGGAATATAATTTTGTTTTCTTCTTAGTTTCATATGGAGATAATTTAATAGCCAACTGAGAGCTGATAGACAATTCTGTTTGGAATTTCCAGAGCGAGTTTCATTTTCTAATTGTGCTTTAAAGTGAATATAGATGATGTAAACCACAGGCCTGTCTGATTCCAGAACTGTCCATGCTTTTGACATCTGGGGAAAGAAGTAACGCACAGGCTCCTTTGTCTTCCAGAGTTAGTGGGTCTTTTGTATTTAGCTTTTTAAGAATTCTAATCATTAAGAGGTCATTGAATTAAAAAAAATATATTTTAAATATCCCTAATATTATGTGTCTCATGCAAAAAGACTGACCTAAGGTCGTCTCTTACAAATGCTGACTACAAAATGGTCTCGTAAATTTAGCTTCTTGATGATGTAATCCATCATGATTACAACGTTGATTAATCTAAGTGTACTTCAAGTTCTAGATTAACACTTTTTTTGCCTAAAAGGAAGAAGCTGAGGCAAAATTAATACAGAGAGTTTATTTGGGCCAAGCTTGAGGACTGTAGCCTGAAACACACTTTCAAGTTGCCTTGGGGAGTGCCGCGGAGAATAAAATAGAGGCTCGAGTTTTTAAAGAAAAAAAGGCGAATCAGGAGAGTGGTGACTACAAAAACTTGTTCAGCAGGAATTCTCATTGGTTTATCGAAGTAACGTTGGTTAATGCCTGGCTATACGATATTGAACTGTGATGTACGGCATCTTATGGCTCCTTGGCATCAGTCTAGGGACCACATGGCAGATGGTTCGAGGTAGCCATTTAGCCAAGCAGGAGTGAGCGGAGGCTGCTGTTATATTCCAGAGGCCTTTCTGTGCCTGATCATTTCAAGGGACTCTTGTTCCTCATAGAAAGTTTTTTTCTTTGTCACTTTGGGTCAAAAGATGAGACAATCAGAAATAAAGCTAGACAAAAGGTATGAAAGCAGTAGCCCGAAATTCCCTACGTGTATGGTCAGTTATGAAGTTTCAGGAAAGAAATAGGCAAGTCATTTTGTGGTTTTTTTTTTTTTTTTTTTCTGGCTAGAGTTTAGGAGTAATTAACTTGCAAAGATATCAAAATGTCCATCCCCTTTCTTCTCTGACAGATGCCAGGGATGCGGAACAGTTGAGCAAGAACAAGGTGACACATATTCTGTCTGTCCACGATAGTGCCAGGCCTATGTTGGAGGTAAGAGAGCACCGGGGGGCGTGTGTGGGTGTCTTCGTTTGTATTCCGTGGGAGTGCGTGTGACGTTCACGAAGGCAGCCACGTTCTCTCCGTGCGAACCTGCTCCTGCGGTCTCTGAGGGTGCTCCCATTGTGCTCAGGCCGTATTTACGTTACGCGCTGTCTGTGGCGTGGTGCAAGGGTGTGTGCTTTTTCTGATCACCCTCCTGCTGCGTTGCCACTTTGGCTTTCTTGGCTAAATGCCTCGCAATAAGCTGATGCTGCATTTCCCACTGGACCTTACGGACATTTAAAGCCCATTTTCATTCCTTTCAGAGTTATCTCTGGTTTTAAAATCCAAAACACTTCAGCCTGCTCATTTCCTGATTTTGTCCCATTTAAGCTGAAATAGCCACCATTGGCATTCAGGGGTAAAAGAAAACAGAAGGTAAATTGTGCCTGGAGGTTTCCCAGGGCCCTGTAACCTGGAGACTCGTGTAGAAGCTGTTGTGTTTTAGGTTTTCAGGGTAAACAGGGTGTGTCTGCTTGTGCACTAATTCCAAAAACATCTTTAAATTTACCCTAATGGACGGTTTGAGCTGTTGGCTAGAGGTAAAATCTATTTATGTTTATTGGCCTTGACAGAGCCCAAGTTACCTCCTTTTAGAAAATAATGCTGTGTGGTTGCGATGTGTCTGTGTTTTTCTATTTTAGGGTGGGGTGTTGGAAAGGGAGGGGTGACTTGTTCTGAAAGAAAGAATCCTGGTTCAGGCTGTTTTCATTTAGATTTCTATTAGGCAAGAGTAGGTAATGTTTTTTAATTGTATCTATTCTCTTTAGCCATAAGGGCTGCCAGATTTTAGTTAGTATAAAGCAAGCTAAAACTAGTGAGAATGTAGAATAATAAATGATTCTACTAAACATTGTAGTACCAGAGAACCATAGATGGTGAACAAACCTCAATTAATTTCTCCAGATCGCCGAGCTCCTACTTCCTTGTATTGTTTAGCTCATAAATTTTTTTGGTAAGGTGCCGTAA
The DNA here is from genome assembly GCF_008728515.1 of Papio anubis. NCBI lineage: Eukaryota > Metazoa > Chordata > Mammalia > Primates > Cercopithecidae > Papio > Papio anubis. Next base: position 168,293 of record NC_044981.1, read on the forward strand.
TTTGTGTTCCAGCGTGATTTTATTGGAAATAACAACAACAACAAAACAGTTTTTGGAGCCTAACAGTTCCTTTGAAAATAGCCATTTTTTAATCTGTCAACAGTAGTTTGTATTTAAAATACAGCCAAGCTATGGCCAAGATGGTAAGTTAAACTGCAAACTGGTCATGATTGACTTCCTCTTAAATCACAAGATGAGGCTTGAGGTTTCCTTTATTTTAATAAATTGCAGAGATGCCCTCTCCACCCTCAGCCCCCAGGCCTGCCTCCCTGCCTTATACTCCATTTAATGGAACACACTGTTATGTGTGCACATGACCCTTAAATCTGCTCCCATTGTAACCTCTGTGTAGACAGGAGATCTGCCAGTGTTAGAAATCAAAGCTCCAGCCCTTGTCACTCGGGAAGCCACAGGCTGGCGAGTGAAGCAGCGGGGGTTGTAACTCACGTATAAAAAGCCCACCGATTGTGTAAAACCTCAGAGGTGCGGGCAAACTGTGTTCCCAGCACAACACACTGCAGATGCTTTTTTATTCCCTTTGTAGCTCAGTCTATAAGGACAAATTCTGCCATTAAAAAGAGAGAGAAGTGCTGCCCTTTTTCTTCACTGGGATGGCTTTTTCTTGGAGACATCCTGTTGTGGTCTCTGGGTGCTGTTATTATCTTAGCTTCATAATAAGTACTTCCATGTGATTTTATATTTATTAAGTGTTATACCACTGTTTTGTAGCATAATGTAGTTTAGTATTGCCCCCTTAGCATTTTATTAATCTTTAAGTTCGCAAGTAATGCATGGTCTATTCTTATTTTAAAAATTAAAACAACAGCCTCTGATTGCACAGTGGGGAAAAGTGAGGCACCAAAGTTACTTGAATTGGTGGTGCCCACACTAAGTTATACTCTTAGAAGTTTCAAATCTTTGTTTAGCTGTCTGCCTGGGGCATAAAGGCAGCCTTCTGTCTTGAGTTTCAAATCCAGATCCGGAAGCTGTGTCCTCACGCAGCCCGAGATGAGTCCGGGAAATGATGTGTTTGCAGTCGGTGGGGAATTAATGGATGGGTTTGATGCCTCGGCAGCTCCATGTTCTGCCGGCCCTGATCCTGGGAGAGAAACGGGGCAGGGATGAAGGTGAGCGGGGCGACTGTGCGGGGCCAAGCAAATGCAGTGCGCTGACCCCCCGGTTGGTGAGAGCCCCTAAGTGAGGGTGAAGGGATAAATGGTAGGCGAGGAGAGAGCTGGGCCTCCTCTATTTTCTGAGATCTTCAAAACCACACGTGTTTATTGATGGCTGCTAGCTTAAATAACATGGAAGGTCTGTTCTCAGGCCTTCAGAGTGGCTGTGCCTTGCCTGTGGTCAGGGAGCGGCTGGATGGTCTCCAGTGCGTCTTGGGTGGATGAGACAAGGTGTGTTTATCCCCTGGACCATGAGGGATGAGGTGGTCAGCCAAGGGAAAAAGGCCTGTGTCTCCAATTTCTACCTCTTCAGAAGAGTGGCTGAGGAGTAGACCTTCCAGAATGAAGATCTTAGAAACATAATAGAAACCTGGGGACTTGCAGGCTTTCTGGTCCGCCCTAAAGTCACATCTGAGATTCTGAGCAGCTCTGGCCATTTCTGTGCCCCACCGCTGTGTGTCTGAGACAGAAGTCCCAGCTAAGCAGGGTCTAGAGATCAGCAAGCCCAGCTCCGTCGCTGGGTGGACAGAAACCTGGAAACCTGGACGACGGGAGACATGAAAGGGCTTGCCTGGGGTTCATTCCCACGGCTGTCTGGATAGCCTGATGGAAGCCAGGAGTCCCCGTTCAGACCGGTGGTTTTCCCGGCATGCCTCGCTGCCTCCGTTCTCTCCTGGCACGACCGATGTTTCTGATATCCTTAGTGGTATTGGTAGATCTTACCAGATCACTTTTGAAAAAGGTTGTGTGATTTGTGCTTGCTCTAGCAATGTATGAAAGTGCCTTTCCCCCCCACGCCATCACCAGCACAGAGCTTTGATCTTCGCTCTTCTTTACTTCTAATTAGCAAGATTTTTGCTGTTATTTGCTGCAAATACCCTCTTCACACATCCCGTCCCTTTCCAGATAGTTCTTCCCTTTGAAGACAAAGGGTTACTAATTTATTCATTTCTTGAGCCCCTACTACGTTCCAGGCCTTGGGACAGGTACTGTGGGTAACAGAAATGAGTTCATCCCAAGATCTTCCCTGGCAGAGCCTTTGGTGTATGCACAAGATATACATTGTAGATGCTTTATAAGCATTAATGACAGTGAGAGAAGAGCCGTGGCTTGGAGCAGGTGCAAATCCCGTAGGAACAGAGCCGGTGGAAGCCCAGAGAAGGAGGTCCCTCTTCTGCCGCCAAATCTGGAGACATCTGACTGGGCCTTTGGCGATGCCTAGGAATTCAGAAAATGTGACCCCTGGCCTTCCAGCTGGTAGAGAATGCCAGGACATGACCCTCTGAGAACCCTGAGTCCAGCAAGGTGGATGGTGTTATTTTGGTGCCTCTGTGGCTTACCCAGGCTGGGCGACTTCTCATCATCTGTCAGCACGTGGCAGGGCCAGGGCTGGAACCGAGGCCTTCTCACTACAGAGGCAAGGGTTTTGCAGCCAGCCATAGCGCTTCAGGAGTACACTTTTGGTATTGAAACTTTGGAGCACATGATGCTGGTAAAATGGCGGAAAATCATTGCCACATATAATAATTTCAATAGAAAGTAAGCCCAGACCTGCGTAAGAGGAAAAAACAAAATCCTCCTTCACCTGTTTCCATGCTTCAGACTTTGTCAGGGGGTTGCTCGTGTCTGCTCAGAAGTGTCTCCTTATTTGCGGGGCTGGGCGGGGGCAGCGTCTCCAGCATCTGCTGATGGTTCTGGGTTTGAGGGTTGGTGAAAACTCGGTTGCAAAGACAGTGATTTTTCAAATCAGAAACCCGATATTGTTTGTAGTTGCTGAGAAAATAATATTGGGCAATGAAAGGTTTCTCCCTTCCCCTGAAAAAAAGAAACAGAACTCTTTCTAATGTAAAAATTTCAGTGTTTCATTTTTCATTTTGTGTATTTAACCAGAGCACCTGCAGGAAACAAAACTATTTCTCACTATTAACAAAAAATGTTTTAAGAAATATTATCACGCCTTCACTAAGCTTCTAACACGAAGAACCTGACCTTTTTAAAAATAACACGTATTGTAAGATTACAGTGCAGGATCAGGTAGAGAAAAAGTGATTTGTACTCATCTATGAAGACCGGGTATTGTTTGTATACCAGGTAGATTTTATGAGCTAGAGTTCAGCTTGGGTATTTTCTGTCTTCAGTGTGAACCATTTATGGTATTTTTAAAAGAATGGGATGTTTTCATATGTAGACATTTATTCTTGGTGATTCTGTTTATATTTCTTTTAACACTGAAGACATTTTTGGAAGTGTTGGTGCCAGGACTTCAATTGTGTTAGTTTGTGGTTGGCTTCTGCCTCTGGTTGTTATCTGTATGCCTGTACTTCTGTCTTTATTTACCTGCTTACTGATGAGCAAGCTCCCCAAGGTGAGATGCCCAGTCTGCTTGGATGGCCCCGTCCTCTTTCCCTGGGTCACTGCCCAGCAGCCACGTGGCCCTGAGGTTGAGGCTCCTGGAGGGGCCCTGGTTTCCTGCCACGTGTTCCTCTTGCTGATCCACCCCGTTTCTCTTGAACAGAAATTTTGTTGGCTCTCCAAATGTAAAGCAAGCCAGAAGCAAGATGATAAAGGGTGTTTAAAGCTGAAGAAGGCATGTGTGTATTCTCTTTCCTCTCTTCCCACCCTCTCCTGCCCACATGAATTCTCCCCTCCCTCTGAGTCAGCCCCAGCTCTCCTTCCTCCGAAAGGGACACTGTCAGGGTCCTCTGAGCTCAGGACTTCTGCCCCCTTTCTGTAATATCTTCAGTTTGTACTCTCAGTTGGGCCATGAGTTATGTGTGCACTGTCACTACTTCTGTAGGGTATTAAGCATCCATTTAACCTGTGCTTGATGACCTAAGTGTTCATGGCCCACACCGGGCTCCTGAGCTGGCCTGCAAGCCCACACAGGCAGCCACCGTGCTGGGGTTTCTCTGGTCCTTAGCGCACTCAGCGTGGATCCAGCACACACGGGCCCCTCTGCAGACGTCTGCTAATGAAAGGCGAGCTATGCACCTTTGTAGCCCCATTCCAAAGTGAGAAATCATGTCTTGTCGTGTCTTTGGTCACTGGTGGTTCATTAGGGTATGAAAGTGGAGTTGGGTCAAGAATGATTTCTTTATCACGAGCAATTTGTGAAGCCCGAGGATCAGTTAGTCCAATGCAGCCTGGCTTCTAGAACTGGGCTGTCTGTGTCGTTCCTCCTTTCTCTGGTAAGCAGTGGTGCCTGTGGATGTCCTGCTCTATCGAGGTGCTGTGGCCTCTAGTTCGGAATGATCGTTCCTAAGTTATTAACAACCAGTCATCACCTGCACAGCTCCTGTGACTTTCTGACTGATCTCTAGAGAGCTACCTTTGGTTGGCATTAAAAGCTTGGCTCTGCAAGGAGGACCATGCATCCAAGACACAGACAGTGACAGTCAATTAAAGGTGGATTTGCCGTGGTCAAGCCCCATGCCAGGGTGGGGACACAGCTTGTGGAAACGCCGTCACAGACTTCGTAGAGCTTATCATCATTAGGAAAAGCTGAGAGGACGTTCAGGGCACAGGGACTTGTGTTCTCGTCAAGGGAGAGCCTCATTTTCTGTGGCCCTCCTGCAGCAGCCACTGAGGCTGCCATGCAGGCCGTCACCTCCAGCTCCACCTTTCACCAGGTGACCACAGCAGGCCTCAGCTCTCAGGACCCCAGGGCCTTTCCTGTCCAGAACCTGCAAGTCACAGAAGCCATAGGCTGCACTTCTCCAGGCACAAGGAGGACAACGCCCCAAAGCCACACATCTCATACACACAGATGAGTGCGGATGTTCAGGTGTGCAGCCATTCATGGCAGCCCTGTTTGTAATGGAGCCAACCCCCACATTCGGCCGAAGGGGAGTGGTCAGTGATGGTTCATCCGTATTCAGGAATACTTGGCAGCAATTCAACAAGAAAAGGAAGACGTCTGTGTGTTCACAGGGTTAAGTCCACTGTTAAGAAAAAGAAGCAAGTTATAGGATGATACCCATAATATAATCACATCAATGTAAAATTTAAAGTCAATGGTGTATTTCTCTATTACATTTATATGCATGATGATGCACAGATAAGGGCTGGAAAGGACCATGCCAGACTCCTCAAACTGGTTATTTCCTGGAGAACTAGAATGGGAAGGGAGGGAGGGACGGATGGGAAGGGAGGGAGGAATGGATGGTTCCCACTTTTTCCTCTATTTAAAAAAGAAAAAAATTCTTGAATTTATTTATCACAATAAGATCATGTCCAAGTATCTATTTGAGTGAAGAGAGGGAGACAGAGAAGGGAAGGGCGTCTGTGGGCCACGCTCTATGTGTCTGGTAGTGACAGGTAGATTTCATTTGAATGTTCAGGCCTGACTGGAAGGCAGTCTGTGTTTCGCTACATCCTGCTGTCCATGGTCAATTGGTCCAAAGCAAGTATGTCATCCACTTCGTTTCAGTCATCTTAATCTTCAAAGGGAGAAGATGGCCCAAGACACTTCTTTAATGGTCTAGACTTTATTTCCTGTGTGCTCTATTTCTGCCTGATTGATTGGACACAGAATGAATCTGTGCCCCTTTTCAGGACTCACAGATCCCCGGGGGACACAGCTTGAAGCACTGGGCAAGATTTCCTATTCACGTTGGCCATTGTTTCCTGCGTGGGTGAATTCAGCTATCTTACCGAAAAACACTGTGGGTGTCAAGTTGCTAGAAAGGTCCAAGTCTTTTGAAAACCAGTTGCTGTTTGACCTGGAATGGTTTTCAGATTGACAGTTGTTTCCAGCACACCTCAGTTGTTTCACCTCTCTAGGAAAACCTCTTTGAAGCCACCCAGAATCAGTGGTACTTGCTGTACCAAAAGCTACAGCAGCTTTCATGTGTTGAGGCAAATTTGTTTGAAGCCAACCCCAGATTTAAATAGATATGACTCAAATAGAAATGATTATAGCAGGGATCGAAAACTGTCTAGTAATCGCTGTTTCTTGAAGCAAGCTGCATCTAGGCTTCTTGTGTGGCAGTCAGGTGTGTGAGGGCGGCCCCCCCGCCTGCTGGTCCTGCTGCCACAGACTCACTTGCAAATGGAGCCCTAGAACCCCTGCATGGCTGGACTCAGAGGGCTTGAGATCTTCCGGTACTTAACTGAGTCTAGGGAGGAAACGGTTTTTTAAATGTCTAAATCAAAGAGCTCTTTTGGCCTGGCTTCCTAGAGGTACCCTGTCCTTCAGCTGGGAACCTTCTCTCTCGGGCTCACGCTCACTGACCAGCCTCTCCCTACAGCTGAAGACTTTTGCAGAACGCTCTTTCTAGATTTTGCCTTTGTGTTAAGTCCCGGAGTCTGGACGTTTCCTCCTGACTGCTCTGCTTGAGCAATCACCTGGCACAGGTGTGTGGAGGACTGCGTTCTTGGAGTGGGTTTCCTGGTTTGCATCTCACCCCGTCCACGGTGGGGAATGTGTGAGGGGCGAGATCTGCCAGGATCTCCAAACCCAGGTTTTGGGAGAAGCATGTAGTGCATAGACGCCACTGCAGCCAAAGTGCCTATCGTAGATGGCACGGGCTCTGCCAGTCCACGCTCGGGCTGCATGGCCATGGGCTGGGAGATCTGGGGAAGCCTTTGTCAGGAGAGGGGTGTTGAGGCAGCCTCGCAGGACTGGTGTGGTTTGACTCAGTGGGGAGGGGGGCGAGGGGCATGTCTTCCGTAGGTTTAGTGCTTCAGGGCAGGTCAGGGACGGGGAGAGGAGCCCCACCTGATGATAGAGTGGTGACCGTGGTCGGCACGGGTGAGGGTCCGTAGGTTTAGTGCTTCAGGGCAGGTCAGGGACGGGGAGTGGTGACCGTGGTCAGCACGGGTGAGGGTGGTGCTGTCTTCAGTTCTCCTTTTGGCTGCGATGGAAGTTGTTATCCCTTCAGACTCAGCAAACATTTCTTGAGCGCCTACCTCGTAGCAGGGATTGGGGATAAAATACAAAGAGAAGCGGAATGTGTCCCAGAATTAAGGAGAGGCAGGCATGTAAATCCTTAAAAATGCATACCAGAGGCTAGGGCCCTGGGAACCCAGGAGAAGCAGCTAACACTGCAGGGCAGACAGCAAGGCTTCAACAGAGGTGAAAATTTGGTCCTAAATGAAAACAGAGGTTTGCTAGGCAGTGATGGAGATGGCAGTTGAGTTGGAGGTGGGATTCTGGGTAGAGAAAGCAGTACGTGCAGAGGCACAGCGCACACTGAGGGATGGGGCATGCAAGGAGAAGGTGTGTCCTGGCACTCTTGAGAGCTCACCAGCGTGGCCAGACTGGAAAAGCAGGCTCAGAGCAGATGAGCAGAGACTCTGTTTGTTAAGCTGTGGAGTCTGAACTTCATCTTGCAGTAAGCAGAGACCCAGCAAAGATTCATGAATGAAGCCAGGTGACACATTCAGATTTCTTTTGCAGGATGTTGCCTCGAGGATGGAGTGGAGTGAGGGAGGTGGATACCCCAGAGACCCTCGAAAGCTCTTGAAGTAATCCTCGTTAGAAGTGACGAGGGTCTGGACTGGGATGCTGGGGACTGGATTCTTTTTAGAAGTGAAAGGATCAGATTTGATCTGAAAGTCTTCCATAAAGTGACATAGCAAGCTTGAAAATGAAAGAAGGGTAAAGATTCTTTGGCAAGAATCAAGCAAAAGGAAGGTGGCATAGCGATAGTTTTTATGAGATAAAATGAAATTGAAAGCAAAAGAAAAATTAATAATGATTAGGGTAAAGAGGGAAACTACATAAATAAAGGAACAATCCATTAAGAAGTTACAGCAGCCATAAACTCAGGCACCTCATCAGACATCTTCAAAATACAGACAGAAAGTCATTTCTCAGGCTGGGGAGTCAGGGATGCCTGCGGGTACAGCCAGTGAGCCGTAAGTACCCACGGCTCTGCGTCCCGGGGATGTGAGTGCTTCAGGAAGCAGAGCCAGGTGGAAGAAAGGGACCAAGCTCAGCCGTGGGTGGGATGTTCGTGTGATATTCATCAGTGGATAGAAATACAGGTCCAGGGCTCAGGAGAGAGGTCTAGGCTGGACTTGAAGGTTTGAGCATCACAGTATCGCAGTGTATGCACGCAGGAAGCTAAGCCCTTGCTCTTGAATAAAACCATGCAAGAAAATGCTAGGACAGCATGACTGGGGAATGACGGCGGGCCATCCTCCAGCGTCTTGCTTTTATGTGGTGTTACGTGATGGACTTCGCAGCCTGTGAGCACATGACCTTGTGAGACAGACACATGTTTGTTACTCCTGTGACCCGCTGTGTGGGTTCTACTTAGTCTCAGCTCTTCTGAGTACAGTCCTTGGGGTTCCCTGCAGGGTGCCTCGGGGCCCTCTGGCGCCAGTGAAGAGCTTGTGTTTTGCTTCACCCACGCTGAGATGCTGCAGCTTCTCCTTCACAGACCCCAACCCGAGAAGACCCTCGTGTTTGGCTGTTTTAGGTGCTGTGGACACTGGAAAGGGGAGGCTGGGTGACATGAATAGTACGTCTGGGATGCTTTCAGAGGAGATGCGATTCTGGAAGGAGTTTGAAAGGGAAGAGACAGGCTCAGCTTGGTAGAAACGACCAAGGGGAATGTCCATGGAGAGCGTCCGCGGAGGGCAAGGTGCGTCTGGTTCTGGGTCAGGACAGCACTGTGTGGCGTGGCGTCTGGTTCTGGGTCAGGACGGCACTGTGTGTGTGGCGTCTGGTTCTGGGTCAGGACGGCATCAGGGCTGCCTGTTCTGGGTCAGGGACGCACTGTGTGTGGCTGCCTGGTTCTGGGTCGACGGCACTGTGCGTGGCTGCCTGGTCTGGGTCAGGACGGCACTGTGTATTGTTCTTAAATAGACAGCACTGGTGTGGCGTCTGGTTCTGGGTCAGGACAGCACTGTGTGTGTGGCTGGTTCTGGGTCAGGACAGCACTGTGTGTGTCGTCTGGTTCTGGGTCAGGACGGCACTGTGTGTGGCGTCTGGTTCTGGCCTGACTCGGCACTGTGTGCGTATGCCTGGTTCTGGTAATCGGGACGGCACTGTGTGTGGCGTCTGGTTCTGGGTCAGGACGGCACTGTGTGTGGCGCCTGGTTCTGGGTCGGGACGGCACTGTGTGGCTGGCCTGTTCTGGTCGGGACGCACTGGTGTGTATGCCTGGTTCTGGTCAGGACAGCACTGTGTGTGGCTGGTCTCAGTCAGGACGGCATCAGGTGGTGTGTGTGGTCAATAAGTTTAAGCCTGGCTGGTGGTGGTGATGGATGAGGACACCTACTCCAGGGAGGTTCCGTGGGCTGTGGCTGCTTGATGGGGAGGGCCTTCGAGTCTGCAGTCCGAAGTGTAAATGGGAAGTTAAAGGGGGGTTGGCTAAGACCCAGAGCCGGGTTAAAGGGCTCTCTGGACACCATTGTTGTTTTTAGCCATAAGAAAATGTGCCCTAGTTTACCAAAGACTGGTTTAAGCAAATCTGCTGTTTTCAGGTGCCCTGAATAATCATTGCCTGCTCGGCAATGCAGGTGGACCTTGCGTCTGCCCACACCTGCAAGGGAAGTGATCCAACCTTATTTTAAAACTCTGAGAGTGAAGCAATAGCACCTAGCTAGTTTCATCACCTTATTACAGGCTGTGAACAAGCTCTGTCCATGCTTTTAAAAATGTGTTCCCCTCGGTGTGGCCAGACTCCCTGGGACGTTTTAAAGACGTGTGTGTGTGTGTGTGTGTGTGTGTGTGTGTGTGTGTGCGCGTGTGTTGGGGTGGACAGTATCAAAGCCTAGGTTTGGACTGAAATATTATTTCTCTTTCTCTCCTTTCAGTTATCTCCACAACTACTGCCAGCGTCAGGTTTCAGCATTCATCACTGGGCAGGGGCATCACGAGCTAGCTCTGGCCGCCTTTTCCCATGGGAAAGCGAATGAAATGCATGGGGAAGGTTCTGGGCATGGGAAGGGAGTAGGTGCATCTGAAATCTGAGTTACAGCCTCTTTCTCTTGAGGTCCAACTTTTCGTTCTCAGATTTTTCCCAGCTAGTGGAGGTTAATCCACAAGGCCCTTGGCTCCTTCCGTGAGAGGCGCAGCCACAGTCGGTGCCAGGAGAGGACGCGGGGGAAGTGGCGCGTAGGGCTTCCCTTTGCCATCTTAGGATGGCTGCAAAGGCACAGACTTCCCTGTCAATTTGCAACTCGGGTGAACAGAGCAGAGCTCAGACCTTAGCTTGAGACTCCTACTCTTGGAAATTATTCCTGAGCAGAGTAGTTCAAGGATCATTTCAGCTGTACTGACCTGGGAGGAGGCAGAGCTTAGCCAGGGTAGAATAGGTACAAATCAAATGTATCTATTTTATGAAATACCTCGTTCCAGATCCGCCCCGCAGCACCCAAATGGAAAGCAGTTCGGAATCTCCTCTAAATGATTGTCAGTGAGAGTAGATCTAGGCTGCAGTTAGATTGCATTATGGAAGGGCTCCACCCTATGCCCTGAAGAAAAAAAGATCTCATAGCTAGCAGAGGAGGGTAACGTTTCCAAGTGTGTTTGGTTTTTGCCTTTTGGTTTTTAAAACTGTCCTCTAGGCTGAGGTTTCTGATGAACCCTCTGCAGCTGCCCCTGCGTCGGCAGTGGGTTTCTAGCCGCACGGCTGCCCCAGTGAGTGTCCTCTGGCCTCATTGGTGACCGGGGCACTCTCTTCCCTGTGCTTCCACATGTGGGCTCTGACCGAGGTGACCTAGGGCCTCCTTCTGTGCCGTGGTGCAAGAGGATGCAGCTGTCAGATAAAAATTGCCCATCAGACTGCTAGCAATGGCAGGCACGGAGAGGGCGGAGGGCGTGGAGAAGGGCAGGGGAGGCCCGTAGCAATGGCAGGCACGGAGAGGGTGGAGGGCGTGGAGAAGGGCAGGGGAGGCCCGGGGACAGTGACCTGCTGGTCCTTAAGCAGAGCAAGGAAGACGCCCTCCCGCCCGCACCTGCCGTGTGAACACCAGGCGGTGAGCGGGAATGCAGCACGTCTCTCAGACTCACTCAGTCCGTAACAGAGGGGTGTCCCTCCCAGTGTGGAGGAGAAACAGAAGAGCTGCTGTTCTCACTTCTATCCACTCTCCCAACCCATGGACTTTCTTTCTGCCCTGAGCTCCCGTGGCCCTCACCACGTCCAGCCTTTGCACGTCCTGAGCCTCAGCCCTGCCCGTGCAGAACTGGCCAGCCCTGGAGGGCAGCACCCTGCTCTGGGCCAGCGTCTGCCTCTTTCCAAACAGCTTCTAGAGTGTGAGAGTGTGATCCCAGAGCGAGGACGTGGGGTTCAGCCGGAGGGTTCGTCTGTGCTGTTCAAAAAGGGCTTCCTAGATGCTGCACATTGTGTCCAAGCCTGAAGACAAGCGGCGGTCTGCGGAGCCTGTAACCCGTCTGCAGCTGATGGACCCATTCCATCACCAGCGAGGGACTCCGAGGGCTCACTGGCTTAGCCAACTGCAAAGCAGGCACAGTGTTCCCAGCAGTGCTCTGCGCCTCCCTGAGGAGGGAGCTGTGTCTGAGGCAGGCCGCTGCGTCCTGCCGGGAGCGGGAGGCTGGCTCAGGGCGGTCGGTACAGCACACAGCTTGGAGAGCAGTGTGGTCCTCTCCCTGCTGGTGCCTGGAGTCACCTGCCCTGGGCTTCTGCGTCCTGGCGTGTGTGGTGCCGTATCTGCTGGTAACTGTGCAGATGGGATTGCCCTTGAGGGAGAGTCACTGGCGACAGTCCTGTCAGCTGCCGTTTATTGAGCACCTACTGTGTTCTGGCACTGCACTCAGTATTTTTCACATGTCACATTGACTTTCCTTGTGTCAAGTCCTGTGTTCAAGGGAAATCCTTCTCTCCCTCTCTGCATTAAAGGAGAACTGAGCTCAACTGCCGATTAGGAATGTTGCAATTCTAAGAAGGTAGTGTGCTGCAGCAGATGTCGTTTAAATGTCAAAGACAAATGGGACATGAAAAACAAGCTGTCAGCCACGAGAGTGACTCGTGCAATGGGACTGTCCAGACCAGGGCTTGGCACGCTTGGTCTGTCAAGGCCCAGATAGTATCTGGGGCTTTGGGGACTTCAGCTGCAGCTACTGTACCCTCCACCATGAGGGGAGGGGCCACAGACAATAACGTACATCGGCGGGCACAGCTGTGCCCCTGTGAACACGGGCCCTAGTTCACACCCTGGGCTTTGCTGTTGGGCAGCAGGAGCATTACTGAGAGGAAACGAAGGGCTTCCGGGAGCCCAGCCAGGTCTGAAGCTTGGGGATGGATAACCCCCAGTTTAATGCAGCCCCCAAAATGCCCAGCATCTTTGCCTTGTCTTTGCCTGTCGTGGTTTTCCACGCTCACCGCTCTCCCTAGATGCTGCAACAGAGCCCCACGTACAGAATGGAGGCGAGTGAAGGTGGAGGCGCGGGCCTGACAGCGCCCTGGACTGGTCGGCCTGCGCTGGACGGTGACTGCGGGGCTGCCTGCAGGTGCCGTGGTCAGCCTGGGAACAGTGCTGTCGGGGCACATTGGGTTGGTGGCCACATGTTTAAAATTCTGGAACGGCATGCCCCTTCTCGTGCATTCCTTTCTTCACTTGGAACCGTTTGCAGGAGAGGTGCCAGGAGACTGATGGATGATGACCACAGCCCTGGGCATTCGAGGAATCCGGGGGTCTAGTGAGAGAGACTGGCCCTTCACACAGTGCCAGTCCTCTCTGCCAGGGCCATGCGCCATGTGCTGCTGGTGGTGTGGGGTGCCCAGCACGGGGCTGAAGTCTGCTAAGGGGGAGGCTGAGGAGGTGAGGGAAGGCTCCACAGAGAGCCTGGTGGGTACGTCAGGGAGGTTTTACGGAGAAGGGCCACACAGAAAGCTATTCCAGAGAGAGAAAACCACAGGGACTTGGCAGGATGGCCGGGGGCAGGAAAGCGCAGAACATGTTGGGAGACTAACGGCAGCACAGGGTTGCTGGCGTTCGGGGAGGCAGGGGTGGTAGGCGGGAGATGTCGTGGATGCGAGGTCAGGAAGGGTGTGGACAGATGTTGAAACACTGTGAAAATGGGTCTTCTCTACTTTGCGGAGAGAGCCCCTGAATATTTTTCAGCAGTTGAGATGTGTGATCAGGTCATGTTTGTAAAAGATAAATTTTTCCCTAATGATACATACAGAGAATGCTCCTAGACTGCTGATTTCTAAGCAGCAGCTTTCACTCATGGCAAGTTTTTGATATGGGCTATTCAGAATTCACCTTCATTAAGTGATGCCACGGAATGCCAGTGACTGCTGAAACTGGCCCAGTTTTCCTGAGTCACAAATCTGTACATCAGCAAGTCCTCCAGCTGAACCGAAAGCACCTGATAGGGCTTTCAGTGGTGAGATGGAGCTAGAGTGAATCTCCCTCGCCGCCTTCCCATAACCCAGCCCGTACTGGCTGGAGGAAATCCAGCATTCTGACTGTGCCCACTTTAGCCTTGCACTGAAATATCTTGAACAAAAATAAGCTTTTGAGTGCTCATCTGTTGATCTGACAAGTCAAATGTATGTCGGTTTTTGACTAACCTGAAAGAAGTCACAGGTGTTGGAGGTTTCTCATTTGCATGTTGTCTCACAGAATCAAACCAGAGGCTAAATCTTGTCTCTCCACTCTGACCCCTCCTCCCTCCCCGCCCATCAGTACCACAGAGTTCTTGGAAGTTATTATTTGTAGTACTGTGTCCTAAATTTAGCGAATGCAGGAAGAATCAGTGGCAAATGGGTGCTTTCAGAAAATACATGTTCAGCTTAGAACCCGGACTTAAAACATGAGTAATGCAGCCTCACTACAGGAGCATATTCATCTGCCATGGCAGCTTTCTACAGTAATTTATTTGGGACTTTTGCTGTGATGCAAACAAAAAAGAGGCGAGGTCTTGTCTGCTGGACCCTGCCTATTTTGTTTTTTTGTGTTGACTTCCAGTACTTAGTCCGTAGGCACACACATAAGTTCTTCCCGGTGTAATCGTCCTTGGGATGGGATTTCCAATTCTGCTCTTTCCCTTTAACCTTACAAATTCCTGCAAATGTTATGGGCCATGTGAACGTCATACCTGGAGGAGAAATAATCAAAATGCATGTGCCAGGCACCGAGTTGGGCTTCCACACACGTAAGTGAGCATTTTCACGTGCTTTCTGTGGAATAAAGACACCTTGCAAAGAGGAGACAGCTCATCCCACCCGCAGTGTGCATCGAAAGCAATTTCAAGTTCGTGTTTGCCATCTCCTGGGTCTGCGATCTTCAAGTGTGGCCAGACTGTTTACACGGTTTGCTTGCCGTCAGGTTTATATGACTGTGGTGGTCAGATTCGTAGCGGGAGAAAGGTGGTTGTCAGGGGCTACGAGGAATGACGAGTTATTACTTAATAGCTGCAGGGTTTTACTTAGGAAAATGAGAACGTCCCGGAGATGGGTGGTGGTGATGGTTGCACAACAGTGTGAATGTACTTAAGGCCACCGAACTGTACACCTTAAATGGTTACGATGGTAAATCTTTTTTTTTTTTTTGAGACAGAGTCTCGCTGTGTCCCAGGCTGGAGTGCAGTGGCGTGATCTCAGCTCACTGCAACCTCCACCTCCCAGGTTCAAGCTGTTCTCCTGCCTCAGCCTCCTGAGTAGCTGGGATTACAGGTGCGTGCCACCACGCCTGGCTAATTTTTGTATTTTTTAGTAGAGACGGGGTTTTACCATGTTGTCCAGGCTGGTCTCAAACTCCTGACCTCGTGATCCACCTGCCTTGGCCTCCCAAAGTGCTGGGTTTACAGGCACGAGCCACCACAGTGCCCGGCCTACGATGACAAATCTTATGTGTATTTTACCACAAAATAGTGTAGAGAGAGCTTGTCTCCAATGGGAGTCTTCTGCTGTGTGTCTCTCATCATCGTGTTGTAAGCTGTGACCTTGCTTCTGATCAGGGGAGGGTGGTTCAAATTTAAATTTGGCTTTTAATTCTATTTTTTTTTCAGGGTCAGACTTCTGGGAATGTGGTGAAAGTAGCTCTTGAGGGGTCCCTGGCTGGTTTCACTCAGTTGTTAATTGTGGTGGAGGGTCCATGTGAATACAGTGTGTACAGGGGCTGCACAGGCCGGTGCAGCAGGGCACCCGACGCCTCCCTCACGGGACTCACGGTCAAATAACAGACACTGTTGCTGGAGAAGGACCCCTCCTGGGCTCGCCCGTGCTGTCACGGCTGCCGTACCGGCTGAGATGAGAAACCGGGGCTTCTAGTCGTGACATGCTTATTAGCAGCCAAAATAACGTTTCCATTGCGTGATTTCCTGATCCTGGCCCTTAGAAACTTGCTTTCCTCCTCCTTGTGTTTTGAACAGGCTCCTGCAGGGATCCAGTT
Source organism: Papio anubis (assembly GCF_008728515.1). NCBI lineage: Eukaryota > Metazoa > Chordata > Mammalia > Primates > Cercopithecidae > Papio > Papio anubis. The sequence goes on from NC_044981.1 coordinate 183,781, forward strand.
CTGCCCTGTAACCTGTTGGCTTTGCAGGAAGAGAGGCGTGGCTGCTGAAGGGCTTATCTTCCTTGTGGAAAGTAGAATGTCAGCTGGGCTCCTCAGAAGACTCTCCTCCTTACGATGCCTCAGAAAGAAAAGAACAGTGAATGTTAGAAATCATACTTGAAACAAGCGAGAGTTTGATCTCTTTCTTTACCAGTCGTGAAATCAGAACCTTGGCCCTGCTTCTCAGGGACCTGCCTCCGTATCGTTTTAAGTGTAATCTTTAGTTTCAGGCCCAAAGAAAGGTAAAAGCCTTACTTTTGGTGGTTACTATACTTGCTGAAACAGAAAACTGAGAAGTATTAGAACTTTTGAGAAGATGGACTTAGACAGCTCTGGGCGCTGGTTCCAGAAGAGCTGCTGGAACCCTTTCTGAGCTTTCTTCTCCAAGTGACATCTGTTGTTTCTTTCAAAACCTGAACACAAAACCTCCACTAGAAAGCTTTCCTTGGCAGACCCCCCATCTCTCCGGCCTCTTGCCTGCATCTTCCTAATTTTGACATCACCTGGTTTTATACCAGTGGTTTTATACTAATGGTTTCATACGTGCTGTGTGGTGTTAGTGACATTCAGTGTCCACGTGGTCCCCTCAACACAGGTAGAAAGAGACTGTTTCTTCCTCCCCCTTTCCTCTCTCTGGTGCTCACTTCGTCATGTTACGCCACGTAAAATGCCGTCATCAGCTGCTCTTTCTCTGTCCTCACAGAAATCATGACGGTCTTGAAGCATACACAGAGCCCCTTTCTCTTAACTGTTTCTGTCCTTCAGTGCACTCGAGATTGAAGCCCTGTAACTTGACATTTAATAGCCTCATAAAACTTTATGTTAATTGGCTTCCCACCAGTCCGCTTTTTTGGGACATCATGGAAAGTGCTGAATTCTTATTTATTTAGTGAGAATTTTATTGCAACAGGAAGACAACCCATTTTACCTTGACTTTTTCAAATAGTAGCAGTAGCATGAAGGAGTGAATACCTTATAGCAAACACTATACTAATGGAAACATTGCTGCTATTTTTGTTACTTACACATTTTTCAGATTGTTCTAGAATTTTTGCTTTTTTTAAACCTCCAAGTTTGTTAGACTTTCCATAATTTATCTAAACATATCCTTTATTTCTATTTCTGTAAACTTCAAAACTGAAGCGTGGTCCTGTCTTTAGGACCTATGTGGTGAGACCATCTATTCCACCTCACGTTAGAACTTTTGCAGAACTTAACTTCTGTAGTTAAGCGGGCCCAGCTTTCTTGTGGCATTGGGGGACTCATGCTGCTTTCTGAATTAGTAATTAACTGTCGTGACTTGTGCACATGTGCAGGTATCTGAAGCTGTTTTAAGGCAACTCACATTCTGTAGTCTGTGGCTTGGAAGAGACTTTTCATGCTTTGTTAATAACTAAACCAAGATAAATAGGTGTTCCTGGGCGGCGAGCAGCTGAACCTTTTTGACAGTTTTGACTCCTTCCTGGACCGAGTTTGCATGTTCTTATTGTGGATGACGCCGACTGGCTCTCAGCTGCGTCCTGTTCCCGTGGCCAGGAGGGACGCTGGTGTCCCTCGAGCATGTGTGGATGGCTTGTCCTTTGCATGGTGTGGGCCGAAGCCCAGCTCTCATCTCGTGGTCACTAGGACAGAGGATGGTGCTTCGCAGTGTTTTTCTTTCCTTGCACTCATCTCGCAGTGTGGCCTTTGTGCTCGTTGTGCTCATCCTCCTGCTCATCACTCCACGGACGTTTCAGCGAGTGCCTGCGACGCGCCGGGCACCCTGATCCTCCCGCTCGTCACTCCACGGACATTTCAGCGAGTGCCTGCGACGTGCCGGGCACCCTTGCAGGGAAGTTTGTTACTGTTGCTGTTGTTACTCCGTCTTCGACAGAATATAATCTTGACTTAGGTTTTATATTTTTATCTGTCTTGCCTTCACCGCAGGGGGTCCCCAAATTGTGGTTGGGAGCCACTTTGTTCCTCTGTAGCGGATTCACAGATGGGAAACGGCAGCTCCACACGCCCATCCCCGCAAATGTGGGCAGGGCCAGCGTGGCCAAGAGCTGCCTTCTCATCCTGGGTGTTCTCAGATGGAGAGAGCACCTTTGCCGTCCTCCTGTGGGTAGATTCTCGTGCCCACATGACAAGGTGCTCGTGCCTCATGGGACCAACCTGATTTGGTCCTTTTATGCATCGGGTGCCGCAGAGGGGAACACGGCGACACACGGAGACGGCCACTGGAAGCACAGCACGGTCCGGTCCCACGGCTGGTACTTAGAGTGAATGCTCTCAGCCAGCAAAGAGCTATTCAGCAGACCCTCTGTCCATTCTCTTCGTGTCCTCCTTTTTGTCTTTCTTTCCTCTCGACATGTAGACCAGGCTGATTTCAGATTCTGCTAGAATAGAGTGGCTGTCAGTCAGCATCTGTGACAGGCGGGCATTTCCGTCGCGTCTTAAGCTTCCTTGCCAGATGGAAGTTGCTGACACTGAAGATGGCACTGGAAGGGAAGGTGGGAACTTGAGACTCCTTCTGGTCTGTCTGGAGGTCCTGGTCTCCAGGGAGGGTGGAGGAAGAGTGTGGGAGGAATGGATTTCACAAGCTTCTGGACTGAGCGACTGCCAACTCTCACTTAAGAGTAAAAGGAAAGAAGTGAATGAGTCATTTCAACGGTGGCTGCAGGAGGTATGAGCACCTATACCGACAAGCTTGTCTGACCTCCATGAGGGAAAGGACTGAAATTACTTTTAACAACAATATTTCCTTTTCTGTTTGCTTTCCCTTTAAGTCCCAGCTGTAATACTCTCTGGGTTTGAAGATACTTTAGAGTTTCAGACAACTGCTCAGTGTTCCCGGCAGAGCACAGCCCACGGGCCCGGGAGAAATGAGGACAGAGACAGGAGGAGGCAACTGGGGATGACAGAATGAAGGCAAAGGAGGGAGAAGCTGCTGCTTCACTTTCCTCTTCCACCAGCAGATCCTCAATTAACCCTTGGCGTGGCTGAGGCCCATTCGGTCTTAAGGGAGATGTTCCCATGTGGATAAACAGCAGTAAAACTCTCCTTCAAGACCCAGAAGGGCCTTTACTGGAAGGTGTAAAGATTGATGCACAGCGGGAAGCAAAATATACAGAAACTGTGAGGGGAAAAATGTTTTTGATTCACACTGTACAGAAACTGTGAGGGGAACGTGTTTTTCTGACCCCTTGTCTCTGTGGAGGGGGCCGCAGATCCTCTCACTTACGACCGTCATCACTGGAAGAGGCCACAGATCCTCTCACTTAGGTCCTAGTTGCGGTGAACAGACCCTGCTCTGACCCAGTTTCAGCAGGAAGCTGAGCTCTTACTAAGAGAGAGTCGAAGCTCACGGTTCCCTCGGAATGGACGGAGAACACGTTTTAGACTGAAGTTCAGGAGCGATTCCCAGAAAACTGGCCCCAAGCTCAGCGCCCACCTTGGCACGAGCCGGCCCGCCTGTGCCCGCCTGTGCCCACCTGTGCCCACCTGTGCCCACCTGCGCCAGCGAAGCGCACGTGCTCTGTCCCCGCCCTGCGCCTGCGAAGCCCATGTGTGCTTCCCAGATCCCGCTCGGTAGCTCTCCATCTGACTCTGAGGGTGGACCCTTGGGTCCGTGAGGCCAGGTGGGGAGTCCCTCATCGCAAGGGTGGTTGGGACACGAGCGTGTCTGGTGCCCGTGTTGGAAAAGGAGGACTCACAATGCCAGGAGTTATTAAATGTGTAGGGGTGTGGAAGGATTGGGGCAGCTACACATTGAGTTGTTCCTATTAGCAAATACAGCACAGAAATTCCTGACAATAGGAGTTAATGGTAAAAGTTTAATTAAAAAATGCAAAAATTATTTGTGAATAATTATTGAAGATGTGCGGCGTTGTAACTGCATCTTCCGAGGAACCTGAGCTTGTTTGCTGTGTCACTCTTCTCCCTCCCTGTGCTTTTGTTCTTCAGGGTTGGTTACTTTTCCAGTTTCTGATGTGCTCCCCTCACCCCTAGTATTGTCTGTGACATGGTGGCAAGATTCTGTGAGATTAGGCAATTAAGAGAGGAATAATTTTAAAATAATTCATCTAATTCTTCATCAGGCTATAATCTCTTACAGAGAGAATATCAGATTTTTATGTTTTGTGTTCCTACTTGGCAGAGCATTTGAAACATTCTTTCAGTCCCTCCGAAAGAGAAACAGCCAGTTTTTTTAAAAAAATAAATCTCAAATTTAGCATGCCTGTTATAGCATGGATTTACATAAACCTTTTTTCTGAGTGTTATAGAGGAGTATATGAAGTTTATTTTTTTCAAATTTGGTCATTCTTTAAAAAAGAAAAAAGTATGTTTGTTTGATATATAAACCTTTATTATCCCTAGGGTAAAGCTCATGTTGGTGCATCCGTGAAATTGTAGCTGTCATGATACTAAAATTGATGTAGAAAGCTGTAATGTGACATTATAGTTTTCACTTATTATGTTAAGGCTTTTACGAATAGTGCTTCCTTTTTGAACATTCAGATTCCTAAATGAAACATATAAAAAATTTGGAATATATAAACTAGCATCTGAGATGCTGGTTTTGAAAGTAGTGGAAACTTACTGAAAAGTACTCCAGTATTTCACTTGTTTGACGTGACCTTTGAGTTTTGCCTGAACCTACAAGCTGTTTGCAGACCAAAGCAGGATTATTTGTACGCATGGTCACGGAAAATAACCAGGAACTTTAATTAGTTTTTCTGCAGTTCCTTGGCAACAAAAGACGAGTGAAAAACTTCTCCTTTTTATTTTTTATTTTTTGACTTGAGTAAATAGTTCCTTAAATACTTTTCTCCACTGAGTTTCATGTTTTTATTTTTATGTTTTTACTTTTTATTATTCTGCAGGGAGTTAAATACCTGTGCATCCCAGCAGCGGATTCACCATCTCAAAACCTGTAAGTTTCTTTTTTCTGTCTTATTTGGAGACATTTAAAAAAATGAATAGAGGACGGTAAAGTCAAAGAAGTAGAAGACTGTGAAGTCGTCAGAGCCCGTGGGACCCTGGTGGACCCTGCAGGCCTGGTGCCCCAGGGAAGAGGCTGTGAGCCTGCGAAGTCGATGCTGGGCACGCTGGGATGAGCTGTGGCAGGAGGCTCCTTGCGGCTGACTGGTCCTTCCGTTACGCAGAGAGACCCACGGCATGTCCACAAGAAGGGTCTGATGTTTAAAAAGGGTACCTTAAACCTTTAGTGTGCTCATCTTTCCTCTAGAAATAAAACCGTAAGGGATTTGTTGGGTTTTGTCTAAGGCAGCACCGTCCAATAGAAGTAGATAGTAAGCCACAAATGGGCAATTTTAAATTTTCTAGGAGCCACATTTTAAACAGCAAACAGAAACAGGCAACATTAATTCTAATAATATATTTTACTTAATCCAGTATATCTAAAATACTATTTTGATACGTACTCAATATAAAAAGTTAATGAGCAAGTTTATGTCCTTCTTTCATACAAAGTCTGGGGACTCTGGTGTGCTGTTTCATACTTCGCACGTCTCAGGTCAGACCAGCTGCATTTCCAGGGCTTGAGAACCCCAGGAGGCCGGCAGCTGCCTTATGGGACAGCAGGCTGCTGAAGCCTGGCTGAGTTGGACGAATAGGTCGTTCTGGCTTAGGAAAGTCCGGTCCTCTATTTCTTCATAGCCGAATAAACCTTTGATGTCGTTTTAACTCTGTTTGCACCTAGAGAGAGATTCGTAATTGCCCCCTTTTCCGTATTGAAGAAATCCTGTGGAGACGGGTAGGATGAGGTTTTGGCAAGATAGGGGGCAGGGCCCTGGAGACCCACGGCAGCTACAGCTTTAGCAGTCACTCGTGGCTGTGTAGAAGGAACCCGGAAATACCATGGTGTGGAGTAGATGACAGTTTTCCTGAAGCACAAATGTGACTTTTGCAGGCTGAGAGGCTGGGGCTGGAAGTGGAGTACTTAGCCCGTGCCGCTGAGTCCGGCCTCTGGTTCTCAGGTTGGCCCGGTGCTGTATGACACAGGTCAAAGACACAGCAACCCTCCTGGACTACGTGTTACTGCATTTCACAGGGAAGTTGTAGGCTGTGGTGAATTCGTGAACTTGAGAGTCCTCAGGCTTGTCTGGATTCACCTTTTCTGCCCCAAGCACTGGTGCATGCATACCCTACGAATCAGGAGTGCAGGCCGTGTGCCCCGATGTTCAGGATCCCAGGTGTCCCACCACTCTGGGAATTACTAAACGCTGGCCATCGGCCGACCTTGAGTCTTCACTGGGGCAGAGCAGAGAAATCACAGTTTATGCAATAATTTTGTGAGATCTACCTTTTTGGGAAAAAAAATAGAGCTCGAGTAAGATGGGTTGACATGGGAAAAGTGAGGTGGTAGATGAGGAGGGGAATGGGAGGTGGGAAGCTGCAGCCACTGTGTGCTACCCAGGGGCTGTGTTTCCACATGCACTCTTGATACTTCACAGAAAGGTGAACCTTTAAGATTGAGGATGGTGGAGGAGGGGTTTTCCTAGGAAAACAGAGTATTGCTCTCGGCCTGGAAGGAGGAGAAGCAGCATTAGAGAACTTCCTTGGTTCCTGGTCGTGTCAAGAAACAGAAGTGGTTGGAAGGCATGGTGCCCACGGAAGGAAGTGAGCCGCTGCCTTTCTCTGAAGACCATAGCAATCTTCTGCCCGTGTTTTGGTGGCTATTTTTAGAATGGTTGCTTTGCTCTTATCTCAAACCGAGATTCTGACATGCTGTTGAACTTGTCAGTACCTGATTGGCAATTTGATTCTGTAGAAGAAAAACTCAGATGTGACCCTGGACACCTGTTGTCAGTGCAGGTGGCTACGTGTCCTTGAGCTGTCCCTAGTGCTTCCCAGCTTTGCTTGGAGCTGAGTGCCGTCTTTGTCTGTGACAGTGACCTGATCTAAGCGTGGAGTGGCCCCTCGCGCTATAGACACGTAAGCAGTCGACATAGATGTTAAAAAGTCTCAACTGTAAAGCCAGTTACCCCTACCTTGGGCATTTTAACCATCTGCACCTCTGTTCTCTCATCTGAAAATGCCTGTCCTCAGGATTTTGGGAGGCAAGGTCATGTATGTGAAGGTGTTCTCGGTGAACTCTGGGCACTTGTACAAATGAGTCTGTTTTTACTCAGCGTGTATTAACGTATCTTGAGAGTTACAGAAAAGGTAGTTGCGATAACAAGTTTTGGTGCCCAGGAAGCCTAGGACAGGGGAGACAGAGATACGCCAGCTTCTTTTCTGAGTTCCAGGTCTCGTGGGTCAGTTCAGATCATCTGTCAAAACCAGCCTAGTTGCAGTCACCTTTGGTGCCGAAGGACCAGCCCGTACTTTTTCTTTTTAAAATACGCATAGATTTAGGGGGTGCAGGTGCAGTTTTGCTCCATGAATATATTGCTTAATGGCGAAGTCTGGACTTTTAGTGCATCCGTCACCCGAATAGTGAACGTTTTACTCTGTAAGCAATTTTTCATCCCCCACCTCCCTCCTACCCTTTTAATTAGTTCTCTCCCATCCCAAATATGTAAAGAGGTTCTGTTAAGTTTATGGTTTGCCTTTGTAACTCGTTCTTTGTATCTGGATGACAAAGAAAGAGTTACAAAGGCAAACTATAAATGTAGGTGGGCTTAGGGGTTAGGTGGGTGTGGCAGTGCCGTGTGTGGGGCCTGCGTGTGGAGGATGTGCCCTGCTGCACTTCCCAGTGAAGCTACAACAGTACGACTTCTGTGTCAGCTGGAGGAGGAAGTCGGGACCGTAGCTCGTGAAAAGGCGGAGAGAGGTGGACGCTCTGCTGTTGGGAGTCGTGCTCTTGGGGAAACGTTTATTTTTAATCCATTAGTAACAGCAAAGCTTATGAATAAGTCAGGCTTCGGCACACATGTGTCCCTGACTCTAAATATTGCTTGCTGTACTAGTTATGTGGAAATGGTGGAGTTGACTTTGGAACTTGGCGTGACTCAGCTTGTGAAGACGCAGGCGATGAAGCAGCTTGCGTTTCTTTTTACCGGTTACGGTTTCTGCTGGAAGCCATGGTGAACTTTCTAATGGGGAGCGTATTTTCAGTGTAATCAAGTGATTCACCTCAGGTTGGCAGGCAGATCACTTGCCTCTCTCAGGGCATTTATTAGGGTGTTTATTACTCACCAAGTATCCGGTGCTGACGATCCACTTTTGCTTTCTGTATCGTCAACCAGTGAGGATGGTCAGACGACAAATGTTCGTTATTCTCTAGTTAACAAAAGCGAAAGAAGTCTCACCTGCCACTTGGAAAATGTGTTCTGCGGGACCTAAACGATTTGAAATCGTAGCTCTTTAGCCACTTAAAAAATTCTTGATGCCTCGGAGTTTCTCTGTGCAATGATAAAATAGATTCTGGAAACCTATGTTGCTCATTGTTTTAAACTTAAGTACAGATGTTGAAAAGGAATGGCAGTTTTGATGTAACTGAACACTTTATGTCTTACATTTTCCCCACAAATCCCTGCACTAACAGGAATTCTGGCTAGTTATGCTTAGGAAGAGATTTGTGACCTTTGAGACTAGCTGTTGTCACTTGACATTCAGCTGCTGCAAGCTGCCCAGAAAGGTCAGTTTTCTGTCTTGGCCTTAAACCTCTCAAATCTCCCACTCTGGTCTTCCAGGAACTTAAAATGCAGAAACCTGGTTTGAGATAACGTTAACATGTTAGAACTTCAGCTCACAGTTCCCCAACCAGCGAGCCTTGCCAAGTCAGGAAATGTAAAAGTTCAAGTTCTCAGAGTTGTGATAACCCCAGAGACCTATTGTGGTGTGTTTTGCATGATTTTGTCGTAATTAGGGGCATCCTAGAGTTTCTATCAAATGCACACACTGCATGTTCCCCGAGTGGCCAGCGTGGTGTGGGTTAGGGAATTAAGGGCTTTGGAAATACTTACTTGCTTTTGCTTTCTCTCTGGGATTTCTTAGGCAAGTCATTTTAACCTTTCTTCTCTTATCTGAAACGCCTGTCTCACGGGGCTTTTATAGTGTTAGGTGGGATGGTATCGGTGAAATTGTTTTTTATGAACACTAAGCATTTCTGAAAATATGATTATGTTTTCTGTCTGTTCAAGTACAGAGTATTAATGTATTTTGAAAGTGAATGGTTAGATGCATATTAACTTATTTACTCATCCTGTTTTAATATATTTCATTGGCATTTTGTAGTTTGACATCATGAAGCAAGTAATCATCGATTTTTTTTTCTTTTTCTGTGAGGTCCAAGGGCATTTGATCTCTGCCAGGCTGTGGAGTCGGTGGGCCTGCATCATTGCAGTAACGCCTTCGTGACATTCAGTGGTTTTAGAATCTAGCAGGTCTGTAAATTTCTTGAGGTTTTTGTGGGGAGAAGCAGCATTAGCAATACAGAGAGCCTGTATTGAAAACATCGGTAAAACGTCCGTGCCTTATTCTATCTCCCTATCTTTTTGTCTGTATTTTCTTTAACTGACACCTTCTGTACTTTCAACTCTCTTTTTCTCTCATTTATGTTTTTCTTTATTTTATTATAAAGGAGCACTTTTGCAAGATTAGAGCTAGATGGGCCCTTGGACTGCTGTGGTCCTGCTTCCGGACCGTTCCTGAGGGCTCTGCCAGCCCGTGGCGATGTTCTCCTGCTCAAGGAGAAAGAAATGAGAGCTGAAAGTGGCATTCAGTTTTAAAGACCTCATTTATTCAACTTAAAGAACTATCGATCAGTCTTAGACTGTGTCCTTCTGTTTTGGTGTTGAAATATTCTTCTGGGGGATGATGCAGTAAATAGTAGACAGGTCTTTCCTTGTTTTAGTTTGCTTTTAAGAAGACCTTGTCTGGCAAAACGAAAAGTACAATATATGTGTCCCCCAATTTTATTTTTAATGTTGACAGTGCATGAAATACCGAAGTTGGGAATCACTGATAGAAATGTGGGCTGGTTTTGTGTGTAGTGCTGGGCGCTCACGGGGCAGCTCCTCCGTGCCTGTCTGGTGAGGACGCCCTTCCCACTTACCTCGGGGTGGAGTGGGGGCGTCACCGTCAGCCTTTCGCTGCAGCGCTGCTGGGGCAGGGCCTGTGGGTGGGGGGCTGCGGACAGATTCTGCCCCGGGAGGAAGCAGCTCTCTGATACGAAACCACCTTCCAGAGCCTGGACCCAGAGAGAATACTCTGCTCATTTGCTGTTAGAAAACAAACAAACAAAAACATTTTTTTCTAAGCAAAAACATACATATTTACATACGTAATGTATAAAAATATACATTTTTTTATACATAAGGGTGCTTGCCTTTTTTGGATTTCTCCTTTGCTTTCATTTGCACACACACTTTTGCATCACTTGGAGGAAGGAGGAGCCCCCTGGGTTCCTGTGGCCTCGGCTGCTGTTACAGCCTGGTCTGGTACCACGGGCTTTTGGGGTAGGACCGGCTGCCATTCAAGGTGCTCAGCCAGATCTCTGGGCTCCCACTCCAACAGGCAAGGTCCTTTTGAGCAGGACGGGACCACCTTAGATCCTACAGTGGGAGTCGAGGCCTCCAGATCTTGCAGTTCTGGAGTGAGAAGTCGTTGTCCGGCCTCAAAAGTGAACACCACGTAGTGTGACTGACAGGCTCAGCCACCATCTTTTCTTAGACTCTCTGTAGGTCAGTAGAGCCCGTCTGGGCACTGGCTCTTGGCCTTCGATGCAGAAAGGAAAGGAACCAGGCAGAGGATGCTGGTCCGTGAGGAGGGAGGGAGACAGCTGTGGGTGGCTGGGCTGTTTGCGAGTTCCCTCTCCCTGGAGGTGCCCCTGCTGCCCGAGGTGTGCTCCAAGGACCAGGGGCAGGAGCGGGCGTGATAGCCCCAGGCGCTGTTTGGTGCGTTTCTAACCAAGCGCGGTCCGGTCCATGCTTCCTGTGCATACCTTCCCTGGCTCTCTGCGGACAGAGCCTGTGCCACACGGCTGTGCGTGGACGTCAAGGTGAACCACCAGTGAGACGGAGAGCAGGAACAGGGAACTTGTGTTCATCGAAACAGCCTGCGGTGGGATAGTGCCTCAGACGCGCGCTTCTGCTTCTAACTGCAGTTGAGCAATAGAAGGACCGGGACCGTGGGTGTTTCCCGCTGTGGAGGAGGGAGTTTAATGACCAGAGCTGGGGCTTCTGCCATCAGCTTCCCTGGAAATAACACCCCACACAACCCTGCCCCGCAGTGGCAGAGTGCTCGCCTGCCTCTGGGCTTTTCTTGGAAAAGGCATTTCTAGGAATATCGCTCTGGCTTGGCCTTGTGCCGAATCGTGTCCATGAGTCAGGTTTCGCGGGGGGGCTCTGAGCAGCCGCCTTGTTGGCATCCTTCCGGCTCCTGGCATGGCGCTGTGAGTAGCCCTGTCGTGATGCCCGCACAGGGGCTCTGCAGCCCAGGCCCTTAACGCGGTGGTGGGTAGGAGCTATGTCCTGTGGGCTCTACTGGACTAACTCTCACTGCAGACGGAACGAGCTACCAGGGGTGGTGGTGCCGAGTGGGGTCACCTCTCCATAACCTCCTCAGCTCCTTCCCATGCCCACTCGGCTGCCTGGGCACGGATGGGTTTGGATGGTGCCAGGCTGAGCACACACCCCTCTTTTATTTTGAGATGTGGCAAGGCTGACTCTTGGACCCAGGTTCAACCCCACAATATGTGAGAAGCCCGGTGTCACTGTGTTTGTGGTTGGGGACGTGCAGATGTCAAAGCCAGATATAAGAAGTGGTTCCCACTCCAAGGTTTCAGTGGAGGGATTCAGTTGTCATCTTTACAAGACCTTGGTGAGGTTCACAGAACTGAACGTGACCCGGTCCTGTCCCCAGTCAGAGGGGCACTGCTGGCTTTCATGTTGCCGTGTGGTCTTTGCCGTGTGTTCTGAGGTGCTCTGTGGTTTTTCATTTACTCGGGCGGTCGTCATTCATTTCTAGATTTGCTTTTGCTTTTTTGGCTGCTGTGCCTGCAGACACGGCTCCTCCTGAGCAGAAAGAGACCCACCCAGAACAGACCAGAGCGGGTCCTGCAGCGGGGGCAGCATCTTGGCACCCGGGGGGGGCCACAGCAGTGTGAGCAGCCTGGGGCACCAAGGAGGGCGCCGTCCAGCTGCACCCCTGCAGCCAGCCAGTCAGCTGCCCCAGCCTGTGCACTGGCCTGTCTCCCGTGTGCAGGGGCCTGCAAGGAGGGCAGGCCCCTGGTGTAAACCACCAGGCAAGTTGCAGACCAGCCGTCTGGAGCCACGTCTGGGCCAGATGAGTTGGCTCAAGGTTTTCCACATTGTTGAATTAGTTGCGTAGTATCAGGTAGCAGGAATTTGGCCACGTGTGGCGGAATAGCATGTCTGACTGACACACGGCGTTCCAAGGGAGACACTTGGCAGCAGGTAGTGCAGGTCTGAGCACGGCGCTCGCTCCCGGCTCCGTGGCGGGAAGTCAGGGGCAGAGATAGACCATTTTCCTCTCTTCAGGAAGGGAAAGGTTTTCCAGAAGTCCCTACCCGCGGCCTTTCCGTTACTTCGGCGTGGTCAGGAAGTCCGTTACTTCGGCGTGGACAGGAAGTCCGTTACTTCGGCGTGGACAGGAAGTCCGTTACTTCGGCGTGGACAGAGCTGCAGGAAGACAGGACGTCCTTCCCAGACAAACTCAGTGCAACGGACGTGTCTTGCTCCCGTTCCAGTACCTGCAGACCACAGACTTCCCTGCCAACCCCACGTGGCTAGTCCTGCTGAAGGGGGGGTGGGGAGCTCCCACCTGGCTGCCTGGCTCTTTGCTGGGGGCCAGGCTCCTGCCCAAGAGGTCGCCTTGGTGCCCCACTCTGCTGTGTACTTGGCTTCACGGCCTGGCTGTGGTGGGTGTCTGCTCTGAAGTCTCCTTCAGCACGGATACCTTAGATTTCGGGATTACAGCAAGAAAGCAAGAATCCTTTCTTGCCTGCTGTGTACCAAGCCACCTTATGAGTTTACGTCTGGGAGCAGTTATCCCTGGAACAGCTAACAGAAGCAGATGTGCTAGTTAGGGATGTCAGGTCAGAGTCTGGAGTCCTTGATTTGGTCTCCTAGGGATTTGTGCTTTGCTGACACTTGGAGTTGTTGCAGAACATGTGTGTGCATGTTTGCGCGTGCTTGCGTGCACATGGACAGTTGCTTCTGCTCCCTGGCCGTCCTCATCTCACTGAGCATCTACCGTGAGGCTGCTGAGTTTCTTCTGCAGTCGGTACTGGGTGAGTTTGTTAGGCCGTGCCTGAATTTCTCATTCTTACTACATTCATGTGCCCTGGCGTTCTGAATGTCTTAGTTTATCAGAGTCCCTGGCAAATTGTCAATATTCAATCAGTGTTTAAAGAGAAGTCAGTTTAGTCCATGGGCAACTTTGGCTGCTTCGTAAGCCATTCAAAGGTAGAAGACATTGGAGAGGTCCATGTGCTCTCCGTCCCCTGAGGTATCTGCACTTAACCCACAAACCAGTCCAGAATGAGGTCTGAGTGGTGCGGGACACACATGCCGCTTGGGAGCGCACCAAAGTGGGGCTTGAGTCCTGCTTGGCTTTGTGTCTCAGGGGCTTGGCACACGGCCGTGCAAGTCCCTGAACTACTTGCTGAATGAGTGACAGCTGGGGGCTGAATGAGTGACAGCTGGGGGCTGATTGAGTGACGAGAAAAGGGCAGTCTGAAGAGCTAAGAGTTAGAAGAAGAAAGGATTAAGGCACGCGTCGTCATTTAGAGCTTATTTCTATTATTTATTTATTATTTATTGAGACAGGGCCTCGCTCTGTCGCTCGGGCTGGAGTGCAGTGGCATGATCTCGGCTCACTGCAGCCTCAACCTCCTGGGCTCAAGAGATCCTCCCACCTCAGCCTCCCAGGTAGCTGGGACTGCAGGCATGCACCACCACACCCAGCTAATTTTTTTGTGTTTTTTTTTGGTATTTTCTGTAGAGATGAGTTTCCACATTTTGCCCAGGCTGGTCTCGAATTCCTGAGTTCAAGTGATCTGCCCACCTCAGCCTCTCCAAGTGCTGGGATGATAGGTGTGCCCCTGCGTTCAGTCTATTTAGGACCTTAGTTTGCAGAGCATATTGGCACGTATTATCTCATCCGCCCTGTGAGATGCCAGCCCCACTTTATAACTGAGAAGATAAGTGGCTTGTCCTGGGCCACATGGTCCAGTAAATGGCAAAGAGGGATTAGAGCCAGAATTTCCATCTCCCCACAGCTCTCCACTGAGCTGCAGACAGTCTGAGAGAATGCTTTTAGATTTTCCAGGTTGCCAGGAGTAAATTAGCTTTTAGGACTTGGAAAGCCCACACGACATGGACACCTTCCTCACCCGTGTCACGGTGGCCTGCACCACCCACAGCCGGTGTGAGGGTCCCTGTGTGCTGCTGGGGCTTTGAGGGGCTCAGATTGAACATGGGGGGGCTGTCCAGACCTCTCCCAACCCCACTCCGTGGTCACTGTGAGTTTCAGGGATTTCTTACAGAGAAATTCCAGACAACCCACAGCCTTCCCTAGGCCTCAGCATTGTAAATGACGGCTTCTAAGGCAGAGACGCTCCCGCCGCAGACAGCATGACCGGGTTTTGATGGTATGGGACTGGGAGAGCTTTCAGTAAACTACAGGAAGAATAAATTCTGGTTTCTTTTTTTTTTTTTTTTTTTTTTGTTGGCTCTGTTGCCCAGGCTGGAGTACAGTTGCATGATCTCGGCTCACTGTAATCTGTGCCTCCTGGTTCAGGAAATTCTCCTGCCTCAGCCTCCCTGGTAGCTGGGATTACAGGTGCCCACCACACCCAGCTAAGTTTTGTATGTTTAGTAGCCTCAGCCTCCCTGGTAGCTGGGATTACAGGTGCCCACCACACCCAGCTAAGTTTTGTATGTTTAGTAGAGATGGGGTTTCACCACGATGGCCAGGCAGGTCTCGAACTCCTGACCTCAAGTTATGCGCCTGCCTCAGCCTCCCAAGTTGCTGGGATTACAGGCGTGAGCGACTGCACCCAGCCGTGTTATGGTTTCCATTACATGGTGGATTATTTGATTACAGCAAATAATAATGTAGTATATGTTTCAAGAGAGCTACAAGAGAAGCTTTTGAATGTTATCACTACAAAGTGATAAATGTTTAAAGTGATTAAACATTTATCAGGTAATTATCCTGATTTGATCATTTATACAATGTATACACGCATTGAAGCGTCACACTGTAGCCCATAAATATGTAGAATTTTGTGTCAATTATACATAAAAATCAATTAACATTTTAAGAAAGAAGCCTCAGGTAGAAATTTCTTTTCATCATATATTGAGTAAAGTAGACAATGTCGTTTCTCTTTTTTCTTTTCCCAGGACAAGACATTTCAAAGAAAGTATTAAATTCATTCATGAGTGCCGGCTGCGCGGTGAGAGCTGCCTCGTACACTGGTGCGTGTGTCTCGCTTTAGCGTGTTCTGGTCGTGTGAATAATGGTTTCACCTCCCAGCAGTTTGCTGCGAACTCTCGGTCTCACATGCGTGCTCCGTGCGTCCAGTGCTGTGTGTTAGTCACCGTTGCCTTCTGTTGAAGGAGAAGCCTAACTCGTTTTGCTTTTATTTTTTTTTTCCATTTCCACTGTTAGGATTTCTGTAGGGACCATGAAGGTTACTGGGCAACAGAAACTTCCCTTTGCTGGCTTTTGCCTCCAGCATTTCGTCAGAGCCGCCTCTTACAGATGACACAGATTCTCTAGGCTCATCCCTGAAACCTCAGTGGCTTTTTGGAGACACTGTTGTGTTTTTCTTTAGGAGACTTGATTGTAAACGTGGATTTTCAGTATCGCCAAAATGACCCAGTTTAGTGACAGCTGTCTGTTTGCATTCCGCTGTTTTGTGTCTGTTTGCATTCTGCTATGTTTTGTGTAGATACACACACACGTACACACAGTGAAAAGAAAGCTGCTGTATCACATTTAACCCGAGGATGATGCATCTGAAGCTCTTGGCCGTGCGCCTGGCACAGAGAGCGTTCTTAGTGAAAGTGGGATGGCATTTTTATTAGCACTCATAATCATACTAATAACATGGCTAATTTGTTCACGGAACCAGTCGCCAAAATTCTGGAGCCAAGGCTCTGTTTTGTAAGTGCTGGGCCGGACATGTCCCCTCTCTGTCTTGAATGAAGTGTGTTATTAATTAACTGAAAGTCTAACAATCTTTTGACATTCCCCGAAACAGTTCCTCTGTAAGCTCGTTAGGTCTGTGAAGTGGTAACTCCTGGGGAATATTGCTGCTGAGGTCGGTGGCAGCCCTGCCAGGACAGAGGGGACGCAGGGACCCAGCGCATGACATCCAGAGAAGCCACCTGTGGAAAGTGTGGTGTGTTCTGAGGGCCAATAACCCATGACACGGGAGGACGCTGATAATTCAGTTGTTTTCAGAATGGTGTCTGCAGTTTCATACAGTTCTTGAAATCACATGATTTTTCATCTCACTTGTTTAAAGAGTAGAAAGTGTAATAAATACAAATGTAGGATTTTAACGTTCATTTCTGTTTGGCTTTAACATACCTTGGGGGTTCAGGGAGCCAGTGAAAGCGGAATTCTTGGGCTCCCGCTGCTGGGCCTCTCCTGGCTCCTGGTGAATGTGAATCTCCAGGGTTGCAGCCCAAGAGGATCTGTCTTCTAAAATCTCTCCTAGCGGTTCTACTACAAAACCCTAGCGAAGAGCCACTACGTGAGAGTGGGGTTTCCAAATTATTGTTTATATTTGAATATGTGTCGGCCTGATATTCCAGGAATTAATATTTCATACAGTTAGGTACCTCTAAAGATAGGTTTTTCTAAAAGCGAGACATTTGCTAAACTTCCCCATCCTAACCTGTTGCTAGAACTCTCCAAGTCTGATGAAGCACAGCCTTCCTGTGACCACCCTCATTTGCATGTACATGTAAAACGGGCCTCCCTCGGCCCGCTCCAGGTAACTGACCCTAACCGTTGCTGCCTGCAGGATGCCTCGCTCCCACCCTGCAGACACAGTGTGCCTGCTGCCTACTCTGCATATTTGTGTCAAAAAGAGCACAAAAGTAAGATTGGGTAAGGGCTTCTGTATGTCGTGGGCTTTAAAAACTACAGATCTAGCCCTCGTGTAGCTAAGAAAACTAGACTTCTAAGGAACATGAAGCACCCTAAACAAATGTAGGTTATAAATGGGTTTGTCGTGTAGACCCTGGAAGCCTCAAGTTCCCTTGGAATCTCAGTTATGTCATCTGTCTGGGGAAATGGGGAGACCTGAGGAGGGGCTCGGAGCAAGGGGGCATCTGGAGCCACAGCCCATAGAAAACCAATAAACGAAGCTCAGGCAGCGGAGGAAAGCGTGCGATTCTGGTGCCGGGAAGTAGAGGAGGCTGGTACGCTGAGCGCTGAGTGGCTCCCTGGCAGTGAGCTTGCTGTCCACACATCATCCAAGGCACAGGGAGACTTTCTAAACAAGGTCCTCAGAATCCCCAGCTCCACGTGGATTGGGCGATGGACCCGGGGATCTGAAACTGCCCTCACACGTGTGGTTCTCTTGGCCCCGCAGCCTGGCCGGGGTCTCCAGGAGCGTGACGCTGGTGATCGCGTACATCATGACCGTCACCGACTTTGGCTGGGAGGACGCCCTGCACACCGTGCGTGCTGGGAGATCCTGTGCCAACCCCAACGTGGGCTTCCAGAGACAGCTCCAGGAGTTTGAGAAGCATGAGGTCCATCAGGTAAGCAATTCCTAGGGGACATCAGAGATTCAGGCCGGTGCCCCTGGGCAGTGCCCACAGTCTCCGTACACAGCCAGCATCATGGCGTTTGGAGTTGAAAGGCCCACGGAGGACATCGGCTCCCAGCGCGCCCAGCTGCGCCCCCTCAGAAGTCATCACAGATCCCTTGTGCACCTGCTGAAGCCACAGGCGCCTACCTTTTGTCGTTTTCCTTGTGCCTGGTACCCCCACTAGCTTGTTTCTCTCCCTTTGGGGGACGTACCATTTCCTTGGTCTGGCCTATTTTCATGTCCTAGGCCAGCACCTTGAAGGAGCCGTTACTCCTCTTGCCTGACCCTGGCTAGCCAACCACAGAGCTCCGACTTCCGCGGCTGTTTCCCTGGTTGTGTGTGCACCTGTGTGACGTGTCGGGTTTGTTTCATCCTCTCTAGTATCGGCAGTGGCTGAGGGAAGAGTACGGAGAGAGCCCTTTGCAGGATGCAGAAGAAGCCAAAAACATTCTGGGTAAATATAAGGAGCAAGGGCGCGTGGAGCCCCAGCCCGGCGCCAGGCGGTGGAGCAGTTTTCCGGCACTGGCTCCGCTGGCCTACGATAATTACACGACGGAAACCTAACGCGAGGGACCTGCTGCCTTCCTTCCCACTGCTTGTCTTCAGTGTGCCCGGCTGGGCGGCCGTGCGGTGGTGGTGGCCACTGGGGACAGGAGAGGGAGATCGCCAGGGTGAGGTGGGGCACTCAGGGCTCCTTCCCAAGCAACACTGCCCAGCCCTGCTCGAGGCCCCTTCACGCCGCGCACCCCCACCCTGGCTGCCTGAGCTTGCTGCCCCCGGGATGCCGCCCAGTGGCTGTGCACGTGGGTGTGTGTGAGTGCACGTGGGTGTGTGTGAGTGCACGTGGGTGTGAGTGCACGTGGGTGTGTGTGAGTGCACGTGGGGGTGTGAGTGCACGTGGGTGTGTGTGAGTGCACGTGGGTGTGAGTGCACGTGGGTGTGGGTGAGCGCACGTGGGTGTGGGTGAGCGCACGTGGGTGTGAGTGAGCGCACGTGGGTGTGGGTGAGTGCACGTGGGTGTGGGTGAGCGCACGGGCAGGGGTGAGCACGTGGGGTGTGGGTGAGTGTATGAATGGGATGCCTGTGTGAGAGTATGTGCACCCTAGGTGTGGCATCTGTGTGGCACGCGGTGAACGCATGTGCACATGAATGTGTGGCAGAACTCTTTCACTGCCTCAAGTCACAGAATGCATATTGCTGCCTGGGTTGGTGTGGCCACCTTTGCTTTTGTCCAGGACTCCACATGGAAGGCATTGGAGCTCGACCTCTGAAAAGCTACCCAGCAAAGAGCAGTCTGTGCTTGTGGGCAGACCGTGAGAACTCAGGGGCGAGTGGCTATAAGCGTGGCCACTCCCAGAACCCACCCAGGGTGGTGTGGTGGGGGCAGCAGGGCCAGACTCCCCTAGATGGAGGGTGGCTCTGGGGCCCTGGAAAGGGTGAGAGACTGCCCTGAGCTGGTCCAGTGGGCCAGAACTTTATACTAACTCAGCAGTTAAGGGAAGTGTCTTAGATTGCCTCAGTGTCAATGCGAATGCACCAGGCTGAGCGTTCCCTAGCGCCTCGAGTCAGGGCCACTTTCCAGCCCATCGAGCCCTGAGTTCTCCTTGGTGTTTGTTCTCTGGAACTGATTGCACTTGAGCTGTGTGGTGGGCAGGTGCACTAGCCTAAGGTGGCTGCACCAGGGCGCCCTTGCTCTCTGCTCCTTGCCAGCTTCATTCACTCCCAGCCTCTTGCTGTGCTCACGTTGCAGGGGTTCCTCCTCAAGGTTTGCACGCACCTGCAAGAACTGGGAAGAAAGAGCATTTATTAGGCACTGTAGCAATTTGCATTTTAAAATGCCTGAGCATTTATTAAGCTTCTTGGTGTTCACTTGGGTTTGATAATTGACCTGAGCTACCTCATTGAATGTTTTTGGAAAGGTGTTTTTGGTGTGCAAGTCACCTTTGCCTCGCAGTTGAAAATGTTTGGTCATGGCTGCGTTTGAAACCAGAGGGGAAGGTACCGATATCATTGAGCTATTTAAAGTTGCCAGTTTGGGCTCCAGCAGTGCTTTCTGGTGGGTAAAATTCCACATTCAGGCCACGAGAGCATCTACAGTTTGTCCTTGGGGGCTGCAGGCATCCTGGGACGCTGTACCCAATTCAGTGGTCTAGTCCTTTATACCGACCCAAATTCCATAAGCATGCAGTCACTCAGATGAAAAAACATACTCGACCTCTCCCTAAAAAGATGTTGCAACCCAGTTTCTCTGAATTCCACCCCAAAAAGAGCCCTGAATGAGAAGAGCGGTTTTCCCGTGCACGTGGAGGGTGTGTCAGCGGTGAGCGTTCTGGGGACTGGGGAAAACACGTTGCCTGATGCCGCGCACGTGCGCAGGCCCTGGGTGTACACCCAGAAAGGGGCATGTGGCTGTAGAACCATCCATCCAGCTACAGCTAAACAATTTGCCAATAAAGTACATGTTTTTCCTAAGCCAAAAATAAATACAAATATGTTAACGGAAAAATGATTTAGGATATTAGCTTGAATGCTTAAAAATTTGCATCTTTACAAGCCTCTCAGTGTATTCTTGGAGTTCTTGAAGTGATGTTTTAATATTTGTTGCCAGTAATGTTCTTTCTTCACAGCCGCTCCGGGAATTCTGAAGTACTGGGCGTTTCTCAGAAGACTGTAATGTACCTGAAGTGTCTGAAATGTTGCAAACCCGCAGAGTTTAGGCTGGTGCTGCCAAAAAGAAAAGCAAAGTAGAGTTTGTATTTTTAAGTATCCAGTAGTGATTTGTAAACTTGTTTTTCATTTGAAGCTGAATATATACGTAGTCATGTTTATGCTGAGAACTAAGCATATTCTTTAGCAAGAGAAAATATTTTTCCCTTATCCCCACTGCTGTGGAGGTTTCTGTACCTGGCCTGGATGCCTGTGAGGACCCCGGGAGCCTTGCTGCACTGCTGTGTGGATGGCTGCGCGCTCGTGATTCCTTCCTGTGAACGCCCCCCAAGGACAGCCGAGTGTGCTTGTGTGGCGTGAACGCTGCCCGTGTGTTCTCAAATGCCCCGGCTTGGGAAGTAGCCCTTGGTGTGGGTTTTATCTCTGGTTTGTGTTCTCCATGGTGGAATTAACCGAAAGCTCGATGTTTTTATTAATAAAGGGCAACTTAGCCACGTTTAAGGTCATGTGCAATGCGTTCTTCCCGAGTCAAGGGGCAGCCACCACGCTCCCCTCTGCCTGTGCGATTGAAGCCTGCTCCTGGTTTTATTTTAGAGGCTCTTGTTTTCCTCCAGAAGGCGCTAAAGCAGATGCTACAAAAGGTGGATTCATGTCTCCAAGAAAGAAAAACAGGCCATCAGTGTGAGGTGAAAGAAATTTGGACGTGAGAGTTAGGTTTTGCCTGCACGGAGTGGGAACTGCATGTTTGGTGCCTGGAATGAGTTGTGTGTGCACAGGAGTGTGCAGCCAGCCCTGCCGTGTACGTCGGCTGCACGGCACTGAATACAGTTACTCCGATTCCATATTCAGCTCTTAATCTGAAGGAACATCACCTGACTTGAAGAGAAGTTTAAGTCAGTTTGTAACATTTTCCTTCTCTGATTTGGTGGGAGAAAAGGGAAATTTAACTCTACAAGGGTAAGTTTGGCTTGATCTAAAGGCAGGTGAACTCATGAGCTGATTGACTGTAGGTGGCAGACTTTATGTAGATTCTGATGCCTGGAAGCTCCTGGCAGTGGCTCAGGGGAACGGCTGGGGGCCACAGGAGAGGCAAAGCGAGGTGAGGCACCTTGCCAGGTTCCCAGAGGTCTGACTCCTGAGCTTGCAGCCTCCGAGCAGTCCCGAGGAGCGTGAGGGGACCCTCTGATCAGTTTCAGGCAACAGAAACACCTCGGGTGGGACGACGCTTATCCTGAAGCAGCGTGCGTGCCCGGTGTGGCACAGGTAGCTCTGTCCTCGGTGCCTCTGAGTGTTCTCATGGGCCAGACCAGCGAACCCTGGATGTGTCTCCTGTGGGGCCCGCTCGGGAGGCAGCAGCCAGGCCCCAGCACAGTCCCGGGAAGACCTGTGTGTGTCTCCTGGAGTGTGAGGCAGTGGCCACAGCAGGAAAACAGGTTTTCATGCAACAGCGCCTGTCTGCAGGGTCACCCAGCTCTCAGCCAATGCCACTTCCCACTGCCGTGTCTTACGGCAGATTTATCTGACACCAGCACCCGCCATCTCATAACGGCGAGCTGGTCTGCAGATCACGAACTGTTTCCCCTAAGCTTTGTAAACCGACAGAGAAGGTATTTCACTCACCTGAGGCTCAGAGGGGCCGTGAGATGCCCCTCGGAATGTGCCTGAAGATGTCCACGTTGCTGGGACTGGAACCTGCTGGATCTTTTGGTCCCAAATCAGTGGGCGGGGAGGGAAGGAATGCGGGCACAAGGGCAGCTGTGGCTGGAGCAAGCAGCTGGGAGGAGCTCAGCAGAGTCCCTCATGGGCTCCGGAGGGTTCCACTGAGGCAGGCCCAGGCCCTAGGCGCCAACACTTGTTGGCACAAGTGTTGAAACCAGGAACCTCTCCTTGCCCGCCCCCCTCCAGTCTCTGAGAGTTTGTTTTGGGCCATTGAGCGGGGGCAGCCAATTCCGGACCTGTCTGGAAACTCGGCCATGCTGAGGTGGTGGTGACCATCTTAGATGTTGCGAGCCAGAGATTCCGGTCTCTTCACGACCCGGCCAGGCCGTGTGGGTCACCGTGGAGATGGGAATTGGCCACCTCTGAGCCCGGTGAAGACTTAGGCGTGTACAGTGAGGTGGGCTGCGGCCCCGAGATTCCGGTCTGTTCACGACCCGGCCAGGCCGTGTGGGTCACCCTGGAGATGGGAATTGGCCACCTCTGAGCCCCGTGAAGACCTGGGTGTGTACAGTGAGGTGGGCTGAGGGCCATGGCTCTTTCCGGTATGCTGTTTTTTCTTCGATTTCTTTGAACACGGGTCTTTTCTAGCCTGAAACTCAGAACTACAACCTACAGGCAGAGGAGACTTAACTGGGTCAGCTGCCTCTCCATTCATTCATTCGTTCATTCACTTGACAAATTCATATTCATCGTAACAGGCACTGTGGGATCCAGCCAGGCCTCAGACACACCCCTGATTCTCAGAGAGACTGTGGCCTGGTGGGGTTGGCTGTTAGGAGAGCTGTCACAGCAGGGTCCCCGGCCCCTGGGTCACAGACTGGTACTGGTGCATGGCCTGTTACGAACTGAGCCACAGCAGGAGGTGAGCCGAGGGCGAGCGAGTCCACGCCCCTGAGTCCCGCCTCCTGTCAGATCCGCATCAGATGCTCCTAGGAGCACAGACCCTATCGTGAGCTGCGCACAGGAGGGATCCAGGTTGCACGCTCTTGATGATAATTTAATTAATGCCCAGTGATCTGAGGTGGAACAGTTTCTCGAAATCATCCCTGCCCCACTCCGGTCCATGGAACAATTGTCCTCCACAAAACCGGTCCCTGGTACCAAAAAGCCTGGGGACCGCTGGCTTCCAGGACGGCGTGGTGAGGACTGTTGCAGCTGCCCTGGTGCCACGTGTGGGGAAAGGGGCGAAAAGACACGTTCCAGTTGGAGGAGGTGGGCGCATTTAAGGGAAGTGTCTTAGAAAACGCAGTACCTAATTTAAGACCTGCAGTGTAAGCCATGGAATGAGTGGGGCATGGTGGGAAGGAAGGAGAGTTCGGGTGGAGGCCCGGCCCAGCGCGTGGGCATGAAAGACCTTGGTGTCAGGAACGACAGCCACTGCAGGACTAGAGCAGCCTTCCCAGGACCGGGCAGTAGTGGAATCGTGCCAGCAAGGCTGTGGGCACAGCCAACGCCTGACCAGTCAGGTTTGCTTCTTAGGCCAGCCCTTGGAGCGAGGTAGGCTCAGAGGGGCAGCACCTTCCCGTGTTCTCAGAGGTGTGACTCCTGAGCCCGTAGCCTTGTAAGTGCTGCCGACGGTGGGGGAGTGGGGGGCTTGCGGAAGGGTGCTGAGCCAGCGGGACACGTGACGGGGTGCAGGCGGAAGGCTTACTCGGGTGCCCACGTGGGGTGGGGCTGCATGTGGGGCCAGCCAGGAGGCTGCTGCTAGGACTACCCCAGTGAGAACAAACCGCAGCCTGCCACGGGTCGTGGTGGTGGAGGTGAAGAGGGGCCCAGCAGGCCAGTGGGCTTGGTGGAGGGCGGGGAAGGACACGCAACTCTTCTTGGTGACTGACTGCATGTTGGGGAGTGGGGACCCAGTGCCCTGCCCGCTCCCTAGGATCTTGCTAACTGCAGTGGCCCTTTTGTCCCAGCATCTTCCTGGACTGTGTGGTGTGTGTGCCTCTGCAAAAAGGCTTAAGGAAGATGCTACAGAAGGGGCCGACTGGGTCCCAGATCAGGGGCCTTCAAGTGGGGCTGTGCTTGGGTGTAACGTGGCTCTGCAAGTGAGATACTCATGTTTGTGCATCATCCAGGACACATTTCCAGGGACCAGACTCATGAAAATGAAGGTTGAATTCAAATTTCCAATTTCCTGTTTTACTGTGAAGGATAAAATATTGGTTCTCCAAAGACTAATGTTATCCCCTGGTCAGGCTGGCTCTGTTCTGTTGTTAGCAAGATCTGGGGAGATTACCTTAGTCCTGGAGCACTGTGCGGTGAGCACGAGTGGTCAGGACCTGAAGCTGGCAGCCAAGGCTCTGTCCATGCCTGCCGTGTCCCCGGGCTGGGGCGCTGCGGGGGCAGCAGGTGAGGCACATGTGATCCGAGAGCAGGACTGCTGTTCCTGAGGCTGCCGCTCTGGGTCCCAGGCAGACCCCTGCTGCCACCCGCTCTCTCTGCCTATGGCGATTATTACTGTTATTATTTTGTGTGTGTGACAGAGTCTCACTCTGTTGCCCAGGCAAGAGTGCAGTGGCGCAGTCTCGACTCACTGCAACGTCTGCCTCCCGGGTTCAAGTGACTGTCCTGCCTCAGCTTCCCAAGTAACTGGAACTTCAGGCGTGTGCCACCACACCTGGCTAATTTTTATATTTTCAGTGGAGACAGGGTTTCACCATGTTGGCCAGGCTGGTCTCGAACGCCTAACCGCAAATGATCTGCCTGCCTCAGCCTCCCAAAGTGCTGGGATTGCAGGTGTGAGCCACCGCGCCTGGTCTGCCCCAGGTGATTCTTTTCTCAGATCACCTTCCTTAAACTTGAGTGTTTCCAGATCTTCTCAGCGCCGTTTGTGCTTTTCCCTGGGTTCCTGCTAGTGGCTTTTCTTGTTTATTGGGTGCCAGCTCTTTCTAGTTTCAGTCTCAGCAGAGAATTCTGTTTCCAACTTCTGGAGCTGCCTTGTGTTATTTGGACACAAGACAGCCATAAATTCTGCTGACTGGGGTGTGCGTGTGGGGGCCATGTGTATTTTATTGTTTTAATTTTATTTATTTAATTTTACTTCAAAGAACACCTTAGCCTACAGGATGTGCAGCATCTCGGAGCGTGCTGAGCTCAGGTACTTGGCCATTCAGGTAGCTCAGGCAGCAGGTGCCTGAAAACGCTCAGGGAAATGGCCAAGCCCTCATCGTGCAGCCAGAGCTGGTCACAGTGCTGCTCTGCACACCAGCCTCTCGTCATAAAAATAAGGAACACACTAAGAATCACACCCCTGTGATCCCACATCAGATGTCTCCTCCCATCCTGAGTTATTAATAATTTTATTAAGAATATGCTTTCAACATGCTGTATTTATATATGTACTTAACAAGAAATCACCAAGACTGCAGCGGGCAGTTCCTCTTCCCTTTCCTTTTCGTCACCCAGAGAAAGGGAGAAAAAGAAACAAGCCTCTGACTTGCCACTTGGAGGCTGAATTCCCTTCTTACCTGCAGCGGGTCTCCTTCCGCCCTCAGGCCCAGCTTGCTTTGAGACTCGCAGTATCACAATTACTGTTCTCTTGCGGCTTGGACTTAACCAGCTCAAATTACCATCTGACTGAAGGGTGCGAGTGCTGGGTCTGCATGTGTTTCTTTCCATCGGGGGAAAGATTTGCCAGTGTGCGTTTGAACATCTGCAAGTTTGGGTTTATTTTGGCTCCACATCTGTATGCAAACTGTTGGTCATAAAGAGGTAGAAGTTCACAGCAAACCTTCCTGAAGCTTCTAGTTCAGTTTTTAGAGCTTGGTGTTGGAAGAAATGTATTTCAGCAGGTGCCTGAAAGTATGGGGAGTTCAATATTCTAATTGCGTGTGGTGGCGGCTGTTGGTTTAGAGGTAGGTTTAGCAGAAAAGACATTTTGGAAGGGGTCATTTCTGTGCGTGTCCTGTGTACACAGGCCTGATTTTAAAAGCTATATAGGCCGGGTGGAGTGGCTCACGCCTGTAATCCCCGCAATTTGGGAGGCCGAGGTAGGTGGATCACTTGAGGTCAGGAGTTTGTGACCAGCCTGGCCAACATGGTGAAACCCTGTCTCCACTAAAAATACAAAAAATTAGCTGGGCGTGGTGGCATGTGCCTGTAATCCCAGCTACTTGGGAAGCTGAGGCAGGAGAATCGCTTAAACCCAGGAAGTGGAGGTTGCAGTGAGCGGAGATCACGCCATTGTACTCCAGCCTCGGCAATAAGAGCAAAACTCTGTCTGAAAAAAAAAAAACCTAGATGACGGGGGTGAGGGATGCTTTTTGGGTTAATAATTCCTTCAAGGAATAATGTTACAGGGGACAGGGTGTGGAAAAGTGCTAATCCCAGCAAGAGCCACCTTCCCAGCTTGGCCCGAGGAGCCACATCACCACGCAGCAGCCCCCACAATGCCCAGCAGTGGCGGGAAGGTTGGCCCCTCTCTCCCTCAGAGGCACGTCGTCCATCGTCCTGCGCTGGGCCGTGGGCACCCACCCCCAGCAGCGGCCCCGTCGGCTCAGACAGGAGTGCACCTTGCTGGTAAGCAGGTTTGCTGCTTCGCAGTCGGCGCTGGGTTTCCCCAGACACTGATGGGCAGCCTTTTTTGAAAACAAGAATCAGAAGACTCCAACACATGCACCCAAGAAATGCCACCTTCTGCTTTACAAAGGGTGTGCCCTTCCTGGCAACAGGCCCAGCCCCACAGAGCTTCCTCAGAGCCAGTGTCCTGGGAGAGGCCTGTCATGTGCCAGGGTCAGCTGCTGGGATTCTCCTGGGTTTTGTGTTAAGCCGGGCCAGTGTGGTGACACAGGGAAAGCCAGGAAGGTGTGAGAGGAGAGGAACCGAATCTTGGTTGCAGCGGCTGTTTGCAGGTTCAGGTGCGGCAGGGTGGGCTGCCATCGTTTCATGCCTGGAAAGTCACTTCCACAGCAAGAAACCTGCTCCGTGCCTTGCCAGGCCCTCCCATCACCGTGACCCTCCAGCTCCCAGGACCACCAGGTGCACAGGTTGGGGTGGAGGTGGCATCAGCAGATGAGAGCCTTGAAGTGGCTGGGGCCAGGTGGACCTGGCTGAGGTTCAGTTGGATCCTGATTCTCTGGAATACCTTGGGGAAGTCCCCGAGGAGGCAACACACTCATGTGGGGAACTTCTCCCCTCCACTGCCATGAAAAAAACTCCCTAAAGGGATGAGGGGTGCAGACAGCACCCTGTCTCGTGGCATTTGATGTGGCCAGAGCCAGCCTCTCTGGGTGGCCTTTGATGTGTCTGGGAAGCTGCTTCTCTCCCCAAAGACCTCCCATTAGACGGCAGGGTGGTCGACCTGAGCATGGCCAGTAGCCGCTGGGCACTGATTCGTGGTGAGAACTGGCAGAGGACCTTTTCTTTGGAACTCACGTCCTCGTGACCAACTTGTGAGACAGGTTTTACTATGATCTTGCTTTCAGATGAAGACACTGAACTCTAGTCTGGCAGCCAGGAGGCAGCCAGGTCAGGACTGGAATGCAGGCAGTCTGACCCCAGTCACAGGCAAGGTGGCCTACGTCACCCCAGTGCCTTTGAAGTGCCAGTATGGTGAGGAGGGTGAAACCCATGCACTGCTGGCAATCGTGCCACCATGTTCTTCTCCGAGGATGGGCGTGCATTCGATTAGAGGCCTTGTCGAGTGTGGGGAGGTAAAGGAGGAAGGCGGGGAGTGGCAGAGCGTGATTCTTGCAGCCAAAGGGTGCTCGTTGCATGTGCAATAGGACAACGATGCACGGCTCTGCCCAGACCTTTCTGCTTTAGCCTGCTGAGCCCTGGGTGTCCTGGGCCTGGGGATGCCCACCACAGGAATGTAGAACTGCCTGTGTGTGCAGTGGTGGGGGGTGTCCTGGGCCCCGGGATGTCCTCCACAGGAATGTAGAACTGCCTGTGTGTGCAGTGGTGGGGGCTTTCTGTTCTCGATGCTCCATCTCTGTGAAAGGTGAGCTCCGCATGTCCCACAAGGTATCTTCAGAAGCGCAGAGATGTGCTGTGCTTGTCCAAGAAAGCACGCTGTGTGTCCAGAGTGGTCGAGGCAGGACCCTCCCCACAGCCTGGCACCAGGTCCTGGCAGGAAGCAGCCCATCCCGAAGAACTCAGACGAAGAAGGGCTCCTCAAGACCAGGCAAGAGAAGCAGCCCTGGGTGTCGGAGCAACCAGCCTGGCAGGAGCTCCCTCCAGCCCCTGAGGCTGAGGAGCAGGGCTGGGCCATGGTGGCAGCTGAGCCCACTGGGACCTGGACCCTGGAGGGAGCCAGCAGGCCCTGGGCAGGGCAGGCTTTAGGAAGTGCAGCGAGGAAGAGTGTGTGGGGCGGCCTGGGTGGTGGGCACAGAGCGGGTGGGTTGCCTTTCACACAGGCAGCCCTGGCCCATAGCCGTGGGTAGGGCTGGCGCCTCAGTGATTGGATGGAGGAAGTGCTACCAGCTTCTGAGAAGCATCTGAGTTTCAACAAGCTGACACTGAAAGTGGGTCTGAATGGGGAGTCTGTGCTCCAGAAATGTGCTGTTTGGAGCTTTACCGTGACCCCTGCTTTGGGAGCATTCCTGCCTGTGTGCCCCACTGATCTCTGCTTTTCCTGGAAGCCTGTCGGAGAACCAACCCCTCCCGGGGAAGGTCATCTGCGCTGTGGGCATGGGAGCATCTGCCATGAACGGTGGCCTTTAAGAGACCCCCATGAAGAGGGGTGGCCTCGTCTGCAGCCCCGTCAGCCGCTGTGCCCACAGCCCCCCGTGAGAGCAAGGCTGGCACCACACAGACTGCCGCGAGGGAAAGGAATATTTAATCTGGGCAGCCTCTGTTCGGAGACTGTGCAGAGGAGGTGGGGAGAGAAGGCAGTCACTCCGGAACATTCCATGAGCAGAGCGAAGCCTGGAGCCCAGGCAGGGAGGCCCACAGGGGCTGCTCAGTGGGGGGTACCCTGGACGGGGATGGGGGTCTGGGAGGAGGGGTGACGGCACGGGGGCACGAATGGCCTGCAGGGAAAGGCCCGGGACTGGCATGGCCTTGGCATCGCACTTGCAAACGCTGAGGACCTGTCCTGGGGAGGCCAGAGACTGGAAGCAGGAAGGGCTGGTTTCCAGGTGCCTGCCCAGGAGGCTCCTGTGCTGTGAGCTGTGGGCGGCTGTGGAAGGCCCTGGGGCTTGGTTGAGGCCTGGTGAGGCTGGGCTGGTGGCTGGGAGGGAAAAGCAGTCAGGAGTGGGCGGGAGCCACTGCCTGGACTCGATGCCTCAGGGGCCTCTCCATAGAAGGATTCAACAAATGAGGCAACCATGTGGGGGCCATCGCCATCGTCTCCTTGTTGTGACTGGCTGTGGTGGCTTTTGGGTTCTCCAGAAGCGGAAGCAGCATTAGGGGTGCAGACGGCACACTGGGGGGTTTACACCTGTGACAAGAGGAGGAGGCCACTGGGTCCTCCAACTACAGCTCAGTCTCACCTCATCTCCACCTGCCCCGTGGGAGCTGCCGGCAGGGACTGCCCTTCCGAGGCGCCAGGGTTGGGGAAGGGTGCAGAGGTGCCCGGCCCTGTGCCCCCACCTCACCTGGGTGTGACCAGAGTAGCACGTACTGCCAGCAGAGGCCGGAGCTCAGGGGCACCCACCACGCTCTCCGACTGCCTCTACTGCAAAAACAAAAAGCAACCACAGTGCACCTGTTTAGCGATGTGATCTGATTGAAATACTTGTCATGCAGCGTGCCCTCTTTCTGTGCCAAGAATCACCACGTTCATACCCCTATTTTACTGTAATATTTATTTTCTTTTTTTTTTTCTTTTTTTTTTTTTACTGGTACGATAAATATAAAGTCCAATAAAAGAAAAGTTTTGCTGCATCCCTTTTTTCTGTCCCTTATTTATTTTATCCCATGATTATGAATGATTGTCACATAGAAGGCTGACATTAATCAGATTTCCCTAACACCTGACACTTGCCAACTGGTTCCATTTCATTTTTTCTACAGAAACAGAAGTGAAAAGGTCTTGAAAATTATCTGACTTTTC
Organism: Papio anubis; assembly: GCF_008728515.1. Lineage (NCBI taxonomy): Eukaryota > Metazoa > Chordata > Mammalia > Primates > Cercopithecidae > Papio > Papio anubis. The sequence goes on from NC_044981.1 coordinate 213,954, forward strand.
ACAGCTTCTTTCATTCTTTCTAGTCCTTTCTTCAAAGGTAACTGAAGATGACTGGGGATTGTTGAGGACCCTGGATGAGAAAGCTGCTTTGTTTTCCTGAGTGTGTTCTGTGGCATCCCTCCCACGAAGAGACTCGGCATGGACATCTCACCGGAGGCCAATAGAGGCAGAAACTTCTCCCTTTCTCTTTGTCAAAGAAACCCTTTTAGGGTGTCTTGAAATTACCATTTCCCCGAGTGCATTTCAGAGTCAGATTTGTAGTCATTTTATGTAGATACAACTTGTTAAGACTACCTCTACTGCACCAAAACAAAACAAAACAAAACAAAAAATCACAGAACACCTCTATTGATGATGTGATCTAAGTATTTGTGAAGTTTTGATGAGGTCCAGTCATGCCAGTGCCTCTTTCTGTGCAGGGAATCCCCGTGTGCATTTCTCTAAGGTGGGGCTCCAGCCTTCCTGCCAAGAGACCTGAAGCTTCTTGAGGGCAGGGCCTGGGGCTTTTCCGCCACTTAGAAGGGACTAGTGCACTGTAGGCGCTGGGTCACCTCCCACCACGGACCCTCGAACGCTTGTCAAACAGGCAGGGCCAGCGTTAGGCCACCTGGAGCGTCATAGGCTTCTCCACGTGTCGGTGTCATTTGTTTCTGGGCCTTTCTGTTAAAAAAGAAGAATGAGGAATTGACTCTCAGCCTCTTAAAGCTTTCTTTTTTGCTTCCTTAAGCTTAAAAAAAAATCATTCTGACACGTTCATTCCCTTTTCTGCATTTAAATCAGATGATAAAATTACGGTTGGCCCCACTCTGCCCCCACCCAGCTGACGCCAGGCACCCACCTGAGAGGGAGGGGCCGCACTTGGAGGCGAGGGAAGCCTGGCGCCCAGCACCTTCGTCTCCGCCTGTGTGAACGGCTCCTGCAGCTCCACCCTCCAGCTTCGCTCACCTTCTGGTTTGGGTCTTTAAATTATTATCTCTTTCTGAGCATATCATTGACCTGATTCTTGTCACCTTTCACTCAAATCCATGCACTTACTATCTGATAGCCTTGCTCTGTTTCCTGGATTTTTTCATTCACTACCTTTCTCACAATGCTCATTTCTTGGAAGAGTTTGATGTTGACTGCTGTGAAACTAGCTCTGAACAAAGTTCACTGTAGCAGTTGAAACGGTTGTTTAAAGCAACTTTTCTTTGAAAGATGCACAGCTTCTGATACCAGACTCCCACACTGCTCTGTAAAATGCCCAGGTTAACACTGAACAACTTGAGCCATCAATCCCGAGCCACTGGACTGACCACCACGTTCCTGCTGTGGGCTCCCGGCCTGGACTTCACAGGGCCTTTGTGAACACTTCAGGACCACACATGGCATCCAGGTTTACAAATCTGTTTTAGTTTGCAACATCTTCTATGTAGTTTCTTAGGAAAAAAAAAAAAAACAGATTCTTTAGATTTTCTGTCCAATAGTTTCTTTCTGAGATTACAAAAAAAAAAGAAGTATTGTTCCTTCATCTATGTCAGAATCCAGAAACTACTTTTATTTGGCCAATTCTAGAATGCTTTCAAAATATTTTCCGCTTACAGAGCACTTTCACAAAAAATAACTCTTTTTCCCAACAAACCTGTAAAATAACTAGCACACATTTAGCTCTGAGATTAGTAGAGCCTAATCTGTCACTGCAGCCCGACTCTGGGTCCAAGGCTCTGCCCTATACCGCATTGGAACACAGGGACAACGAGCTCGCCAAGTAACAAAACAAAGCCCTTTCCGAATCAGTTAGAAGCAAAGGTTGGGACAGCCTAAACAAATGGCATAATTGATTTGAAATGGATTTGTTTTTAAGTTAATAAAAAAAGACAACTAGCGCAGGGGACCACAGTTACCCAATCTACAGGACAGCGTTGTCACCACTCAATACAGTCATGCAGGAAAATGGGTTTCCTTGAGGATATGCCTTGAGGCTATAGAACTTTGAAGTCATCTTTGAGGCCAGTAGTAGGCATGGACTCTGTGTGTAGGATCCCACCGAGGACGTCTGGACACACAGCTGGGCGCCATCGTGATTAGATGGCAGTGAGTAGACATGGATTTGTCAGGAAGAGACATTGCTGGACGAGGCAAAGACAATTCCAAAGTCTCCCAAATTCTTGGAAGATTCAAGAAAGACAAAGGTACCAAAAAGAAGCAAGAGGCCCCCAGAAGCTTCGTGGGAGGGCGGATGAGGCTAGTGGCTCAAGCACTGAGCAAGCAGGGAGGAGGAAGTTGGACCTGGGTGACTGTCTGGGGGCAGGGGCAGGTGCTTCAACAGAAGGGCACGCTCTGGGGAGCACTTGAGGTGGGCAGAGCTGCTTCATCCACAGCTGGACAGACCGAGCACTGAATTATGTGTTCTGAGAAATGCAATTCTGACCCAGTGACTGCTACTCAGCCTAATACAAACCATCAAACACAAACGAAATCCTTTTGAGGTGGTTCAACCAACGTCCTCTTGCTCCAGAGGTAAGAATTGTTTTGCCCCAAAACTTTTACCAAAAAAAAAAAAAAAGGCCTGCAAGTCCTTGGAAAAGAATGATCTTAAAAAGAAAAATCTCAGTGGGAGAAGAAGCAATGGGGTGATTAAAAAGTGGCTGTGTGGGCGCGGTGGCTCCCGCCTGTAATCCCAGCACTTCGGGAGCCGAGACAGGCGGATCACGAGGTCAGGAGATCGAGACCGTCCTGGCGAACACGGTGAAACCCCGTCTCTACTAAAAAATACAAAAAAAAAACTAGCCGGGCGAGGTGGTGGCGCCTGTAGTCCCAGCTACTCGGGAGGCTAAGGCAGGAGAATGGCGGGAACCCGGGAGGTGGAGCTTGCAGTGAGCTGAGATCTGGCCACTGCACTCCAGCCTGGGCGACAGAGCGAGACTCCATCTCAAAAAAAAAAAAAGGTGGCTGTGACAACCACCCGTGTAAAGAAACGATGATTCAGTGGGATGGTGGGTGTCCTGACTTTCTGAGCTGGACTAAACTGAGTCAGCACCACCACCACCACCCTCTTCGACGTCTACCAGGTTCAGACTCAAAGGTTAGGAAGCAGAAAACCGTGACATTCTTCGGAAGTGAAAACAACCTGAGATTTGGGAAATTAGCCTGACTGGCATCACTTGGGTGGCAGAGATTTTCTTTTGTCCCAGCTTTATACTTTTTGATCTGATACTAGCACTAGACAAATGTTCATATGTGGAAAGAAAACTTCTCAAAACGACCTCTGAAGCTTATATTTATTTATCTATGTGCCAAAAGGAAGCAGGTGAGATTTAAGGTAAAAACAAACAAAAAACTATCTTCTGTAGTGACATCACCTTTTTCTTATTTCCATATTTTATGAGACCCTTGTTCTTAGTGTGCTTGTTGCTCACATCTCACTCAAGGAGACCTCACTGTAAAATCCCCGATGTGTATTTCACAGAACAGGCAGGGACCACACTGCTGTCCCGTGACGCTTCAGTGCCTGCCGGCCAACAAAAACCAAAGAGAATGTTCTACACGCCGTTTTCTAGGAAGTGAGTGGGATTTGATCAGGTGGATCCTGACCTCCCACTCAGAATGATTTACAGCTTCGGTGGCTCTCCCTGCAGTGTTGCTAGGTGCTGCTGGGCTCGTCACCGGCTTCACTGCCCTCCTACTCAGGCTCAGCGCAGCCTCTCCAGTCCACAGTGTCTCAGTCCTCAGACTAGGAGCTGGATTTCTCGGAGTTTTGCTCTTCTGTAACTATCAGATGGAGAGTCATTAAAAGAAGTGTCTTTTTGATGTGTGGCCTTTGGGAGAAATTGGAATCATGAAAACTGTTTCCACTCCTCAATGTTGCCATAGCCAACACGTCTAGAAAATGATAGAATTTTCTATTGTCAACTTTCTTTATCCAAAACTTTGCCAGATTGGGGTCCCAGAATAATTTATCCCAAAACCCCAGTTTCTAGCCCATTTCTCGCGTTGCTTGGCTCTGAAGAGCTGAGGATTCCTTGAATGGCAGGTGCCGCCTCCCTTGGGCCGTGCGTGCCTCCTCCCTCCCTCCAGCCGTGTGTGCCTCCTCCCTCGGGCCGTGCGTGCCGCCTCCCTCAGGCTGTGTGTGCCTCCTCCCTCCCTCCAGCCGTGTGTGCCTCCTCCCTCGGGCCGTGCGTGCCGCCTCCCTCGTGTTTATAATGTGGCAGGAAAGCGCTCTCCAGGAGCAGACAGACGCCCACCTCATGGCTCTCCAGACAGGTCATGAACCCCCTGAAAATCTCTAGGTCTCTAAAAGAGTGGATATTTTTTACAGTAAATTAACAGCAGCTGATTCTCCAAGAAGACATGGGTTACCCCATTTACACTAAGGGTCCTCAGAATTTCTTTGAATAGCAACAGCAGCTGTCCTGTAATGCAAACCGAAGGAGAGAGAAACTTTTTTTTTTTTTTTTTTTTTTTTTTTTTTTTTACCATGGTAGAGTTTTGAGTGGGCAATGGGGAATTCTGGGTGTCTGAGTGGTTTCAAGCCTTTTTCCTCTTTAGATAGCAGGTCACACTGGGCCTGTTTCATCGCTGATACCAATTGTTTTATATCCTAACAGGCAACGCAGACTGCCTTCCGAGACACGCCCGTGCTGACCCCGGCCCCGCCCCGGCCGTGTTGAACTTGGGTGATCATGCATACACATTATTTTCCACAGAAAGATACACACCAGAGCTCCTTAGACAGCCCACTGGGTTGCATCAGGTGCTAACAGACATTGCAGCTGTCTGACCAGCAAAAATATTGTGGGCTTGCAGTAACGGTCATGTGGCTAGCTAGAATGTGGGGAATCTGATCTCTCTGTTTTTAGGATTATTTCCCGTAGTTAAAGGAAGTCACTGGGATTGGTTTTAACTCCTATTTTGATTTTCTTCTCCTACAGAACACCATCCTCTCCTAATTTTTTTCACGCTTTTTGAAAGCAGCTTTATTGAGGTAAGATTCACCTATCATAAAATTCACCTGAGGTCAGGAGTTTGAGACCAGCCTGACCAACAAGGAGAAACCCCATCTCTACTGAAAAATACAAAATTAGCTGGGTGTGGTGGCAGGCATCTGTAGTCCCAGCCACTCGGGAGGCCGAGGCAGGAGAATTGCTTGAACCCGGGAGGCAGAGGTTGCAGTGAGCCGAGATCAAGCCATTGCACTGCAGCCTGGGCGACAAGAGCAAAAGTCCATCTCCAAAAAAAAAAAAATCACCCATCTACAGCGTACCAGGATGTCTGGTGACTCTCCTGTGGTGTGCAGCCATCTCCTCCATCTGGTTTCAGAGTATTTTCATTGCCCAGTGAGATCCCCGGCCTGTGTGCTTCCCATTCCCGCTCCCCATACTGACAACCGCCAGTCTCCTTTTTGTCTCTACCAGTTTGCCTTCTTAGGACATTTCATATAAAAGAATCATGCACCCTTTCACGTCTGGGTTTCTTCACCCAGATTCAGCCCCCGGGGCACGTCTGGGTGGTTCTTTCCTTTTGGTTGAACAGCCTGGTTTCTTTCTTATTGGAGTACAGGACCGATCGCGAGTGAGTCGGACCAGTGGTTCCCCCGGGGCCGACTGCCCCTGGGGCATTTGTCTGGAGACATTTTTGGCTGCCACACCTGGGGTGGGGGCCGCTCCTGACATCAAGAAGATGGGGACGCTGCCAAGCCCCTGCAAGGCACAGGGCAGCCCCGCACTGGGAGTTACCCCACCCAAGTATCACGAGCACCAAGGCGGAGGATCCTGTGTTAGACTCACCGAATTTTCACTCACCATCCAGGCGCCTGTCTAGAGCCGAGTGGTCCACAACGTAAACCTCCTTCCCTCCCAGAGTGCTGCACGCCACTGTCCTGGAGTTTTTGTTTAATTTTTACATAGATTTGAAATACAGACTCTTTTGTGGAATTGATGACTTTTCTTACCATTTGGGTAAATTCTGGAATCTCCTAAAATATTATTGGTAGTGTGCGCTGTCCGCGAGAGGAAGATGAGGGGAAACACAGCACAACCCTAGGCTCGTGGTTGAGATATCCACACGACCTGGTTTTAGAAGCAGAAAAATCTCAAGTGGTTTGGCTGATGCAGGCTAAGATCCCATGAAGCTACAGAAGCAGGTGGGAAGCTTACCGTAAAATCGTATAATAAAGTACATTCAGTTTATTCAGCAACAAGTTGCATTTCGTTTGTTTTTGTGGTGTGAGGACCAGTGTTCCACATTCTGATTCCACTGTTCGTATGAAGGAATAAAGTTCACAGTGGACTAGAGGTGAAAAGGAAACAGAGCTAAAGAAACAAAACTAAAGAAGTTCTTATCATCCAGCACTTGGCACAGCATAAAATCCCTTTAGGAGCAAGAAGAAATCAGCCTGAATTAAAATATTTTGTTTTATCTGAGACCAGGGACTCGCTGACCGCTCACTTCTTTTTCTCTGGGGTGGCTGAGACGCCAAGACATGAAATTCCATCTCTCAGTTCTTTGGAGCTCTGTGTGTTGATAAATCAGAAACAAAGCACTCTGTTTGGAGCTTAGTAACGTAAAAGGAGACTGCTGTGATGTGAGTCGGTAAACTGTAGCTGGCAGAGGGTACCTTTGGGGATTTGACGAATAAACAATGGCAGCGTTTCAGCTGCCTAGGCAGTCTCCTTTCCCTGACCCCTCTTTTGCTCCAGTGGGCAACTTTGCCTCGGCCCTGCGAGGACACGGGGAGGTCGTGGGACCTGCCCGGGGGCTCTGCTGCAGCCTCGGGTCCCTCATCTCCTTCCTTTTTGTTTTGACACAAAGAATAACCACACCAGAAATATATGGTGAGAGTAAACTGAGGGCAAAGCACACACATACACAGAACGCATGCATAAACACGTGTGCACATGCACATATACACGTACACACAACACATGCATATACAATACAATGTGTGCATATGCACACGCAGACACGATACACGCAGATACACATATGCACAGACACATCCACACATCCACATGCACAGAATACTTGCATACACTTACAGCATGTGCACACACACCATACATGCATACCCACATACGTGTGCATGCACATGCAGGCAGACATACATGATGCATACATACACATATACAACATGTACACATATGTACATGCACGCAATGCATGCAGACCATACACGATTCATGCACATACACATACAAAGTGTGTATGCACACTAGTACAGGACTCACACACACACACTCTTCAGAGTTATTGCAGGCACTTGGACACATTCTTTATTCATCACTGCCAGATCAATATTGTGTCCTATGTTACAGAGGAGGAAGCTCATGCTAAAAGAGGTTAAATAATTTGCTCCGAGCCACACAGCAGGTAAGTAATAGAGCCTGGGTCGAAATCACGTTCTCTCCAAATCTGAACTCCGAAAAGAAGCAGCACAAAGGAAGTATTCCTTTTAAAAAGATGTGCCTCCACACGCAGGTATTCCAGCCCAGTCATCCCAGCACACCGAGCACCACTCACCTGTGCTCAGCGAGGGCATGGAATTCTACCGGAACGTGAAGCGCAGGAGTGTGATAATAGACGTAACCTCTCTCTCTTCCCCACCCATCCCCCCGAAAGGAAGGAGACGTAAGCGAAGCCCCCGCCCCGCACCACGTTTGTCTAAACCATTCCAGGAATAAGCAGTTTGCTTTTTGGCTGTTGGAGGTGGTGGCAATGGGAGGGGTTCTGAATTATCTGGGCTCATCTTTCTCTCCAGAACTGGTGATCGGATGAAGCTCTGCGAACCCCAGGGAGGAGAGTGGTTAGTGGTTGCTGTTACAGTCCCCTCAGGAGTGTGTCTGTTCTTCCCTGAAGGTGACTTTCTGTCCCCCAGAAATGTCTGCGGCTGATGGAGGCCTGCGGATTCTCCAGGAGCAGGAAGCTGCCAGCTCGGTGAGAAGCTGTTGCCTATGAGAACTCAACGCCCAAGCTCTGCTCCCTGAACCCACACAGGCGCCCTGAGCAGAGCTGGGCTCACGGCCCCCAGGACTTCCCTTCTCTCTGTTTCTGTGATCGCCTTCTCATCCTTGGGTCTTCTTTGGAGACATTTTATTTTGTAAATTTGAGGATTTCAATTGCTATTATTATTATTATTTTGAGATGAAGTCTCACTCTGTTGCCAGGCTGGAGTGCAGTGTCGTGATCTCTGCTCACTGCAACCTCCGACTCCCTGGCTCAAGCGATTCTCCTGCCTCAGCCTCCCGAGTAGCTGGGATCACAGGCGTGTGCCACCGCCCACCTAAGTTTTGCATTTTTAGTAGAGATGGGGTTTCACCATGTTGGCCAGGATAGTCTGGATCTCCTGACCTCGTGATCTGCCCGCCTCAACCTCCCAAAGTGCTGGGATTATAGGCGTGAGGCACCGCGCCCGGCCATTACTATTATTTTTTAAATGGGGACTCTGGCACTCAGGAAGTGTTTATCCCAACTTTGGAGACATGCTATGACCTAGGGTGCAGCCGGGGAAAAGTGACATCAGCCCTAAAAACAGTGAAATTCCTCAGGCCACTCAGCCCTTGCCAGACGCTGGCTTCCTGCACGGCCGAGTGACTGGACTGTGAGTCTATTCCACGCTTACTGACCACCTTCTCTACCAATGAACGCGAAGCATTTCATTTCTTATTAATGTCAACAAATTTTAAAGGACAAAAATTGTATATCTTTATGGTGTACAACATATTTTGAAAATACGTAAACATTGTAGAATAAGTACAAGGCATCCATTGTGCAATGCAGTGAATATAATCAATAACAATGTATTGTATGCTTGCAAGTTACTAAAATAGTGAACTTAAGTATTCTCACCCCTAAAATATAAGTATGTGTGGCAATGAATATGTTAATTAGCTTGATTTAACCATTGCATGAAGCATTTTGATGAGTTTTTTAACCCTCATCCTGTTGTCCTTAGGAAGAAGTGCTTTTCACAGCTTCTGAAAGGAAAAGGAGATATGCCTCATTTTTACTCCAGAGGGCAGGATGGCCACTAGAAGAAGAGGGCAGCAGCTGTCGCCTCCCTCTCCCTGCCTGCCCACTCGCCAAGGATTGTTCAAGCTTCGTGTCCTTCAGCGTCAGGCTGAAGCTGCGAGTTCCATCCTCAGACTGCTGGGAAACTTGCTCAGGGTCACGGAGTTAGAAACGGCCTCGCCAGGTCGCAGACAGAGCCCCGGTCCTGAAGCTGCCTGTGTGGTCCTGCCTGGCAGACCCCAGGTTTTCTGTGGCTTGCTGCGCCGTGAGGGCCCGTGGAAGCCCTCCCCAGAGGGGCTGGTGGAGAGTTCTGGGTTGTGGGCTCTGGGACGTGAAGGCAGCAGACTCTGGGGGGAGGACTGTCAGCTTCCAAAATGCTGCCGGCATAAATGTTGTTGAAGGAGTGATTCATTCTGGGAGTGTGGGGTTTGGGTGACTCTGAGTCCCTGTCCTCCAACATCTACACACTGCACCTCCATGTGGGCAGGGAGCACAGGTGCCCACCTCCTATCCCCTGAGACAGGGTTGATAGCACTGGCTAAGACCTTAGGGTGAAACACACCAGCATGGGGCTCAGCATTGAGGGCTGAAGATAGAAATCCATATTCAAATAGCCATTCTGAGGATTTCTGCTGCACAGGCTGATGTCTGGTCAGATCTGGTCAGCACTTCGTGGTCTGGGCCTGGACAGGCAGCTGACCAGACCCCAGCTGGGCCGGGGCCCGGATCACCACTTTTTGGCTGGCTCTTTATTGTATTATATTTCTTTCAGTTTTGTTGCTAAAAGTTCTTTTGGGGGTTTTCTGCTTAAAACCAGAACCTGCACATCCACGTAAAGGGGCTCCCTACGGTGGGCTGTGGCAGCGGCCGGAGAGGTTCCACACACACTGCTGTGACTTTGATAATATGAGCATTGCTGGCTGGCACTCTGGGCTTAGTGTGGCTTCAGCTCATTTTTGATATTCTAGATGCAAACACGTAAAGACGGATGTTCTGACATGTTATTTTGGAGACCCTTCTTGTGCTCTGCCTGCCCCAATGTAGGCTCTGAGGGGACCCTGGAGCCACCTTACCCTGCTGTACCCCAGAGCAGTGCTTGGCACGGGGTGGGCACTCTGCATATGCCTTTAGAGGGAGCAAGGCCATTTGGGTTGAAATCACCTTCTCATGAACCCAAGGCTGACACAGTGGCAGGGAATAAACACATGCAGAGGCGCAGACTCGTGGTTGGCTGTGCATCCGAGCCTGTCCTCTCCATGCTGGAGTTTCCTACAGGTCAGATGGGCCTCAGAGAAGTGCCCCAGACCCCCTGGCCTGCTACAGCCATCAAGTCTGAACAACTTCGCTGTAGATTAACAGAAGGGTTATGGAGGGGCCAGGATCCAGTTTGGGGGTCCTCAGATATGTCAAGAGCTCACTGAAAAAAGAACTCTGATGATAGATTCCCAAATGGGAGTTAATGACAAAGATACAGAGAAGTAGTAGTAGCAATAGTTACAAGAGCAGTAGCAATAGCAGTGGCAGTAACAGCAGTAGTGCTGTAGTAGTAGTAGTTGTAGTACTCAGAAGTCACAGCAGTAGCAGTAGCAGCGGTGCAGGAGCAGTGGCAGGAGGAGTAGTGGTTGTAGCAGTGGTTGCAGTAGCAGCGGTTGCAGTAGTAGCGGTTGCAGGTGTACTCATAGAGGTAGGAGTAGTACCAGCGGTTGCCATAGTGGTGGTAGGAGGAGTAGCAGCAGCGGTTGCAGTAACTGTGGTAGGAGTAGCAGGAGCAGTTGCAGTAGCAGCGGTTGCAGTAGCTGTAGCAGGAGTAGTCCCAGCGGTTGCCATAGTATTGTTAGGAGGAGTAGCAGCACCAGCAGTTGCAGTAGTAGCAGCAGCAGCGGTTGCAGTAGTAGTGGTAAGAGTAGTACCAGCAGTTGCCATAGTGGTGGTAGGAGGAGTAGCACCAGCAGTTGCAGTAGCTGTGGTAGGAGCAGCAGCAGCAGCAGTCGCAGTGCAGTCGTGGCAGTAGCAGCCGAGGTAGCAGTAGCAGTAGCAGTAGCAGTAGCAGCCGAGGTAGCAGTAGCAGTAGCAGTAGCAGCCGAGGTAGCAGTAGCAGTAGCAGCCGAGGTAGCAGTAGCAGTAGCAGTAGCAGTAGCAGTAGCAGTGCTATAGCCACAGCAGCAGTAGAGCCTCAGCAGCAGCAGCAGTAATAATAATAGTCACAGGAGCAGCCACCCTTTTGTGAGCACCTCCTATGTGGCAAACACTGTAGTAGGTATCATTTCATTCAGTACTAGAAGGAGCCCTGTTGGACACTCTTCATGGCTTCCGTTCCCCGTGGCATCTGAGCCCCTTCACTGGCCTCACAGGAACCCCTGGCCGCAGTGCCTGCCCACTGCTCAGCCCTCCTCTGGCCACATGCCCCACCAGCACGCAGCCTGCATCCTCCTTTCACTTCCTCAAAGGCTCCGTGCCCTCTCCCCTCTGCACTTTCCACCCCGACCCCACTGGCCTGTCTCCCTCACCTCCATGGACCTCAGGTTAAGTCATGCGTGGTGAAGGCTTCTGCAGCTCAGACATGCTGGTTCCCTGTTACTGTCATTGCGGCTCAGTCCTTTATTTCCCCGTCCAGAAAAGAAGGGTGTGCTGGGGAAAGGACAGGGCCCATGGAGGGGCGCCAGTGCCACCTGAGGGAGCCCAAGGCAAGAGCTGGAGCAGGCTGAGAAAAAAAGGTGTAGCATTACATTCTCACCCCCAGAGCAAAATAAACACCCACAAGCCCATATTGATACAGAAAGTGCAAACTCAGTGAGAGGAGCACGTTCGTCTGCCTTGCCCACCACCCGCTGTTGTGCCCCTCCAGGCCCTCGCAGGGAACACAGCATCACAGGTGCTTTGTAAAGAACAGTGGCGTGAAGGCAGTGGATGTGTGCCAGGCGAGGGTGGCGGCCGGAAGGTCCGCTGGTGCCCGAGGGAAGCAGTCAGGATCAGAGTTGGAACTCTGCAGCTGGCTTTAAACTTTGCTTTTTTCTGACTGTCTCCCAAAGGTGAGGAAAACTCAACCAGATTCCTTGTTCTCACATCCCAAAGACAGTCAGGAGCCAGGACTGGCATTTTACAGCTTGGCAAGAGGCTGACCTGCCCCCAGAAAGTGGAAAGGACTGGCCTTTACAGTTTATGATGCCACATTTCATGAATCTGAGAATCCATGCCACCCATGGTCCTGCTTTACCAATGCAAAAGGGCACATCAAAGGGTCATTAAACTCGTGTCCTTCAAACTGTAGTTTTGAAAAGTTCAATGAGAATGCTTTGCCCGTGATAAGAATCACAGGAGATTCTCCGAGTGCTTTATCCTGGGAGAGCTGAGTGGCACGTTCAGCAGCGCGGATGCTTCTCACGTTACCGTCGGTGGCCCCTGCTCTTGGGGGCCGGAGCGGTTCACCGCCTGGCTTTCGACTGTTCGTGTATAAATTTGGCACAGGCATGCCGGTGGGTTCCACAGAGTCCATGTAAGGATTGCACGTTAGATACCAAGCTTCCGGTGACGCACCGGCTGACATGCCCCACGGCGTGTCCGTTTCCCGGCCGCTGCAGCAGCCTGAGTTCAGCTCTGCAGAGCAACTTAGCTTTCCTGAACCTTGGTTCTTTAAGCTATTTTTAGAAAAATTAGGACTGAGGTTTGATTCCTGGTTTTAGGCTCCCCAGGCTGGCAGAAGCTGGAATTGCTTCAAAGCCACCAATTCCTTCTTTGGCCACGCACCAGTACTCCTGCTGAGGGATGAGGAGCCACCAAGGGAGACAGAAGTCAGCCGAGCTCTGCTTGTTCCCCTCACACTGGCGAGCTCCTACGTGTGTCAGTGGCTGCTCCAGGTAGTGTGGGCACAGCCAGGGCCAGAGAGACCAGCTCCCTGCTCTCCAGGGGCCAGCATCTCCAGTGGATTCAAATGCAACTGACTGTGACATGGATTAAAATATGTGAGTATAGGTTTCATGGAGAAGTGACTGATTCCTTGGGCTGTAGCAGGGAAAATACCAGAGGAGCTTCAGACATCTTATGGGGCCAGAAAATAAAGAGGTGCTTGAAAAAGAAAGCAATGCGTCAAGAAGTCACGTGACTAACCTGAAGGAGCTTCCAGTGGCCAAAAGTGGAGCAATTTGAGCAACAAAATAAATAATGAGAATAATGGATTCTAATCCACAGAATAAAAATGAATATCCATAAGTCCAGATTGAGGTAAATAAATAATTGAATAAATAATAAACAACAGAGAAGAGACGGTTCTTCCTCATAGAAGAATCCGGGTTAATGATTGTGGAAGGAATGAGAAAAATACAAAATCATCACTAGGCAAACTTCACAGCAGCAACTGCTGTCAGCAGGAGCCACAGGTGGACACTGAAACCACTGGGCAAGGCTTTGAGAAGCAGCTGTCGCAGCTGATGGAGAAATCCTGCATCAACCACCTTCACCAAGTGATCCAGGGAAACAGTACCACCCCTAGGACCACGGGCATCACATCCCCCCGACACGTGGCAGTGAGGAGGACACATGCCCCTCGGTGGGATTCCTGCCAAACATGCACTAACCTCAATGCAACCGAAGGAAGCTCAGACAAACCCAACAGAGAGGCAATCCGCAGAGTAACTGGCTAGAATTGCCAGAGTGTCAGGAGCATGAGAGACGCGGCAGCTTGTGGACACACCGTGAAGAAGACGCTACTGACCAGCTCCTCTGTGGAATAAAGTGAAAGGGCTTAGGATAAAAAGACACTTTTAGCCAGCTGTGGAGGCTCACACATGTCATCCCAAAACTTTGGGAGGCCGAGGTGGGCGGATCATGAAGTCAAGAGATCAAGACCATCCTGGCCAACATGGTGAAACCCTGTCTCTACTAAAAATACAAAAATTCACTGGGTGTGGTGGCACACGCCTGTAGTCCCAGCTACTCAGGAGGCTGAGGCAGGAGAATCGCTTGAACCCGGGAGGCAGAGGTTGCAGCGAGCCGAGATCGCACCACTGCACTCCAGCCTCCAGTCTGGTGACAGAGCAAGACTCCATCCAAAAAAAAAAAAAAGACACTTTTAAACCCTGGCAGCAATGAAGCATCATGTGGAAACCTTGAGAACCAAGTAAAATGTGCAATAGCAGTGCGGTCACCAAAGGGGCCGAGTGAAGTGGAGAGGGAAAAGGCAGCTGAGGCTGGCCAATGTCCATGGACAGTTAGGGTAATGCAGACCAACATTTCTTATCTTTAATAGCAGGTTTTTACAAATCAGCCTTATTTGAAAAACTGTCTAAATTCTCCTTTGCCTGATGGGTAACTTACTTTGTGCACAGCACTATGTAGGTTCTATTAAAGATAATTAAAAAATAGAATAGAAAATAAGAGTTTACAAGGAGAAATGCACAAGTCAAAGATCAAAAAGCATGTCCATCAAAGAAAAGAGAACCCTGGTGTACTGTTGGTCAGAAGGTAAATTCGTTTAGCCATTATGGAAAACAGTGTGGAAGCTCCTCCGAAGATTAAAAATGGAGCTACCATATAATCCAGCAACCTCACTACTGGGTGTATGTCCAAAAGATATTGAAATCAACGTATTGAAGACAGGTCTGCCCTCCCAGGCCCACTGCAGGATGAGTCACAATAGCCCAGATCCAAAATAAATCTTAGTGTCCCATCAGTGGACACACGGATAAGGAAAATGTGGTAGATACACACCACGGGATAAGATTCGGCCTCAACGAAGAAAGAAGTCCCGTCATTTGTGACAACATGGATGAACCTGGAGGACATTATTCTAAGTGAAATAAGCCAGGCACAGAGACAAATACCACATGATCTCATTCACATGTGGAATCTAAAAACGTCCAACTCATAGGAGGTAGCGCAGTGGTGGGAACCGGGGCGGGAGAGGGGCTTAGGGGGATGTTGGTGTAAGGATACAAAATCTTAGATGGGAGGAATTAGTGCAAGAGCGCCATTGTACAGCATGGTGACTATATTTAATGACAGTGAATCGCATACTTGAAAGTAGCTAGAAGAGTAGATTTTAAGTATTTCCAGTGCACAAAAAAGGGGAGTTTATGTATACATGCTTGATGTAGCCATTCCACAACGTGTGTGTACACATATAAACATATGGTACACCATAAATATATACAATGCTGACTTTTCAATTAAAATAGATAAAAGGAAGATTTTCTGACCAAAGTAAGTAGCTGATATAATTATATTACGCTGTGTTTAGATGCTAATTACATTACAAAACAATTTCCATTTGGTTAGGAAATATCTTTTTTAAGTACCCGTAGATACTACGTGTATTCTGAGCTACAACTTTGGGCAGCCCGCTGCAGGTGAGGGGCCAGAGAGGCCCCGTCCAGGAAGAGGAAGCTGTGGTTTAATTAGAACCGGGATGGGCGTTTGCCTGTTTCTGCCAAAGACAGAGGCTTGAATCATTAGGAGATGGGAATAGGCTGGACGTGAGAGGCAGCAGTGAGGTTTGTTTTTTGTTGTTTATCTTTTTTGGGCTGAAGGGGGCAGCTGGGCCACTGGGCCCAAGGTTAGGAGAACAACTGGTGTCATGATAAAGATCTTTCAGGGTTTTGGTCAGATAACGGGGGTTGATTAATGTCATGGTGGGGCCTGGAGATTCTGAGGAGGAGGAGAGGAGTTCGGCTAGACGCCCAGCGGGTCATGAACGACTGTGTGTGCAGAACAGCCCCAGAGCCCACAATGGGGAGGCAACATGAGGAGGGGACCGTCGCCTTGCCCAAGGCCGAGAGGCCCAGAGGCTCAGAAAAGGGATGAGGCCATTGGATTTTTGCCAGGAAAATGTCACTGGTGGTTTTGGTAAAAGTAGTTCCTCCAAGGTAAAGACCGAACTAGAACTACTCAACTGAAAATTCACTGAGGGGAGGAACCATGCTGTCATGTATCTTTGTATTTCCCAAAAACATCTAGCCCAGAACATCATCTTCAAATTTTTGACATTGGGGTTCTGTGTTTTCCCGCTAAAAGCTTCAACCAAAGCCACATTTCAAGCAATTAAGAAAAAGGCATCTTGGAAGACTAAGGCAGGCAGATCACGAGGTCAGGAGTTCGAGACCAGCCTGGCCAAAATGGTGAAACCCCATCTCTACTAAAGACACAAAAAATTAGCTGGGTGTGGTGGTGCACGCCTGTAATCCGAGCTACTTGGGAGGCTGAGGCAGCAGAATTGCTTGAACTTGGAAGACAGAGGTTGTAGTAAGCCAAGATGGTGCCATTGCGCTCCAGTCTGGGCAACAGGGCAAACCTCTGTCTCAAAAAAACAACCACCAACAAGAAAAGGCATCAACATGAAAATAAGTAAACAGAGTCAAGATGTGTTTAAGGAATACGTTTTACAATGCAAAGGAGGAGAATGGAAGACTGGCGTAGAGGGAGGGCTTGAAAAAAAGTTAAGGTCAAGAGATATTGTCCTAGGGCTTGACATAAATCAACATGTCGTCAATCCCAATGTGTGTTTTCTGTTCTTAAGAAAATATCTATATGGTTTTGCTAATAATACATGTTTATCCCCCCAAAAGTATAAAATTCAGGGAAAAAGTTGAGACCAGAACAATTTATACCAGTAACGTGTGACCCCATCACCTATGTTGGTAACACGTTGGGGATTTCCCCGAGGCTTGTGGAGTTTTCTCAGAGTTAAGATCCTATCATGCATGCAATTTTGCGTATGCTTTCTTCCCTTAACCTCATATCATAAGCGTTTTCCCCAAATTAACCAACATTTTCATATAGTTTTCCTAACTGTGTAGATGTGCCACTGCGTATTTAGTTGCTCCCCCATGTCTAGATACTTAAAATATTTCTAAGTTTTACAGTAACCAAGGCTGAGATGGACATCTTTGCAAAAGAACGGTCCCATTACTCTCCAGAAGGAAGCATGTGCATTTCAGCTGCATGGTTATCGTCTTGTGTGTTCTCATGTAAACGGGTGTGAATTTGCTTTTTCTTTTTAGTAATCATTCACTCCTTTATTCATTTATTCAAAAAGATTTTATTTGGAAATCTAATATGCGGAAACACAGTTCTAGAACCGGCAGTCTCAGAGAGCAAGAGAGACGAGGCCCCAGCCCACGTGGCACTCCCAGAGACGAGCGCCGCAAACGAGAGGCGGAGGTTGGCCAGCACAGGAAGAGAGGTGCTGTGGCAGAAGGGAAGGCGCCTGAGATGTGCGAGTGCCCGGGACACCGAGGGTCTCCCCGACATGCAGCCTTTGAGTAAAGACCTTAACGAAGGCGGGGAGCAGGCAGTCATCCAACCGGGATTATTACTGAGGCTGAAAATGTTTTCAATATTGATCGCATTGGGCTCATTCCTTGATGAGACGTGTGGCAGGGCCTGTCCTCACTCCCCAGCTGCTCCTGTTGACTTCGAGCAATTCTACCAACCCGTCCACCTCCATGTGCTCTCTCTAAATGGTGAGAGCACAGTGCCTGCCTCCGCTCCCTGCTGGGTTCTGTGAAAATCAGAGGGCTGGTGCAGAGAATCCCACTAAGTCAGCTGCAGACCAGACACGAGGCTGGCCCCTCTGCAGCTTGTCACCGAATGCCAGTCTGACGTGACGGCTACGTGGAGTCCTCTGACCTCCTTGGGGGCCTCAGTGTGTAAATAGGTGCCAGGCTGAGCCACCTCCTCCCAGCATGTGGCTTCATGTTTCAAAACCAGTTTTGGGGAGAATCCTCCCTGCAGTGGCTGTGCTCATAGAAAGGGACCCACAATCCTGCCCCTCCACCCACACACCCCCTGCCCCGGTCACCGTGCTCCTCCCGGGGCTGCTCCCACGTGGGTCTGCCCGACAGGCATGGACACCTGCAGCCCTTCCTTCCAAGCCCAGCAGCCTGGACAGGAAGTTACTCGCTGTTCCCACCCAGGGCCGCTCCAAGCTGTGCTGAGGAAAGCCTGGCTGCAGGGAAGTGATCAGCGCTACGGTCAGAGGAAACCCAGTTCCTCCTGACCTCCCCTCGGCCCTAACCTGAGACGTCTGGGGCCGGAAATAGAGAAGCTTGCTGTTAACCTCAGTGCCCCCGGCATTCTGCACAGGTCAAGAGCCCTCTCTTCCCTGTGTGTCTGCCCATGAGAGCCATATTCACACACCCAGGCCGAGCTACCTACCTGGCCCACTTGGGAGTGAACTTCCAGCTGCTTTTTACAGGACAGTCTTCCTGAACGTCCCTCTGGCCCTGCAAAGCCGGTTCGCAGCCAGACTTGCTACCTTCCATCCCAAATGCCACTCCTCGGTCATGGTTTCCTGTCCCCAGCGATGGCACCACGGCCCCTGGTACTCAGCATCTCTGGAGTCCTGCCTCCCGGGGTGTGCAAAGACAGCCCTCCTCAGCAGCACCCTCCCTGATTCCCAGGGCCGCCCTGGCCCAGCAGCACCCAGTGCTTTCACTGGGGCTCTCTTGCGCCTCCAGTCCAGCCTGGAACCCCTGGCACAAAGTGTCGAATGTGCCTCCCTCAGCCGCCTTTTTCTCCAACTGTGCTGTTCAAAGACTGGTTCTCAGATCCCATAAATCAAAATCTCACAGCTGTCTGATGGAAATGCAGGTTTCTGGGTCCACTGGCTGAAGCCAGATCGCTGGTTGGGGCCTGCAAGTGACTCTGACATCCAGTGATGTTGAAGAGCCAGTGACCTGCCCGTGGAGTACGGACTCTCGCTGGCGTTGGGGCTCCCCATGGTCTTCCTGGATGGGCTTCAAACCTCCTTTCTGGCCCCGATGCCCTGGGTCCCACCCCCAGCCCAGACTACTTGCTCTTCCACCCTCACATGGGAGGAGTTACTGCCAGGCTGGGCTCTCCACCTAGAATTCCTGCTTCTATGGATTGAAATCTCAGGACTTCGAAGCGCAGGTGAAACGCCGCCTTCTTTGTGATGCTTCCTTTAGTTCCCCCAGCTGCCTCATCCCCCTTTCCATTTTGTCATCATCGTCTTTCATTCCATCTTCTGCTGCCCTGGAGGATGACACTGCCCCCAAGTGAGTTGACGTGCCCCCAGTGCCAGGCCAAGGGACTGTGCGTGTCCCCTCACAGTGGCTCTGTGTCCTAGCCATCCTTGTGTCTTCCTCAGTACCTTGGTTCTGTGCCTCACAAAAGCTGTTGGGTTGAAAGAAATCAAAGAACCTGAGAAGAAACCAATGCTTCGTCCAGACTCACGATGCGATTCTAGCTGGAAACCATTGCAAGAGGAACGCCACCAACGTCAAGTCCTGCTTTTGCGAGCCCCCTCGCCAGAAGGGAGGGAGGATGTGCAGTAGAATGTCCCCTCACTTCACAGGCCAGGGCACCACTCCGGAGCAGGGACTCAGAAAAAGGCAGAGAAGTGTTTGCTGGCACGTGGGGAGTGCAGCATGGGATACTAGTCAGGAGGGGTGGAGGGGAGGAGGGCGTGGACGGGCAGTGGCCCTGCACCCCACAGCATGGCAGGTGGAGGGGAGGAGGGCGCGGCACGTCAGCAGGACGTGCATGGCTCCTGCTTATGTTTCTCTGAGACACCTGGTCACACCACAGGGTTTGTGGTCCCTGGAAAAGTAAAGTCCCTCCTGGGGTTACACAGTGCACGCTGGGACATCCACCTCCACCACACCAATGGTTACGCAGTGCACGCTGGGATATCCTCCTCCACCACACGAATGGTTACGCAGTGCATGCTGGGACATCCTCCTCCACCACACGAATGGTTACGCAGTGCATGCTGGGACATCCACCTCCACTACATGAATGGTTACACAGTGCATGCTGGGACATCCTCCTCCACTACACGAATGGTTACGCAGTGCATGCTGGGACATCCACCTCCACTACACGAATGAATAAAGCCAAGAGAAATCTCGCTCAGACGCCACAGGGATGCATTCTCTGTAACTCTCAAGTGTCCTTCCGATGCCAGATGGCCCCGCAGTGCCTGAGTCCTGAGAATCTCCTGCCATGGGAGACCACAGCAGAATCCACCACACCTCACCATCAAAGGCTGGGGAGGCGACGGGCCCCACCTCCGCTGAGGATGGTGCCGCCAAGGCCAGAAGCTGAGTATAAGTCGACATTCAAAGAATAGACTTTCCTTGAAAAGTATTCAATAGGCCAGTGCAAGAAAACAGTGTCCACTAAATACACACTCATCAACTTCACGTTTTCACAGGGATATCGAAATGATCACATCCTGCAACTAAACTTTGCACCTGGAACTTGAACTTGATTTTCAAATGGAATTCGGAAGTTTCCATGCATTAAAAAAGGAGGGTGGTTTATAATGCATAAACCAGACTGGCAGAGGAGAAGAATGTATTAGGGGTTTTTTTTTTACTACAGACAGTATAAAAAGAAGTCAGGAAAGAGTAGACTTCACCCCCGAAAGGAAGGCAAATAACTCATAAAATGAAACCTTCACATAAATCACAAATTAGCAACATTTAACATTTTAAGCTTCCCAAAAGTTCTGTGCAGTCCACTCTTGATGAGCAGATGGAACCTGGAAGAATTAATTTGTGAAACTGTGACGGTCTCATCAGAGACTGCAGCCACCCATGAGTGTTCAAGGTAAAGCAAAATGCATCTGCCAAAGAAGCGTAATTAAAACATGCACAGCATAACTCCTGGGATCTTATATTTGATATAAGTTAGCTCCATTTACACTTAGCAGATCCAAATTAAAACAGAGGCTAAATTCAGTGAGCAGAGAGAAAAGCCTAGCCCATGGATTTATTCTCAATGCACTGCCTCCTGGCTTTGGTGATTTTGCAAAGAATTGAAAGAAAAAGCACAACATTCAGAATAGAAAGGGAATTTCTGAAGGGAGTTTCATAACTGAAATTTCAGTTTGAACTGGATGAGGGACGCTGTTTAGTTCAGTGACCACTGAGGACCTCGGGCAGGCTTCGGGGTGTGCAAAGACAGCCAGGATTCAGCCCGCCCCAGTGGAGGGCCCCGCAGCACAAAGGCACCAAGAAGGGGTGGCGAGAGGACAGCCAGGGTGCTCACAAGCTCAGCAGAAGGAGGCTCACATCTCATGGAAGACGCAGGATGGTTCTGGTAGAACTGTCCTCTTGAAACCCTCTGCTGCCATTATTGGGTGCTGGCCAACATGCCTTATGCAAAACACTGACAATAGCATCCACCTTTCCGGAATGCTATAGCACGTTCTGGGCAATGCTCAGACTGTCCTGTGAGTTGAATGCCCCTGGCAGGATGCACGTCCACTCCCGCAGGGCCATGGTGCCTCCCTTGTCTCACTTCTCTGCTTTGACCCTTCCCAGAACTCGGAAGGTTTGAGATGAAATGACTGAGCCACACCTAGTGCATGAACAAGCACCAGGGCCTCTCTGCAATGGCTGCTTCAAGGGCCACAGAATAAGCATTGCGTGGTGCCCCCAGGTATTCCTTCTTTTGCTCATTGGACCACCCTGAGAAGCCTCAGGGAGGCAGGACCCTCCTCTAAGGCAGCAGGAGAGGGTGGAGGGGCAGCCGACAGGTGCATCTCACGCCTCCATGTTCTCCATGGGGAGGGAAGTGGGCTAAGAGGCGAGTGGGGCAGAGGCCTAGGCCAATGTGAAGGGTCGGGAGTAAGTGGGGAGAAGACTGGAGGGGGTGAATCCAGGAGTCAGCGGAGGCTGCACTGTGCAAACACAAGCCTGGTTACGTCTGTGTAGCTTAGCTTCCCCAGCCCACCTGAGCCAGACGGGTCTGCCCGTGCTCCCCGCTTCTATTGACATCCAGCAACTCCAAATGACCTCTCCCATCTCGATGTGCTCATCTCCGAAGCCAAATCTTACAGCCTGCCTCTCTTCCCCACCAGGCTATAGCAGGAAATCATTGAGGAAACCATGGTTGAATACATCGCACGGCCTCTCGTGTCTGAGAGGAGGCTTCACAGCCAGCAGGCTGCCGCTGGTGGGCAGGTGCGCATGGAGGTTCTGCACCTCCTGTGCGGTGAGTGGGAAGGGCAAGGAGAGCTTGTCAGTGGAGTAGGCCAGGCTGTCACATCAGATGGGCCAGGCCTCACATCACTCCCTGTGTCCTAAGAAATGTCTGGACTTGAGTGCGTGGGTTTGTGGTACTGCAATGCCGCAGTGCCTTGGGGAGCCCCCAGGCAAGCCCAGAAAGTTCTAGGAGGCCACAGCCCTTCACTCAAGTTCAAGGGTTCAAAGCGGGGATTCCACGTCACACTTGTGAAGGTGCCCACCCCAACAGAATCTGTGGCTCTGCAGGACACGTCGGGGGCAGACCTCTCAGGCCTTGTCGCAGTGGCACTGCCCTCCCACTTGGCCTGGGTAGCCGCTCACGCTTCTGAGACAGGAAACATCAGCTGCATTCCCGAGTGGGAGCCTCAGAGCATTAGCAAGAAGATAATGTTGCAACTTTTTAAAGCTAAATATATGTGGAGGGAAGCTGAAAGAGGACTTTTGATGAGTCACCTAATGTTGATGTTGAAATTAACTTAATGACCCTCTGGCTAAAATCTGTTCTCGCTTGGGAAGCACCTGAACCCTCGTTCTCCCGCCGCTGCTCTGACCCCTGGAAAGCAAGGAGCAAAGGCACACTCAGCGGCTCCCGCTCCAAAATGCCCTCCCGAGTCCTCCCAAGCAGCCAGAGGACGACTCCACACTCAGAACCCAGAGGAGCCTGGGACCCAGGCCTCAGGTTCCTGGCCCATTTGTCATTGCCCAGCGTCCTCCTGCCAGGAAGGAGCCAACCTTATCTCCCATCCTGCCCTGCCTAGAGAAGCCCAGTTCTTCCATCAACGTTCTGCTCAGATGTCACTGCATGTTACATCTTCCTCACACACTCCCACCAGCCTTACTGCATCGTGCTTGGTTTGCTGAGCGACGTGTGGGTCTTTCCTTCCCAACCCTTCTCTCCCTCAGAGGTGCAACGACTTCATATTGAGGCTGTCCATTCCCCCACTCCTGACCCATCCACCAAGCCTGGGAGGCACGGGCTTAATGCATCACAGCTAAAAGAAATGAATGGTTGACTTGCACAGAGAAGACACGGCGTCCCAGGAGATGTGCCCTGCGCAAGATCCCTGCAGCACATGTTGGGAGCCTGTGCCCAGGTAGCACTTAGGAAAGAAGGATGTATGCCCTGGGCTGCTGGGAGCACTGTGGGAACTCTGGGACCCCCCTCCTCCTCAGAGCTGTGCTACCCTGATTTGGAAACAAGACAGAGGCTTCTCTCCGGGAAGAAAACATGTCCCCTTTCCACCCAGGATCCACCTGGCTGGGGAATCGGCCTAGCTGGGGACCAGGTGGGCATGCTAAGGAGGAACGGGGCTGTGTCTGAAGGAAAGATGCCAGTAGGATGCAGGAGAGCATGGTCCTGGGGTCTGGGAGTGCTGGGCCAAGGAGGTGTGGGGAGCACGGATTCATACAAGAGAGACCGGTTCAGTCTGTGGCCATGCTCCTGGGACACAGCCCTGAGCACCCAGCAAGGCCCCAGGAGATGCTGAAACACGGCTGGGATGACTCCCAGGAACGTGAGACAGCACTGACTACAGGAAGCCAGGCAGAAGTGCAGCCAGGGTGTGCTGCGGGAGAAGGGCTGGGAGGATGGAGCTCGCACACTGGGTCAGAAGCCTTCACATAGGACTTGTCCTCAGTAGGAGCCAAGGTGGGGGTGAGGAGTGGCCCACTTACCAAAACTCTCAGAGACCCCTTGGGGAATTTGTGCTTCTCGTTTCTGCAAATCTGGGCTCTGCAAGGTTCCAGGAGACACAGCAAGGGTGCACTGGACTCTAAGCTATGGGAGGCCTGTGGGAGGCTCCTTGGGTGGAGTTTAGCAGCAAGAAGGCTCATGTTGACCCTGGTCATCAAGAGGTGTGGAGCTGCTGCTATACAATGGGGCAGGACCCCGGCAACCCATCCAGGCACCTCTTGGCTCTCCCTGTGTGTACTGATGGAAAATGGTACGTGGAGATGCAGCACCCCTGGACCAGGAGGGGCATGGTGACCAGTTCAAAGCCCTCAAAGATGAAGGCTTGGGTCTGGCCACTGAGCTGTTGAGGAAAGGTGGGAGCGTCTAGAAAGGACAGAGTGGGAGGCACTGGAGTCTTCACTGGGCTTCCAGCTGCAGTGGCTGAGGTTGGAATTTGTTCCACGAGCTTTCCTCTTCTAAGTTTTCTCCAGAATAAGGTTGCTTTTTGAATTTCAGATAAACAACAAGTAGTTTCTTTAGTGTAAGTACATCCCAAATACTGCATGGAATATCCCTATACTAAAACAAGTTATGCAACGTTTATCAGAAATTCCAATTTAACTGGGAGTTTTGCATTTTTATTTGCTAAAACGGGCAACCCTCCTCCAGGGATGGAGGCCCACTGGAACCAGGAGGAGCTGCCCTCAGGAGCTATGGGAGAAAATGGGTCACAGCAGAACGAGTTGTAGACTTGGGTGGATGTTGCTGGGCACTGTTTGGATTCCCACTTGGGAGTGAGAGGTTCATTCCCTCGGGCACTGGGACTCCTCCTGGGAGGTGGTTCTCAGCAGGCAGCCTTCTGTGGCGATTGCACCAGCTGGAGAAAGCCACCGTCCCAGGTCACGTCTCCTCTAGAGGCAGCTGGCACCCAGTGCCAGCTCAGTCAGGGTGTGGGGGCCCAATCCCTTCACTCCATGTTGGAACAGGCTCGTCCTGGCTCCAGAGCTTTCTGCAGCATTGACTGGAGTCCATTTGGCTTGGCGTTGCATCACAGGCACCTCTTGGCCAGTTCTGCTCCCTTCCCCTTGACTTCCAACCAAGCATGCTCCCTAAGAATACACGCTAACCTCCATCTCAGAGTCTGCCACTGTCCTTGTTAAGGGCTGAGGGAGGACTAGGATCATTGTCAACAAAAGCCTGACCCAAGAGGCAAGCCATAGTCATGTTTAGAGCTTATTACTCTGAGCCCCTCACTGCTTCTAGATGTCACGGTTCAAAGGTGATTGACAGTTCTGTGTTTCCCAATGCCTGCTGGAGAACTAGCTCAGCATGGACGGTGAGACGGCATCTCTCACTCTGCCTGTCTCCCCGGTAAACTTGTTCCTCCTCCTCACTTCTCTATTGAGGTTCTTGGCAATAGGATTCCCCCGTATTCTCAGAGGATAGGTATGTTCCAAAACCCCTAGCAGATGCCTGAAATAGAAGATAGTACTGAGCCCTTTATAGACTATGCTTTTTTCTGTATGCACATAGCTAGGATAAAGTGTAACTTATAAATTAGGCAGAGTGAGAGATTAGCAACACTAATAATAACATCAGGCAATGATGACCATGCGCTGTAATGAAAGCTGTGGATGTGCTGTCTGTCTAACATCTTCCTGCATGGCACTTGCCCTCTAACGGCCTGATGGCTGCCACACGGCTGACGGGCCAGCAGCATATACAGCAGGGTCTGCTAGACAAAACAGTGATTCACATCCCAGGAGGGATGAAGCGGGACCCTGCGCGATGTCACCACCCTGCAAAGAATGGCATGCAACTTAAAACACGAAGTGTTGATTTCTGGAATTTTCCATTTCACATTTTCGGACTGAGGCTGCCCTCAGGTAACTGAAACGGTGGATACGGGGGACTCCTGTGTCATTCCCAATCCTGGAAACCCTCCGGCAACCCCTGACTCCCCGACCACCCCATCCCCCGCCAAGCACGTTCACTCAGCCCCATACCTGCTTGTCCTTCCCTCCTCTGCCACCCATGCACCTGCCCATCTGAGAGCTCTCCGTCTCACCCTCAAGGCCTCCCAGGCCTCCTGGCCGTTGTTCTCTCTCAGATGGTACCCACATTATGGCCGGATAATTCCTCCTCTACTGTAGTTCTTACCTTATTACGGGGGAATATGAGCCAAGGCCATGTGACTCACTGCCAGGTAGAAACTAACAGAGCCAGCACATGCTTCTCCCGTATCCTTCTCTCCATCAGGTGGCCAGGAATGTTCCAGATCCCCGTGGCTTTGCCATGGATACCTCATTTGAAAGAGAAGTAACCCCCCAGAATCTCAGGGGTCTCGTTACCACAGCATAATCTAACCTTTCTAGAAGGATACACTCCTCTATCGAGCATGCCCAGAGTCTTATATGTGACAAGTGACGGTTTCACAAAGTTTCGCTGCAAGAGCCGTTGATAAACTTTAGAATAACCCAACATTAGGAGCTGTTACAAATGGGTGGAATTAGACAAAGCCATTTGCCTTTCACCTCTTGCTTCAGTTTTCAGAAAAATGCCCAAAGGTATTGCAAACCATTTGCATTTTCATTGGCTTGGTTAAGGAGTTGGCAGTGTCAGCGGGCCCTGTGTAAAGCCACGTCACTGTTTCCATAGAGAGCATGACACGACAGAGAGGAGGGAAGTGTTGCCAGGATTCTTCTTAGAATGCTGGCAAGAAGAGGAGGCGAAAAGGGAAGAGCTGTTTGTAAACAGGGAAAGGCGACGACTTCGCCTCGTATCCTTGACTTCTCATCGTAATCGATTGTAATCGCTTACAATCACAAGCCTCATTTCCTACAAGCCTGCAAGTGGGTTCTATTCTGCATCTAGGAAAAAGCCCTGCTTACTAACTGTGCCCTCAAAGAGATCCCAGGCTGGTCCTGAACACCCTGTGTCCTGGGAATGCTTACTGTCGAAGCTCTGCAAATTTTCTCATTGAAGGCACTCAGGGTATTCTGCAAATTAAATTAGGAAAATGTATACAGCCCTACATGAAAAAATCCAGGTTTATGATCTGTATTGTATTACCAAAGAATTTATCACTTTTCAAAGAACATTCAATTATTTTAAACTGAGTGTGCAGTGAGAGGATTTCTAATATAATCTCATTTCCAGAGTGTTCCATCCTGGCTCCTCTCTGGTATAAATAGCTTAGGAGGTTAGATTTTTTTTTCTCCCAGAGGATTAAACATTCGAGAAAAGTGGCTAAGAGGCAGCATCGGCTTTCGCTCATTTCCTAAAGTGAATTTAGCCTTGTGAAGAAGAATAAAGTGAAGGTCAATGGTTAGATCCATGGCTTAAAAAAAATGCAGCTTTGCTTAGTCTGAACTTACCATAACCAAAAAGGCCATGAGGCAGCCATTAATGATCCTAAGTTGCAACAGAAAGAAGAAAACACTTACTTAGGGTTAAACGAGGATTCGGTGGTCACGTGCTGCCAACCTCCACCTCGCAGGGGAGGAGGATGAGGTCAGGGAAGACTTTCTTGCCCACACTGACTTGACCAGCGATGCCAGCGCCAGAGTGAAAAATGCCCCCTCCTATGACAGCCTGCGCTCAGAGGCTGATGCTGAAATAGTCATGCCAAAGGCAGCCAATCCCTGTGTACAAGCAGAAAAAAACAGTTCCTCAGAGCTGTGTCCTTGGGCCAGCCATCCGGACCTCTCTCAGTCTCTTTCCTTCTCCCTACACTTGGGCTGAATCCCACCTTCCCTGCCTGCCAGGTTTGGTTTGGGGTCCAAATGAGTGAAAGTCTGTGAGATGCCCCTAAGTACTGAGGTGCTTAGTAAGTGACAAAAGCCCCGATTTGTTGAACATGACGATGTGCCAGGCATTGCGCAAAGCATCATTTCACCATCACAATAAACACTGCTGGGAATCAGGGACACCCCCACCCTCCTTGTACACCCAGAAGTAGGACTTTGGTGAAATGGCTGTCCTAAGGCCTCACAGCCTTGAAAACTCAAGCACTTCTTTAATCCCCAACAAGACTATCTTTTGGCCATGCAATGTGTCATGGCCAATAATTAGATTTGCAAACACATACAACCAAAGACGATTAGAGAAGAAATATATTCTATACAAATTACATGAAAATAACACTTTCAGTATTTTCCTGATTTTTTTCTGGTAATTAAAAATGATGGCCCTTTATATTTATTCACGGATACAGCTGCATTGTTTTTAACAAATTGTAGCCCCCCCTTTTAAACAGTGAATTCGTACTAGTGAGAAAATAGTGTTATCCAAGATTTTAAGAATCTATTGTGTGGTGTGGTGTGGTGTGGGGGGTGTGTGTGTGTGTGTGTGTAGGATGGGTTTTCTAAAATATTTTTCTTGCATGCAAATGTGTAATTTTAAAGATTGGCTTTTAAAATACTGAACTGAGGTAAAGTCAGCTTTTCTTACAGACTCCATGATAAATGTGAAATTGAAAATGGAAATTCTCCATTCAGATTGTGTGCTGACTGCAACCTCAACATACGGATAAGTCACTGAAATAAGTAACTTCCTCAAGGAATATGACGGTCAGCCTTTGTTTTGGGTACACATTTAATGAACTGATTTCCTATTAGTTTCTGCTTTTCAGCAAGTTGTGTCACTTGCTGATAAATATCCAGCCTTTTACTAAGGAACACTGATTTTCTCATCAAGTCTCAGTGTGTGGAGGGGGTGAGAGTTTGGTGGGGAAGCTTTTCAATTTGAGAGGCTTTGCCATTTTTTGTTTCAATCATGACTAATATATAAAAGTCCTTGGTCAGCATTGCCAGTTGCCACCTGGTCACTGCCTCCCTGAGGGGTAATGAGGCCATCCAGAGTTTTAATGATTAAAATATTTTATTATTTGTATTCACATCATCATTAAGAAAAATAACTTCTAGTGGATCAATATGGCAAATGAGTAAACCAGAAGATGGCGTTGAAGATTAGCAATTACATTTAAAAACAAGGTAGTGGTGTGAAGGCTCAGTTTCACGCAATGACTGTTGTTCTGAACTAAAAGCGGAGGATGTAGATGAGTGAGGGAGGGTATGTTGAAAATGACTAAACCCGGTGCAGAGGACACGTGTACCAAAGTGCAAACATTTGCCATTTTTATCCTTAGCGAACTCCTCTCTGGTACGTTTGAACGTTTGAGGGGAAGGTAACCATTGACTAAAATATAATGCAACAAGAAGGCAACGATCTTTGCTCTGTTCACTAATGTGTTCCAAGTGCCTAGGACAGTTCCTGACAAGTAGTAGGTGCTCAAAATATATTTGTCAAATGAACACATCTGTGAAAGGAAAGG
Source organism: Papio anubis (assembly GCF_008728515.1). Taxonomy (NCBI): domain Eukaryota; kingdom Metazoa; phylum Chordata; class Mammalia; order Primates; family Cercopithecidae; genus Papio; species Papio anubis. The sequence continues at coordinate 242,935 of NC_044981.1, forward strand.
AAGAAAAACAGGTTGTGACCAGAACTTTTTTTGAACAAAACCCTGTTGTTTAGTACATAGACTTTGGTAATGGAAAACTTACTGGGGTGAAATAAAAAATGGCATCCTGTTAATTTCTGAGAATGTCTGTTGGTTTTAGGAAAAGCACACCTGTCCATGCCTCACTACCTGTTTTGCTGTCGCCTAAACCTAGTTTCTTCTTTGCTTAGGAGACATTGGCCCATCATATAAGATTAAAACAAAAACTGAGAAATAAGTGAAATCAAAAGCTTTTCAAAAGTTGCAAGTTGACCTACGGTGGTGATGGTCTAAAATCATATAGAAACCAGTGATCTGATGGTTTACCTGAAAATGCGAAGTAAATACACACACTCAGCATCCCAGACCATCTGGTGAAAGCTCAACGGGTGAAAGCTCGGGGGGTTAATTTTGCGATTAAAGACATCCTGGAAAAGGATGTAAAATCGCTGGTCCACTTAAGTATGATTCCTATTTTGGACTATGACTTATTGATTTATTTTGAGACGGAGTCTTGCTCTGCCGCGCCGGGGTAGTGCAGTGGCATCATCTCGGCTCACTGCAACTTCAGCCTCCCGGGTTCAAGCGATTATCGTGGCTCGTCCTCCCAAGCAGCTGGGACCACAGGCTCCCGCCACCGCGCCCGGCTAATTTTTGTATGTTCAGTAGAGACGGGGTTTCACCATGTTGGCCAGGCTGGTCTCGAACTCCTGACCTCAGGCGATCCACCGCCTCGGCGTCCCAAAGTGCTGGGATCACAGGCTTGAGCCCCAGCGCCCGGCCTATTTTGGGCTTTTACACCCCACTAGGAAACCGCTTTCCTCCAGGTTGAGGTTAAAACCACATCATTTGAAGGTGGACTGAAGTCTGGACGTGATTAAGCACTTGGATCCTTGGGGATCTCTCCCCGCCGCCATCTCTTTCATGCTAAGACAATTAAAACTCCGGGGCCGGGGCACCGTCTGAGTCACTTCGATTCGCCAGCCTAATGGATGCGAAGGGATGGAAGCGCGGCAGGCGCGCAGGCAGTGTTTGAATCAAGCTTGATCGCTCGCGGGAGGCATTTCCTATTTCTTCTTAGCGAGCGCGACGTTCTCCCGGCGCCGCGGAGGGGCAGGTTCTCGGTGCGGCCTCGCCAGGCGCCCCCGCAGCCTCCACTCCAGCTCCACGTGGCCCCTCCTCCGCCCCGGGCTCCGCGCTCTGCAAAGCCGCGGCCCCTTCGCACCGGACTCCCGCCCCGTCTCCCGCCCCGGCCCCGTCGTCGGTGACTGAGCGGCCCCCGGAGCTCCCGGGGCAAAGGCGAGACTCGCACGTCGCACCTCGCCCTTCGCGGGCAACGGCCCGAGCGACAGTCCCCGGAGCGGGGCGCGGGTGCGCTCTCCGGGGGCGCGCGGGGGTCGCCCAGGACCGGGAACCGCAGGACTCACGCGGGTCCCGCGCTCCCCCGCCCGGCCCGGCTCCAGCCCGCGGCCCCGGCCCCGCCGCCCGCCCCGCCCCAGGCCCCGCCCCGGACCGTTCTATAAAGTTCCTCTTTCCCACCTCGCGCTCTCAGTTCCACCGCTCGGGCTCGACCCACCGCTGCCCTCAGCTCCGAGTCCAGGGCGAGGTAAGGCTGGAGGCGGCCGGAGGAGGGTGCGAGCCGGAGGTTCCGTCTCCAGGGCAGCGCGGGGTACCCGGCTTCGGGGCGGGCAGGGAGCGCGCCCGGTCCCGGAGCCCCGACTCCCCCCATCCGCGCCGAGCGGGGGCTCCAGGGTCCACCCGGAGCGCGGCCCGAGCCCCGTCCGCTCTGCCCGCTCCCGCGCTGGGGTCGCCACAGGCTGGACGGGAGGAGCTCACGGGACTGTCGGGCCCAGGAGTGGCTGAGGCGGGGCCGTCCAAGGCACCCACGCGAGACGGCACAATTGCCCGCGAGAAACAGCGCCGAGCCTGTGGACCCCGGTCCGAAGCTCCTTCCCCTGCTCTCCGTTCCCAGGGGGCCCAAACTCACCGCGCCCGCCAGGGCAGGAGGAGGACGCGCTGCACACTCGGGTCGCCCCGAGCCCGGCGTGCGCTGGCCCAGCCGGCCTGGCGCGGTCCTGCCTCCCCGGCTCCGCTCTCCCGGGCCTGCTCCGGGGTCGCGCGGGCGCTCTGCACGCGGAATCCCCGGCCACTGGGCTGCAGCCCCCGCGTCGCCGCCACTTGTTTGCAGAGCCCACTCGGTCCTCGCTGGCTGGGCGGGGATGGGGCCCTGTTCGGGGCGAAGGGTCTGGGTGCCAGCAGAGAAGGCGGAGGGTGGAGGAGCCCGGTGCTGCGCCCCTGGAACGCCCGGCCGCAGGCGAGGTCCCGGGGCGTGGAAAGTGACAGAGTGGCGGGGACGGGGCTAAAACGGTTTGGGAGTGAGCGAGGAGAAGCCAGAGCTACCGGGGAGTGCGGACGGGGGGCCGGAGGGGGCGGCTGGAGGGCGGAGGGTGCAAAACCAGCGGCGTGTGTCGGGAGCCTTTGGGCCGCGGGTGCGTCCCAGGAGCGCACAGGTGGAGCCGCGGGCAGGGGCCTTCGCGGGGGCCGAGCTCGGAAGGCGGACGGCTGTGCCCGCCCAGGGGATGCGCCCGGGCCAGCCGCGAAGGTGCCTCTTCTTCCGGGGCCTCGACGACCCTGACGCGCGCGCGCTTCGCAGCCTCAGAGACTCCGGGGCCTCAGGGGCACCGACGCGGGTCGGCGGGGCCCCGGCGCGCTGCGCCTCGTGGCTGAAGGGCCGCTGTCCCCCCCGCAGCGCAGAGCAGAGCGGGCGGAGCACCCCGGGCGCGGGCGCGGACGGCACGCGGGGCATGAACCTGGAGGGCAGCGGCCGAGGCGCAGAGTTCGGCATGAGCGCGGTGAGCTGCGGCAACGGGAAGCTCCGCCAGTGGCTGATCGACCAGATCGACAGCGGCAAGTACCCCGGGCTGGTGTGGGAGAACGAGGAGAAGAGCATCTTCCGCATCCCCTGGAAGCACGCGGGCAAGCAGGACTACAACCGCGAGGAGGACGCCGCGCTCTTCAAGGTCTCCGGCCGCGGGAGCCGGCGGGGGCGCAGGGGAGGGTCCGGGGGTAGAGCCCGGGTGCGGCGCCCACTCCGCGGCGAGCCCAGGGCACCCCCGGGGCGGACGGGCGGGCAGCGGAAGCACCGGGTGGCACCGCCTGCGCCACGGGAGGAGGAGAGGAGGCCTCGGCTTCTAGGCGGACGGGAGCCGGCGCCAGGCCTGAGCGCGGGGAGCCTGCAGGGGAACCCCTGGAGGCCGGGCCTGGGGAAGGGCAGTCCAGGGCCCGAGGGTTTTGGTGGTTGGTCTGTGTGTTCCGGTGTCCACGCAGGCCTCCCACGCTTCCCCGGATTCCTGTCTGCCTCCTCCGTCAGTGGGTCTCCGTCTCTGGCGGCGCGTCCGCGCCTGTGCTCGTGTCTCTCACCGCGTCTGTCTCCGTTTCTCTTTCGCTGCTTTTCTCTGAGTCTCTCTGCGTGTGTTTCCCGAGCTCAGCCTCTCTTCTCTCTCCTGTTAGCTCTGCGGGAACTTCCACCTCTGTCTTTCTCTGTGCGTGTCTCTGTCTCTCTTTCCAAGTCTCTGGAGACCTCCCCCATCGCTCTGGAACTCAGGGCCTCCGTCTAGATCTGTCTCCCTTGCCCTTGGCGCACACACCTGTGTCCCTGTTAGGACTGGTTCCCCTAAGGCAGTTTACCCGGAGAACCGTGCGTCGGGGCCCAGCCCCCACCTGCGGGCAGCGCAGGGGCAGGGGACTTCCTCCGGGAATTTGGTCTGAATTTGCTCTGAGTGCCTCAGCTGTGCGGCCATCCAGGTGTCTCCTGTGGGCGGCAGCTCACACCGCAGCTGTCCTGAGTCCTAGGCAGGCACACTCAGACCCTGGGTGGGTAGAGCCCCCTCAAGGAGCCTCCGCATCTGCCTCTGCCTTTTCTAAATACCCAGAAAATGTGTCTTCGGCTTGGCGGTGATAGGGTCCAAGCTGGAAAATCATTTTCCTAGAGGATAGTTGGGGTCTTTCAGTTTACATTTTGAGCAACGGTGTAAATCTGAAGGACCTACGTACCATTCTTTGTTTTAGAAATACAATTTCAAGATTCCTTACAAAAGATCTGTCTTTTGGGTTTAGCGTGGTGGCTCACACCTGTCATCCCAGCACTTTGGGAAGATGAGGTGGAAGGGTGCCTGTGCAATGCAGTGAGACCCTGTCTCTGCAGAAAATAATCATAAAAATAAATTAGCCAGGTGTGGTGGTGAACACCTGTAGGCCCAGGGCCCAGCTACTCTAGAGGCTGAGACAGGAGAATCCCTAGAACTCAGGATGCCGCAGTGAGCTATCATCGTGCCACTGTACTTTAGCCTGGGTGACAGAGCAGGACTCTGTCTCCAAAGAGAAAACTAATAAACCAGACCTGTATTTTGACTTTGCATTCTCTTCCTTCTTTCCCACCAGGCTTGGGCGCTATTTAAGGGAAAGTTCCGAGAAGGCATCGACAAGCCGGACCCTCCTACCTGGAAGACTCGCTTACGATGTGCTCTGAACAAGAGCAATGACTTTGAGGAACTGGTTGAGCGGAGCCAGCTGGACATCTCGGACCCGTACAAAGTGTACAGGATTGTTCCTGAGGGAGCCAAAAAAGGTAGGGGCTTTCCTGAATTTGGGTCACAGAGCAGAGGCAGCCAGATCCTTGAGGCACCTTAACTTCATTCTGAGCATCACTTTCTAGCCTTCCTTTTGTATTGCCTGCCTGCCTTCTGCCTCACAGTGAGGCTCAGCCTCCCTGCCTGGGTTAGGTGGGTCACAAGCTGAAGTTCCTGTGATGTTTAGCATAGGGGAATTAATCACACTGTATGCCTCAACGTATATGGGGGTGTGTGTGCATTGAATATGTGTTTTCCAGTTAGTCTTTCCAAAAAAAAAAAAAAAAAAGAAACCTGGATAACTTGTTAAAATTCACTTATCTAATAGTCTTTAGTGAGTAACTATTTTGCAGAAGAGGGGTAATGAGAGGAATATCTCATTACCATTCATGGTAATAAAACGGTCAACTTTTAAAGTGTAACATGGTCAGCTGAGGTGCTTATTAAAAGTCAGATTCCTGGACCCTTCTTTTCAAGATTCTGACCAGTGTGTCTGGAAGAGAGCCCAGGAATCTGCATCTCGAACAAATCCTTCAGGTGACCTGGCTTGGGAAACATCTGGCTGGCGGGGTCCTTCACGTCACAAGGCACATTCGCATGCCATCGGTCCTGTATTTCTCTGCCTGTCCTGTACAACTCAGACCTTGCAGAAAAAAAACCAGTTTAATAGCATGAACAAATAACTTCCCAAGGGAGTTGCTGAAAAATACCTTATTTGTCAACACCGTGTTATGCATTCTAAGAATTAAATGCTCAGGTATTTTTACAAGATTTGACATTTAGTTAGGTCAGTTCCTGTTTTTACTTTGTGCCATTTCCCTTTTCCCCAAACATGTAGGAGCCAAGCAGCTCACCCTGGAGGACCCGCAGATGTCCATGAGCCACCCCTACACCATGACAACGCCTTACCCCTCGCTCCCAGCCCAGGTATGGGGGAGGGCACTGGGCTCCCTGAGGGCGAGGCTGTGCGGGCCAGCTGCCCACGTGGCCAGAGAACCACAGCAGCCCAGACAGCAGAATTTGCCATTTGCTGTCGCTGGTCCAACCGCCCAGAGAAACCCCAGGTCACCGAACGAATGCCTCTCTTTCCACATGGCGCTGCCATTGGTGTGGGTCTTAAGTAGGGGAGGCTTGGGCGTGTCTGCCTGCTGGAATATGCTCCTCAGGTCTTCTGGGAAACAGCTCTTTTGTGGAAGTGGAAGATTTTGGAAGTAGTGCCTTATCATGTGAAACCACAGGGCAGCTGATCTCTTCAGGCTTTCTTGATGTGAATGACAGCCTTGTTTCATCCACTTTGGTGGGTAAAAGAAGGCAAATTCCCCTGTGGTACTTTTGGTGCCAGGTTTAGCCATATGACGAAGCTTTACATGAAACAGCACAAGTGTCTCCATTGTCCTTTATGATCCTCCGTGGTGTTTCCACCTAGTGTGATGAACGATTCCCTCCAGTCTTTTTGGATGATAAAATTCTTCGGCTGTCAGCCTAATAAGGGATTCCCTTAGGAGTCTGGAGGCTATAAGAGCACCCCCCTACCCACCGTCTCAATGCCAGTGCTTCTTATCTCAGCCCCTCCTGTGCTCCTTTAGCAGGTTCACAACTACGTGATGCCACCCCTTGACCGAAGCTGGAGGGACTATGTCCCAGATCAGCCGCACCCGGAAATCCCGTACCAATGTCCTGTAACGTTCGGACCCCGCAGCCACCACTGGCAAGGCCCAGCTTGTGAAAATGGTAAGGAGGTTACCAAGGAACTAACTGCTAATTTGGCCATGGGCCACGGTGAATCCTGGTCTGTCCTAGGCAGCACCAAAGCTCTTTCCCCTTCTTGGAGGCTGCGTGTGCAGCTCAGGGGAGAGGAGGGTTTTCTCAGTCCTGTGGGATGGTGGCATCCCACAGCCAAGTTTACTGTCAGGATCCATGCTAGGCACTGCCCTTCATGGGATCTTATTTAAACGCCACAGAGATCACCCCAGGAAGTGGAAAACAGTCCCGCACTTTTTATATATAGAAGAGATCGTGGAAGCTTGTAGATAATAAGTAGGGATGCTGGGAGATTACTGAGCTGGTATGTTTCTCTCGAATAGTGGTGTGTTCATTGTTGCTATTGTTGGTATTAGAGGTGATACTAAAAAAGGAATGGAAAAATACCATGGGCAAACACATAAAACGTCTCTACAGGTGCCTACCTACCACTGGGTCCCAGAGAGACTCCTGATTCTGGATTAGATGTGGTCCCCTGCCCTCAGGAGTTCCCCAGATATCAAAATAAGCTCCATCCGCAGAAGCACTCATTAGCCAGGTGCAGAGAGAATCTCACAATGCTGCAACTCAGGCTTTCAGGACTTTTTAGTTAGTTACTTAAATAGAAGTCCTGAGATGGGTCAACACATTGAACCCTTTGGATGTTTTAGGAATATTTGTTCCTTTGCAATTTGGCCTTTTTTCCCCCAGTCACGTTCAGGTTATCCTTGGCTGCAGGTAGTGAAGAGGTGTACCGCTATTTAATGTTTGTATTGAGTGGCACGTTCACAAAAAAGCCCAGAATTCAGTGGGATTGGCTTTTCAAGAGGGATTTGTAGCAAGGGCTGGTTTCCAATATGGTAGTGGAGGAATCGGCTGACATAAAACTAGTTCCTGAAATTCAGACTTGTGTTCAGTGCTCTGGCTCTGCGGAATTAGTGACCATGGGAAAGAGGCGATGCCTAGAATTGTGTAAAGTGATGGAATAGGTAGAGACCTGTCTTGAAGCATTGGTAACAGTAAATGAAGCGGCAGTAAGATCAGGTGTTCTATGCCACATTCTTCCTCCATTCATGTTTCCTACAACATTGTCTTCAGGAACATGGTTCAGTCTTCTCCCAACCCACAAGAGACAAGCAAAATAAACACGGACTAAACAATTTGTTACTTTTTAAATTGGGCTCTTCGGCACAAACTCAAGTGGACCTGAACTCTCAGCTCTGTTGTGAACCCGCTTTGTGAACAAGGACAAATCACGTCATCTGTCTCTGAGCCTCAGCCTCCCTGTGGGTCAGTTACAGAGAGCGCTCCAAGATTCCTTTCAAAGCCACGCACTGGCTCGTTTCTCCCTCAGCTTTGGTTTTCCAGCTGGTCTCCGGGTCGTCTTTGCCTCACAAGAGTGTGCCCTGCTAGTCGCTGGTGCTGGGAGTGGGCGGGAAGGTGACTGGGCGCCAGCCCCTTCCTTCCCAGGCTTCACACACACACCCCAGGAAGCCCTGCAGTGCGTCGGACTCTCTGTCTAGACATCATCTGACTTTTATTTGCAAATGCAGGTTGCCAGGTGACAGGAACCTTTTATGCTTGTGCCCCACCTGAGTCCCAGGCTCCCGGAATCCCCACAGAGCCAAGCATAAGGTCTGCCGAAGCCTTGGCGCTCTCAGGTGAGTGCAGGGTTTGGTTCTGGAGGCACCGCAGGAGGCCAGCCTCTGCCGCCAGCTCTGTCATCTTTGGGCAGATTCAGTGGGACTTTAGACACTTGCTTTGCTCCCCCGGGGTCTGGAGTAGATGTGGACACATCCTGTGCGTGAGGTGACCGGAGTGAACTAGGAGCACCATTGGAAAGACCCAGCATCACTGCTTGTGGTTCTGCTGACAGTTTCAGCCACTGGCTTGAATGGAGTCATTCTGGCTTTGTCACTGGCACCTCTCCGAATTTCCAGGAATGTGCAAACACTCCAGTTTCCTTTACCAAGGGCCCCTCTCCAGCCAGCGTTCTCTGTGCGGAAGTGTGGAAGGGCTTGTCATTTGGAGAGGCTGATCGTCCTTCCGGGTTGAGCCACAAATGAGTCCTCCTCCTCTACTCCCTGGGTACATTAGTTCTGGTCCCTCGATGACATTGATATGCCTAAAAGTAATACACATTTTGGTCTTTCATGTCGCTTGCAAACAAATATGGATTCAACCTGATTTTTAAGCTTTATTTAAAAAAAAAAAAGAAAAAAAAGTCCTGCATCATAGAGATCTTACCTGTTGTAAAAAAGGCACCCTTAGACTTGCCAAGCATATGTGCTGTATGTCTATTCATTTTTTAGATAATATTTTGGATTGTTTTTAAGGTTTGGAATTCTCATCTTGCCCTTTGGCATCTTTAAAAATCAGTGATGAAAAATACTAACTAAATTCTGAAGGTTTCAGGGAGACGAGAGTTGTGGCACTACGGCTGCACACGGGGGCTGGAGTTTTACCTGCCCGCTCTTTCTAGTTCTGAATGAGGCTTGCACCTTTTTTTCTGAGATGCTCGTGAGTACCGAGGATGCCCTTTGGGAGGAGGTGCTTCTGAGCAGGAAGGCTTGTGTTTGTTTTTAGAAACTTTCAAACCCTTTTCTTGAACACCTAAGACTTGTGTGGGTGCCTGAAGAGTAGGAAATAAACAGCTATTTATATCTCTGCAACCTCGTGATTTCTGATGACATTAAATGAAATGAAACCTGCCCCGAGAATCACCTCGAATGGCCAACACCCACTCTCTTCGGGGCGCACTGTCTGACTCGTTCTCCGTGTGTTGAAGCAGAGAATTGAGACAGTGATGTGGGTTAAGTCTCAAAACCTGCTATTGAGGAGTAAGACAGTTTTGTGGGTTTCTTTTTTTTTTTGGTATGCATAATACAGATTAATTATCAGCCATGAGCACATTTGTTAGAGAACTGTGATTCCCACTGATTGTGGGGTCCCATACAGTTCCCAGTGGCGACTGCCCCTGTCTGTGCCGCTCCCCTGCAGTCTGGCTGAGGAGCTTATGCAAACCTAGCTTGGTTCTTTCAACTCAGGGGCGATGTTTCAAAGAGGTTTCTGAAATCAGCCAAACGTTTGTAAACGGATTCATCTTGTTTAAAGTTTCAGAGAGTTTTAGAGTTCTTTTCAAACTTAAACACAAAGCCCAGTGGGAATTTCAGCAGACTTTACATGAACTTTTAGAGCATTTTTCTCATTAATTTCTTTCTTTTCACAAGAATTAATTTTGTGATAAAAACATCACATATCCAGTGTGGAAAACTAATTTAAAAATCAGAAAAACAAGAATGGAAAATAAAAACGTCACATTCCGCCACCCAGAAATCACCATTAAGGCCTTAGTACTTACCCTTTAATGTGTATATGTGTGTGTATGTTTATATATAAACTATATAGACATAAATAGGCACCTAATTATATATATAACTTATATATATGTATACACACACACACACACACACACACACTTGCTTTTACCTAAATGATGTCATATTATTATTTTGAGGACCTTTCAGGTTTGTGGACAGACTTGCTTCTTTCTGAAACACCGTCATATTTTTTGCTAGTAGAAATTAAACTTAGGGTTCATTTCTTACCAAAGTAAAAACTGATTTGCTTAAAGATGAATTTTCATTCAGTGACACATGACTTAAATGTCGTCACCACTATCATCATCATCATTCGATCTATAACATGAATTCAACTGACTTTTCCAGAAAATTAATGAGAGACACACTCGTCCCTTAAAAAAAGAGTCTGTGGCCACATACATTTGAAATATGCTGGTTTAGACGAATTAAATGGGTTTTTTCCACGGGATTTCTCTAAGTGTTGATCTCGGGGGGAACATGTGGCGTCTCCCAGGCCTCCTGCACGCCAGAACCTTGTGTTCCTCCACGGAGCCTGTGGGACAGTCGAGTTCCACCGCAGGTGCTTGGCTCTGTGGAGTCGCTGGCCTCGAGCTGGTGTCCTCGGCCCCCAGCACTGACCCCGGAGCTCTGTGTTTGCAGACTGCCGGCTGCACATCTGCCTGTACTACCGGGAAATCCTCGTGAAGGAGCTGACCACGTCCAGCCCCGAGGGCTGCCGGATCTCCCATGGACATACCTACGACGCCAGCAACCTGGACCAGGTCCTGTTCCCCTACCCAGAGGACAATGGCCAGAGGAAGAACATTGAGAAGCTGCTGGGCCACCTGGAGAGGGGCGTGGTCCTCTGGATGGCCCCCGACGGGCTCTACGCGAAAAGACTCTGCCAGAGCCGGATCTACTGGGACGGGCCCCTGGCGCTGTGCAGCGACCGGCCCAACAAGCTGGAGAGAGACCAGACCTGCAAGCTCTTTGACACGCAGCAGTTTTTGTCAGGTGAGGCACTTCATTCTGTTAGAACGGAGGTGGTGATGGCCCGCCTGCCACAGGGGTCAGAAACGACAGGGTCCCTCTCACCCCAGGCTGAGGTCTTCCTCCTGTTGACTCCGGCGCCCACCGGGCTTGGGGCTTGGCCCCTGGCCCCAGTAGAGATCTTCTGTCTGGCTCCATTGAGGGCAGAGAGTCCGGATCAGATGGTCCAGGTGGACGGTGGCTCAGGCTGTACTCTTGCAATTCTGGTTTTCAACAGTCACCTCTTAACACAGTTCTGTTTTATTGCACTGTGATCTCAACAAACACGTCTGCTGATGTGACGGCTCTTTTCAGATTCCCAGAAAAATCATAAAGGTTAGAAGCATATTGTTAACATTCTTGGTTGTGAGAGGGGTCACCCTCATGCAGATGCCGCCCCACGAGTGAGACGGAGGGTGGAGCGGACCGTACTGGTTCTGCACAGGAGAAGTTACAGGAGAGTGCTATGAGTGGGCTCTGTGATATGAACGTTTCTAAGCATAGTTTTCAGAACCAGTGAGTTTTGTTTCTCTCCCTTGGATTTCATGACCATTCAGTGAAGCTCTGGCTGGCTTCTGTGAAGCCCCTGGCCCTGTCCTGCTGGGCTTCCTCCCAGGCTTCGTGTGGCTGTCCAGGTGGAGGGAGCCTCCCACGAGGGAGGGAGCTGCTCTACCTGCCACCCCACCGCCAACTCTTCCTCCGCCTTTTCCCAGCCCTGCTCCTTCCCAAGCCCCTTCAGAAACTCCTGTGTCTTTGGTTTTTCCTGTGCCTCCCCATTTCTTGAATGTGCTTCCTCATTTCACTTATTTAAAATAAAAACAGGACCCACCTCTGTGCCCTGGCACTGTGGACACGTGCTCTTGCTTTTGGGCGTAAGTGGCCCACATTTGTGTAAGCTCATCCAGATTTTCTTTTGGTGCCCAAAGCAAATGTGTCCCTAGATAACTAAGCTTCAGGCCGGGTGTGGTGACCCGTGCCTGTAATCCCGGCACTTTCGGGAGGCTGAGGCGGGCAGGTCAGTTGAGGCCAGGAGTTCGAGACCAGTCTGGCCAACATGGCAAAACCCCGTCTCTACCAGAGATACAAAAATGAGCCGGGCATGGTGGTGCGGGCCTGTTGTCCCAGCTACTCAGGAGGCTGAGGCCTGGGAGGCGGAGGTTGCAGTGAGCTGAGATGGCACCATTGTGTTCCAGTTCGCAGGGCAGAGCAAGAGTCCATTCCGGCCCCCACCCCACCGCCAAAAAAAAAAAAAAGATAACAAGATAACTAAGCTTCACACAGAGGCTGACAATAGGAAGAGGGAGAACTGTGCAGGTTCCCGAGGTGAGGAAGTCACCTCGGGCTGGACACCTCTCATTCTAAGGGCAGCACCATCCCCAGTCCCCGGCCAGGGTGGTCCCATCCTTCTTGGGGTTGGGCGTGGAGTCCATGGGGAAACCAAGGAAATTGAAGGGCGACTGGGGAGACCCCCCGTCAGCCTCTCCTGTGTCTGCCTTGGGGTCTGGAAGAGCTCACATGGGCCAGGAAGGCTAAGGCCCAGTGGGCCTGGATTTCTGAAGACTCTGGACCTTGGTGCCAGTGGTTTCGGAAGATGCCATGAGGTGAGGGCTTTCTAATGAAGGTGTCACAAGGAACGGGCACTGTCTTCTCCGAGTGCCTCTTGCCAGGCGTTTTTAGGGAGGTGGAGCCCCCATGGTGACTGAGCTGGAAGGTGCACTCTGAGTCACAGGTGCACTGCGTGAGAGAAGGCACAGGCGGGGGCGGACGCCTGTGAGTGTCCTGGGGCTGTGGACTTGCAAGCCTAGAACTTACTATTAATCTGTGCGCAAGAGCTGGTCTTGGTTTTCATTCCTTCCTCTGTGACCGAGGGCTGTGCTCTGTGCCCACTGCAGCCTCTCACCTCGACGTGTTCGCTGAGGTTCAAGGAGGATGCTGTGAACGTAAAAACTGCGGCCGTGCCGACCAGCGTCTGCATAATTAAGGATTCCCACCAAATGCTCGCATGTTATCTAGGGTCGGAGGCAGGCTTTTTCAGAGAATTGTGCCACCTCGCCATTCTGACTAGCCTGTGTAGGTGTAGTCTCAGATCATGGCAGTGTGAATGTGTTTTACACATTCTGACTAAGTCATTTGGGTTTGATTTGAATTCTGGAAAAAAAAAAAAAAAGCAGGAAGTCAAGCAGTCCTGTAAGTTAGCTAGAAATTTCTGTTCAGTTGAAGAGAACAGTGGAGATCTCTGATATCTCCCTATTCAGGTCTGCACAGCACTAGGGACAGCCCCGGGGCACGGCCCGAGGGTGTGTGTCTGATAGGGACACATCTGTTCTGCAGAAGCTTTAGCAGCTCCTGTGTCAACTGGTTTCTTTTGCGGGCTTGACATTTTATTGTAGGTACAGGCAGAAGATTTGCCTTGTGTACGGGGAGGGGGCATGGGCTAAAGTCAGGGGATGGGCACTCGTCTTTCCAACAATGTTCCAGTCCGTTTCGTATCTTTTGGATAGGTGTGGTGGCTTTAGGAGGTATTTGTGTGTATCCACAAGCCGGAGGCCGGGGGGCTGCCCCACTCCCCTTCTCAGGTCAAGTTACTGTTCTGTCCCTGGAGATAGGCACGAGTCTAGTCAGAGTCACGCAGTTCAGGCACAGTGACAGCGGGACTCAGCTGCCGAGGGCTGGTGCTAGTCACCACGTTGATGTTACGTGTTTTCTGTGGTGCCTGAGTTACGTGGATATCCGCAATAGCACAGACACTGGATTGTGTGGGCTCTGTAGGGACGGGATGAGGTTTTAAAATGATCCCAGGATGTCAAAACATTCTGATTTTTTAAAGGAAAACTTGTCCATGGCATAAATCAGTCTTTTGCCATTGCGTGACTATGTTTCTCGTCCTTTATCTCCCAACTTCACTGCGGTCTACTACCTTTTGAATCTTCGTGGGCCCAGTGCTGCAAAGCAGTGTGCTTTAGCTGTCGACTAGTTCCTCTTGAAGCATCGAGGGAGACCGAGGGCCCTGGGGAAAAAGCGTACATGCTATTTTGTATCTGAGATGTTCACATCAAGGGCCCTAGTCAGGGAAGTAAAGAGGGCTCATTCCTCTTGCATGTTCAGAATCATAGTAAGCTCTTGCTTCCTGTTTAACCTGGTGTGTTTGGTGATGAGGGTTTCTGAACATGGTCTTTTTCTTGTGGGCTTCCACAGAGTTGCAAGCGTTTGCTCACCACGGCCGCTCCCTGCCACGATTCCAGGTGACTCTGTGCTTCGGAGAGGAGTTTCCAGACCCTCAGAGGCAAAGGAAGCTCATCACAGCTCACGTGAGTCCTCAGTTACGATCACACCATAGTGGCTTCCTGTTCTTTGTAAAGGGCAGAGTTTCATTTAGAAAAGTCCCAAATGAAAAGTAAATGTCAAATGACCTGGAAAAATAAGCGTAACCCTTAAACTAATGAGGGAGGAAGCATGGTCCAGCAAGCAGCACAGTCTGAGGACCCACGTGCTCCTCCCAGACCTGAGATCTGCTCGTCAAAGACCCAGAGAGGACAGCCTCAGTGAAGGGTGCCTCTCTCCCCATCTTTTTTATTGTTCAGGAAAGTTGTCATATTTCCATTTTACAGGGATTGAAAAAGATTGATGGTCAAAGCTGCCCTTTAAAATTCTCCATGCTAAGATGGCTCTAAGAATGCTGTCTAGCTAGTGGGTCTTCATTCAGTGGAAAAGCTTTTCCCAGATGGGAAACTGTCCATTCCCTGGAGGTATTTTGTGGGTCTGCATGTGTGTCCTGGCACTTCTTTTATTTCTGGAATTTTAGAAATTATTTAATTATTGGGCATATGATATTTGAAAGAGGCTGAATCTTTCAAGGAATGCAAGTAAATCAGACCCTCGTAATGTTCTCTAGTGTGGTTCAAGATGGGTTCAACTGTGGCAAGTAATGCTAAAGGGTTAGGGTTAGGATTAGGGTTAGTTTTCTTTTTTATGAGAAAAGGTTTCTATAGATAACATGAAGCATTAATTTGCCACGGAAAACAGAACCTTGAACCCTTAAGACTTTTGAATTTGAAAACTTCACATTGCTACGTACTTGCAAGCGTCATTAATGGGCTTGCATGGTGAGCAATACCAGGTAAAACTTACACCCCTAACATCAAAATTCCCATCATATTGTAGCTCTGATGCTGTTTCTCATTGAGAACTGAAATGAAACATGGTTTAATCTTGAACATACAACCCCCCTTCTTGATTTTAAAAACAAAGACCAACCCACCAACCAATGTGTAATCCCATAGACTGAGGATTTCTCATGAGTTCTCTCCAGTGATTGACTTAACAATTGCTATGATTGTTGAAATCATAACTGATATGTTGTTAACAACAGGAATTGCTAAATGACTAAATAAACTAGGCATTGATAAGCAGCATTTAAGAAGTTGATGATCGGCCAGGTGCGGTGGCTCACGCCTGTAATCCCAGCACTTTGGGAGGCCGAGGTGGGCGGATCACGTGGTCAGGAATTTGAGACCAGCCTGACCAACATGGTGAAACCCCCCTCTACTAAAAATACAAAAATTAGCCAGGTGTGGTGGTGCGCACCTGTAATCCCAGCTACTCAGGAGGCTGAAGCAAGAGAATCACTTGAACCCAGGAGTCAGAGGTTGCAGTGAGCGGAGATCGCACCACTGCACTCCAGCCTGGGCGACAGAGTGAGGCTCTGTCTCAAGAAAAAAAAAAAAAAAAAGAAAACAAAAGAAATTGATCATCAGCTCAGCTATACATCAGTCCAATTTTAAGGTTGACTTGGATGAAGTTGCCATCCTCTAAGTCAGGGAAAGATGGATCCCCAGATGATCCCGTCATCCTGAAGACGAGGCTGTGAGATCCGTAAAATGAATAAACACACATGTACACCTATGAGTTCCACTTTTAAAAGTTATTAATTTAATTCATTTCAGGTACTCAGGAGTTTTGCTTAAGTCGCTATATATAAAATATAGACTTTAATATCGTGATTGATGGAGAGCATTCAGCTTGCCTTAGATGCTGTAAATTCAGGAAAAGCTGAACGTTAAGGTGTTTTTGTTTTTTGGTGAGCGTGATTCATGCTACTAACCAGACGGGATAAATTTGAGGCCAGTTAACTTCTCTTTTTCCACAAGATAGTTTTGTTGTTGTTTAACTTTACTTTTTATTTCTTTTACCTCTGGTTTAGAACGATACCGATTACCTAGAAATCAAATCATTCAGGATGAGCCCTTGTTTCTTTCAAACTGCAGTTGTGGAAAAACAAAATCATTGGCCTAAATTACCCTGAGATTACCTCAGACTTCCTTTTAATTTAATCACTTTACTTGATTTGATTCAGTTTTAGTTAAATGTACATTTTAAGTGGCAGCTGATTTAAAAGTAACATCTTTAACCCAGAATTAAGTCGCTTTGGCTGTTTTTTTACATGTTGATCTATGGAAGGACTAACAAAAAAATTGCTTCTTTAGATGGCTCCATATATGAAATGTTTTGATGTGTTCTAGGACGTAAGTTGGGGCTTTACGTTACCGTCTCCTTAGAATCTGAGCGCTGTTTAATAGTGAGCCAGTTGCGGGATATCTCAGTAATGTCTTTTTAAAAATCTCTTATTAAAGGTAGAACCTCTGCTCGCCAGACAATTATATTATTTTGCTCAACAAAACAGTGGACATTTCCTGAGGGGCTACGATTTACCGGAACACATCAGCAATCCAGAAGATTACCACAGATCTATCCGCCATTCCTCCATTCAAGAATGAAAAATGTCAAGATGAGTGGTTTTCTTTTTCCTTTTTTTTTTTCTATTTTTATTTTTTATTTTATTTTTTTGATACAGGGTCTTGCACCGTCTCCCAGGCCGGAGTGCAGTGACACGATCTCAGCTCACTGCGACCTCCGCCTCCCAGGTTCAAGAGACTCTCCTGCCTCAGCCTCCCTGGTAGCTGGGATTAAGGTTTGAGCCACTGCACCCACCCAACACAGATGATTTTCATTGTAAATATTTGACTTTAGTGAAAGCATCCAGTTGACTGCCCTCTTGCTGTTTTGAGGAACTCAGAAGTGAAGATTTCAGTGCAGTAGCTGAGGAGAATTGCCACCAGACAATTGTGGAAAATCAGTGACATCTGATTGGCAGATGAGCTTATTCCGAAAGGAAGGTGGCTTTGCACTTCTTGCGCTCTGTAGACTGCCGTCATTGATGATCGCTGTGAAAATTGGCCCCGTGATGTGTTTACATTTGCTGAAGTGTGTTCTTTAATTTGGTGTAGACTAGGTCTTGCTGGAGGACTGAGAACACTTGCCTTTCAGTGTTGACACTGACTGGAGCGATGACTGCTTGCAGGCGTGTCTGTACCATTTCTCAGGGAAGTAAGGTGTAAACGGAAGAAGCCTCACACATAGAAGAAATGTATTAATGTATGTAGGAGCTGCAGTTCTTGTGGAGGACACTTGCGGAGTGAAGGAAATGGAATCTTTGACTGAAGTTGTGCCTGTAGCCTGGGGGAGGCCCCTTCCCCACCTGCCAGTGGTTTCCTGGTGTGGGCCCCTCTGCCCCGCCGTCCTTCCCACGGGCTTCTCTCCTTGGCCTTCCCTGGAAGTCAGTTAGTAAACTTACTAATTTCTTGTGCCAAAAAACAGGAGAGTTCCTCTTGGATGGGACATTTTTGTCTGTCCTACTATCTAGTAATGTCTAAGTGACGGTGAAGTTTTCTTGTTTCTGTGTCTTTTTGTCCCTCATTCTCTAGAAATGCTAAAATTCTTCTCATAAAGAAGAAGAAATTAAGGCGCATATATCTTACTACCTGAACTGTTGCCCTTCTGTCCAAGTACTAAGCTGTCTGTCCCCCTCCTCTGTGCCACTCTCGTCTGTCTGTTTGGCTGTGCACTGATCAGCCTCGGTGACACTAACGGAGGAGGAGCCGGGACGCGCAGGCTGGCGAGCACTGCCAGGAGCCGCCCCTGGAAGCAGGATGGAGCTGGCTGCGGAGCTGCACACCCAATGGGCTGTTTCTGCTTCTTTCATCTGTTCTGTGCTTCCTCACGCCAATTATAGTTTGACAGGGTCTTAAAATTACTTGGCTTTTTACAAATGCATCTATTTATAGAATCCCAAAGACCTCCACTTGCTTAAGCCAACCTGAAAAAAGGAAAACATTTTTGTGGTTTCGAGAAAGTACAACGGTGTAGATGGGGGCGTCTCCCCCAGGGTGTTTCTCGTGCTGCAGGATGTTTCCTGTCACTCCCAGGGTCCGCAGACTGTGTAGCTCTCAGAAGGGCGGTCCTGCTTTTCTAATCGGTATTTTAAATGGATTCAACAAGCACATAATAGGTGCCTGCTGGCCGGGCGCGGTGGCTCACGCCTGTAATCCCAGCACTTTGGGAGGCCGAGACGGGCGGATCACGAGGTCAGGAGATCGAGACCATCCTGGCTAACACGGTGAAACCCCGTCTCTACTAAAAAATACAAAAAACTAGCCGGGCGAGGTGGCGGGCGCCTGTAATCCCAGCTACTCGGGAGGCTGAGGCAGGAGAATGGTGTGAACCCGGGAGGCGGAGCTTGCAGTGAGCTGAGATCCGGCCACTGCACTCCAGCCTGGGCGACAGAGCCAGACTCCGTCTCAAAAAAAAAAAAAAAAAGGTGCCTGCTGTATCCATACATGACACAGTTCAGCCTTTATCAAGCTTAGTGAGCAGTGAGCACTGAAACATCATTTTTTAATGTTTAAAAAGTTTCTAATATTAAAGTCATATGTATTAACTACAGAAAAGACAAACAGTAGAGAAGAGCAAAAAATAAAAAGCATCTCCTTTATTCCCAGCTCAAATTCTCCTCTCTCAAAGGGTCTACAAGCAGGGGTGTTTACTCTTCCAACACATTCCACTTTTCTGTAAATACGCATAAACTTAAAAAGAAAACCTCATGGGGTCATCTTGCACACACTTTCATGCCGTGCTCTTCGTAGCTAACAGTGAAGATGTACCTCGTTCTGCGCAGAGGCCTTGCTGTGGAGCTCCCCTGCCTTGTACCCAGTAGGGTTTGACATTTCATTAGCCATGCAACACGGATACGTATTGGGGGCACACTGTGTTTCGTGAACTGCAGTGATGTATGCATCTTATAGATGCAAAGTGTTTTGGGGTATATTATCCTAAGGGAAGGTAAAGATGATATTAAGAACTGCTGTTTCACGGGGCCCTTACCTGTGACCCTCTTCGCTGAAGAGGAACCCCACACAGCACTTCAAAGAAGCTGTCTTGGAAGTCGGTCTAAAGGGCATCTTGTCTTCTTAATTCTCCAAGCGGATGCCCCATTTCAGTTGCTTTGTGACTTCTTCTTCTTTGTGTTTTTACATATTGTGCTGCTTTAACAGTGGAGCTGAATTTTCTGGAAAATCCTTGTTGGCTGGGGCCACTACCTCCTTTCTTATCTTCACATCTATGTGTTTGTTGACTTTTTAAAATTTTGAGTGGTCCAGGGTATGACCTAGGGAATAAACTAGCTGTGAAATACTCAGGGTTGGGAATCCTAGCACTTGTCTCAGGACTCTGAAAAGGAACAGCTTCCTCATTCCTTGTCTTGATAAAGTGGAATTGGCAAACTAGAATTCAGTTTGTACTCAGTGGACAACGCTGTTGAAGAGTTTGGGGACCTTGTCATGTTAAAGAGCATTGGGTCACATGGAAAAAATGTACGTGTCTCCCAGGTGCATTTCTTGGTTGATGTCTTGTTCGTGAGATTTTGTATATTTAGGAGAACCTCAAGCAGTCATTAATATCTCCTGGAACACTGTAGAGAACCAAGTGACCAACTCATTTACAACTGAAGCCTTGGAAGCCGCTCCGTTAAAACCTCGGAAGCCCTCTCCGTCCTAAGCGAAAACAGGAGAGTTCGTCGCCCTACGGAAAACCCAGCTAGACTAGTGGGTATGAGCTAAAAAGAGACTGCGCCATGGTGAGAAAACATGTAAAATCCTACCGTGGAATGAGCAGCCCTTACAGTGTCATTACCGCCAAGGGCAGGTGGGTGTTGGTGTTTGAAAATGATGGTCTTTGGGTGAGGGCATAACGGCAGCAAGCCCCAGGGTGGAGCGACTGGGCGTCTTGGGTGCTCGCGCCTCTTGGCTTTGCGGATGCTCCACCAGGAAGGCCACTGTGTGTGTGCGTGTCAGTTACTTTTCTAGTAACAATTCAGATCCGGTGTAAGCTTCCTTTCATTGCTCCCCAGTCACATGCCCCCACTCCCCCACCGGTGAAAGTTTTTCTGAAAGCTCTCGGATTGGTTAAGTTCTTTATTTGTATTGCATATCTCCCCACGTCTTCCGTGGCCATCTGCGTCTGTCTGAATGGTGCAAGAAGGCTGCCAGACCTTACGCACCGGTTTGCATGTTATGTTTTACCTGTCCCGTTTTTGAGACAGATCCTCAATGTCGGTGGATCTCCTTGAGATCCTTATAGCATGTTACATTAATGAAGTAACGGTCAGTTTTTCTTGTATTGATTTTCACAGCTTTAAGGGACATGCCTGAGAAATGTAGCTGAAGTAGAGGGGATGTGAGAGAAGGGCCAGGCCAGCAGGCCAACCCTCCTCCCGTGGAAATTCCCATGTTGTTTCAAACTCTGAGATAGATGGGACTTAACAGGCAGTGGGGTCTGCGTCCCCCTCTTCAGCACCCCCTGTGCCCCACTTTCTGCTGAATGAACTGCTGGCAGGTGGGACCTCAGAGACCCCCAGCTGAAAGCTTGAATGTCGCATACTGGCTCTGCGTGTTGCTGAGGTCTGCAGGCAGCAATGCGTCACAAACTAAGGTGGTCAGTGCTATGCTGCCGTTGGTATACATTGAGAATTTTTATGTAAATTGCTCTGCAAAGCAAATTGATATGTTTGATAAATTTATGTTTTTAGATAAATAAAAACTTTTAAAAATTTGTTATGGAATGTGTGTGTGTTATTAAACACGCATCCTGATAGCTGTTAAAGCACTTTCTCCTGTGGTTACGCTCCTTCGGAGAGGCAGCTGTATGTGTCCCTGAAATCAGACCTCCACGTGTTCACCTTGTAAAAGAGACAAATGCTGCCCCAGTGCCGGGCGGCTCCTCCCGCACAGAGCGTCTGTGAAGAGTAATCGTCCTGCTCTCCCGTTGGCCTCTGCCTCCTCTTCCTTTACCTGTACTTTAAAAGATTTAGGGCTTTCAAGGAAGTTTTTTTTAATGTTTTCTTTTGTTTCTATTCGAAGCTCCTCTGATTTTGGTCATTGCTAAAAAGAAGGGATGTAGGTTAACATTCGAAATGTGAAAAGCGAATGGAAAACTGTGGTAAAGAGAACAGGATTTAGATGGAACCCCTGGGGATCTGTACGTCTGCTGTTGACCTCAGCTCCAAACTCTTCCTCTCTCTGAGCAGCCAGGCAAGGGAGTCTCCTTTCTCAGCTTCATCGCTTCTACTGATTACATGGCTCAGCTCCTGTGCACCTGCTCTCTTCCAGTCCAGCAGATTACATGGCTGGAGCTGTCCTGTGCACCTGCTCTCTTCCAGTCCAGCAGAAAAACCCAAAGAGCTGCTGGTGCTAAAATCCTTGCAGCTGAAGGTTACATGGAGCTGTCACAAAAGTTTGTAGTTTGGATCTAGAACCCCCCTAGAATAGGAGATTAGCATAATTTTGATTTTGCTAAATGGTAACTAAAGGAGAGGAAATATAATTTCTAAACCCTCGTACATTCCGTTGAGACACCTTCCTGAAAACAGAAGTCAGATTAACAGAAAAGTCAGCAGGTGGTGTGTGCTGTCCTTATCATGTGGAAGAGATCGCAGTTCAAAAGTATCTCTCTCAAGGCAGCGGCGTAAGGGTCTTGCTTAAATGGTGTTTTAACAAAGATCAATAAGTCTTCGCATAGTGACAACACAAGGGAGACAGCAGCACCAGAGTTTTAAAAGGGACAAAATGAGAGAAGGTAGAAAATCTGTTTCCAGATTCCACTGCTGCCTTCTCTGGCAAGTGCTGTTCCCAGGAAGGAAGGATTTACGTCCCGACCTCAGGAAAACAGGCTTCAGCAGAGCGCTTCCCTGCAAGTTCAGTGTTCCTAACTTAACAATTCTCAGTATTTTGGGGAGAAATATTTTGGTTTCCTTCAGTCCCCCCTTGAAACTTTACTTTCAGAAATTTCACATGTTAAAAGCTAAGTTGGTAGTTTTGGAGAGACTTGGGTTAGAAGTTTTAAGATAAGAGATTTGGCAAAGCAGGAGAAGAACACAGTTTGGAACAAGTAGAAAGCAACGCGTTTGGGTGCATTGATCCATCTCTTATTGTATCAGTCTTTCAGTCCTGAAAATAGGTCAGTTCCGTTAAATCATTGCATCCCATTTCAGATGTGGTGTAAGCGGGTTTCCATCAGAGTTAGGTCTCCATATGGTGTAGGCAAACAGGTACTTTATCGGAGACATTTCTTTGGAAACAAAAAGAAAACAAAGGTCTATGTTTCAAGCAGTCTATAAGCTAGTTTCTGGAGAGCAACCAGCTGAGATTTCTAGATTTGGGTTCAAACAATTTAAGTTGGAGTGGACAGGCGGTGGCAATCTGACAGATTGTTCTGGATTATAGTTTGCATCAGATGTTCCAGTGAAGTTTTTGTGCGTAAATAAATTGTGATGATTTCTCCAAAGTTTATGTCGTTATCCAGCTTTAGTTTGCAGGGCTTCGGGAAAGGCACGGTTTTAATTTTTAGTAATTTTAAGTCAGAAAAGTGGGAGAAAGTTGGAAATGTTAGTCTGAAGAACCGTAGCAGGTATTAGAGGAAACTAAAAATTCGGGATTCAGTCCAGATAATTTTTAAAAACTCTGAAACAATGGACAGGGCTAGAATCTAATAACAGCTATAATATAGCTATTCTGAAACATAATTTTTCTCTTTACAATCACCTCCCTGTTTACCAAAGATAATCAAAGTAAGTCCAATTTACTTAAAAAAATAAGTTTAGTGTCATTATATTTAACCTGATCATTTACCTAAGTACAGCAAGAACAGTGCTTTAACATATAAGCTCTTTTTAAGTTGGATTTGCTGGAACTTTTTGTAAAGAATTTTATTAGATTAGAACACTAAAACCCTCTCCAGGCCAGGAAACTGTGCCACAGACTTACCAACATATTTTATCTGAGATACCTGGCTAAAATCTTTTTCTTGAGGTCCCCAAAATGTTTTTGAGGTTCCTGGGCCTGTCAGAGAATGACATTATTTATTTACTGCAAGGCTAGAAATGCTGGAAGGGCACCACATAGTTCAAGAACAAAGTGCCAGGCCAGTTCTTTCAAGGTTTTTATTGGCTGCTTAAAGTTAATGCTCATTCCTTAAAGCAGTCTGGTCATATCTGAAAACTGACATCCCAGTCCTAGCCTTGGTGATATAACCTGTGTTTCCAATCATTCCAATCCGAAGAGAGCAGATTCCTAGTGAACTTATGCAAATAACTATCTTGCCATAAAAATACAATTTCTCACATATAGTTTCTAAATCCTGGAGGGCTTGGGTAAAGAAAAAGATAAATGTTTCAATATTTGTGCACAAAGATATACTTTACAAAATTACTGTAAAGCCATAGACTACTTAAGAGGGGAAAAAAAAAGGTTTTCTCAACTATGGAAAGAAAACATAAAAAGAATCAGCAATGTTTTAAACAAAAAATGTCGCAAAACATCATGTTAGTCCTTCCTTGGTTTAGTTTCGTGTAATTCTTGTTTTGCTTGATTTCGGGTTAGTAATTTTATGAGTCCAGTTTTTTTTTTTTCATTAGCATTCTGGGAATTTTTAGGGACTCCAGTAATATGGTGTCAAAGTTGTCAGGAACCTGTATTCAAGAGTACTTCTTGCAGTCCTTTCTATGAACCTTCTTGAAGACATAACACTTTAGGATCTGCGAACAGCTTTTAGAAAAAATTATCATAATAAAGCAATTAGTAGCAAATAACAAGACAAAATGGACATAGTTAAAGGCACAACTGACATGGAAATTTGGTTACTTTCTGTGGCCTACAACAATTTAACATAATACCCGTAATTATAACTGACAACATATACCAAAACAGATTTTTAGGAATCTCATACAATTTTGGCACACATATTAATAACATATCCATAGGGTATGGTCTGGATCTGAGTCCTCACCCAAATCTCATGTTGAAATGTAAACCCCAAGGCCAGAGGTGAGGCCTGGTAGGAGGTGACTGGCTCATGGGGTGGTCCCTCGTGAATGGTTTAGCACCATCCTCTCAGTACTGCTCTCATGATGGTGAGTGAGTGTGCTCAAGATCCGGTTGTTTAAAAGTGTGAGGCACCTCCCCCGCTTCCTCCTGCTCCTGCCCTATGAGATACGCCTGGTTCCCCTTCACCATCCACCATGAATGTGTTTACTGAGGCCTTCCCAGAAGCCAGGCAGATGCTGCTGTGCTTCCTGTATGGCTGGCAGAACTGTGAGCTAATTAAACCTCTTTTCTTTATAAATTACCCAGTCTCAACTATTTCTTTATGAAGTGCAAGAATGGAGTAACACAGAAAATTGGTACCAGTGGTGGGATATTGTGATAACAATAGCTGAACATGTGGAAGTGGCTTTGGAACTGGATAACAGATTGGAAGAGTGTGGAGGGCTCAGAAGAAGACAGGAAGATAAGGGAAAATTTGGAACTCCCGAAGGACTTGCTGAATGATTGTGACCAAAGTGCTGACAGCGATATAGACAGTGAAGGCCAGGCTGAGGAGGTCTCAGACGGAAATGAGGAACTGGAGTAACGGTCACTTTTGTTACTCATGAGCAAAGAGCCTCTACTCTGAAGATCTGTGGAACTTTGAACTTGAGAGCAATGATTTAAGGTATTTGGCAGAAGAAATTTCTAAGCAGCAGTGTTTAAGAGGTGACCTGGCTGCTTCTAACAGCTTAGGCTTATATGTGTGAACAAAGAAATAACCTGAAACTGGAACTTATATTTAAAATGGAAGCAGAGCATAAAAGTTTGAAAACTTTGCAGCCCAGTCATGTGGTATCTTTAAGAAAGGAAAATTTTGTTAGCACCTCTATCTGAGGTCTCAGGTTCTCATCTGACAAAGTACGCAAAGGCCTTACAACCCCATGTGTCCATAGATAGACGAATAAAGAAGACAATCTGTAAGAGAGGAAATCAAAAGCTGTTCATGCTGGTAGAAAGGATTACCAATGGGTACCACAAAAAGTCAAGACTCATATAAATAATTAAAACAAGCCATTTAAACTAATATGTATAAATGTTTCTCTCCCAAGCTAAGGTATTCACTAAGGAAATCAATTTGGTAGTGGGTCTAAAGAACTTTAACTCTGTGTCAAATCCAATCTCTGCTCGAATGCTGCTTAATTAATTTCCTGAATAACATTTCAAAAACGTGGTAAGATTAACATCTTCCATGGGCTGAGGAAGGCTTAGAGAATCAAGCTGAAGAGCGTTTTGTCAATCTTGCAATGACTTACGGGCAATTGAAACATGAACTTCTCTAAAAGAAATTTATTTTAAATATAGTCAGTCTAATTTATTTCAAAGTGATTTAAAGTGAACTTCTCTAAAAGAAATTTATTTTAAATATAACCAGTCTAATTTATTTCAAAGTGATTTAAACCAATAAGCAAAAATAAAAACACCAGAGTCACTATATCTAAGAGCTAATTTATACAAATAATTTTCTCCTATTAATTTGAATTTGGAAATGAAGGAAAAAAGAAAAAAACTCTTACCCTCGCCTCTCAACTGAGCACTACAAATAGAGATGTGAAGAGCTGACATTGGTAAGAAACCTTACCCTTTCCTGCTGGTTTCTGTCAGATCTCTCAGATCTCCATCCACTGGCCCTAGTGCGAGCAAAGTGTCCCTTTGTGGTTGTCAAATTGAAGGAAAGAAAATATGATTTATTTTCTCAATGCTCATATTTTCTTACCTGAGACACTTTCCTGGAAAGAAAGTCATATTAACAAGAGAAAAGCCAGCAGAGGTTTATTGATGAATATTGTACCCATCACATAGGAGAAGGCCTCAGTTCAAATGTATTTTCTCTCTCAGGGCAGAGTAGATGAGGAATCTGTCTTAAGTAGCATTTTAACAAAAAACAGTAAATCTTAGCACAGAGACAAAGCAAAGGAGGGAGCAGTTCCAGTCTTTTGAAGACTGAGAAAATGTGGAAAGATAGTAAAACTTGTTCCCAGATTCTTCTGGGGCTTGCCGATGCCTTCTCTGGGCCGATTTCTAGTAAGGAAGGATTTATGTCCTGACATCAGGCAAACAGAGGTAGAGGCAGAGTGTTTCCTCGCACTTTCAGTATGTTTAACTTAATAATCCTCAATATTTTTGGAAGAAGTATTTTGGTTTCCTTCATAATGAAATAGAAATAATGGAAAATAAACTTATCATTCTTCTCGGGGCTCCATTTGCTCAACAAATATAGGTGGACTCAAGTCAGTATACATACATAAGCAAGTTTTTCTTTAAATAATATACCAACTGGTATATCTAAAAGGGTATTCCAAAGGGTTTTGAGCCCTTGAGATTACTCTGCAGTAATTTTATGTATCTTTCAGGTACCAGTGTTTATTCTCATAGTTAAACTGTTTTGTAACTGCAGCACAAGTTTGACTGTATTAGATTTGATTTCCTAAAAACAATTATCACCTGACAATTAGACACACTTGTTCCAGTGTGCCACCAGTGCTCCCCTAGGTGAGAAAGACATGTTGGGTCCTATCTCATCTCTCTGCAAAGGAGCTCTGGGCAGGCTATACCTAAATTAACCCAGGCAGACATATATTCTCTGTATTAGTGTAGCATTATGAATTATATGGTGTTTGAAGGCAACCCGGTCTTTTCAGTGACCCCTCCTCCTGCCAGGCTGGTAGCGTGTTGGCAAAACATCTGTCCTTAGGAGGTCTTCAAAGACTCCTTCCTTCTCTGCCCTCTGCCTCTGCCTCTGCCTCTGCCTCTGCTCCCCTGGCCAGTCTGCTCCCACAGGTCTTGGCTGTGGCACACTCCCCTTCTGCAGGCATTGCTTCACTTCTTCTTCCACCCTCTGTTTGGGACTTCGAAGTGTGATACTTGTATTGAGAAACAATTTCCCCCACTATGTCATTCCCCTTTCCTTACTCTCCAAGCAGCTGGGCCACCGGCGCTCAGGACTCAAACTGGCTGGGATGTGAGGAAGCTAAGCCCCTTTCCCCTCCTGACCTGCTACTTGCTTGAGACTAAAGCAAAACGCTGAGGGTTGAGGAAGGGAGAGCGAGTGCTCGCTGAGGATGGAATAAATGCGTGTTTAGACTTCAGCCACTCCCTGATAAAGGGGGACGATCTTCTGCCTCCTGGGAAGAGCCTTGAGGAGACAGCAAACTTGAGAAAAGTTTGTGGGAAGGAACAGTGAGAACCGCAGGTTACGAAGGGGCCAGGTGGGCAGGACTGAAGGATAACTCCATGGTAACCTGCGTGGATCGGTGATTATGGGCCCAGAGAGTGGGCATGCCTGGGTGTGTCTGAGCAGAAACTGCACTGAGGACAAGACCCCTGCCCACCACCACAGGCTCTGGCTCTGTGGGAGCGATGCCAAACTGAGCCCCAGCTCAAGGGAAGGAGAGGGATCCAAAGTGAACTGAACTTGAATTTGCATTGCCCTAGTCGAATATGAGCTTAAAATGAACAATTATATTGTTAAAGAAAATATGAATTATATTTCTTAAAAACTTTGGCTATGGACTTAGATTTCTGCCCACCACGTCCATAGCATAACACTGCCCATTCTTATTGTAATTGTTTATTAATTTGTCTTCAGTACTATAAATCCCTTGAGGAAGGGAACTGTGCTTTCCAGTGAACACCCAGTACTGGTGCAGCGCCTGGCTCATAGTCAGCACCGTAGAATCCTCAGGAAATGGCACAGCTGGTGAACTTTGATGTCTACCATGTCCAACAGTGTCCAATAGGATGCTGGCTAAGTGATGACCCTCCTATGGCATGAAATGCTATAGAACCACTTACAAATTGTGCAGTATACAAGTATTTCATGGCATGGGGAAATGGTTGTTACTTTGTAAAGTAAAAAGAAACAGGTTTCAAAACAATGTGATATCTTTTTTAAATTTTATGGAGCTCATACATAGAATTTTTAAAAAAAGAACATTCAACAGTGTAAATTATACCCCTGAGATGTGGGGTTATGGAGATCTTTAATTTTCTTGTGTACATTTTTGTATTTTTCAAAATTTCTCCTGAGACCACATGTTGTTACTAGAAAGGGAGAAAAGCACAAATGTAATCTTTCTAGTTGATATGTCCTTTACATTTTTTGGTGGGCTTCCAGTTTCTCAAGCTGCCTTGTGGGGTCCCCAGAGCTCTGGGGGTGGGGCAGGAGGTGCAGGGACCAGGGGCTCAGGGGCTCAGGGTCCGTCTCCCAGCACTGTCTCCATTAATTTCTCTTCCTGCCATTTCCCCTTGATACGCTTTCCCCTACCTCATCTTTCCCAAGAGGCTTCTTTGTCCTCTGAGCTATGACACTGTGGATGAACGCTCTCTCAGCTTTCTGGCTGCAACTGCCTCCATGCAGGGACCCCCGGCCTGTGAACCTGCCTCTGCCACTCCCACCCTCCCATGCGGAAACTCCCTGGGCCACCCGTTCTCATCCCCAACCCGTGGGGGACCTCTCGTCCCCACCCCTAGGTGGGACTTCCCTCCCCTATCAGCACCCCCACATGGGATTTCCCTCCCACACCAACACCCCCCTGCAAGACCTCCCTCCCCCACCAACATCCCCATGTGGGGACCCCCCTCCCGACCATAGTCCTCATGCGGGGATCTCCCTCCCCACCAGCACCCCCATGCGGGACCTCCTCCCCCACCAGCACCCCCATGTGGGAGCTCCCTCCCCACCAGCACCCCCATGCGGAAGCTCCATCCCCCACTAGCACCCCCATACAGGATCTCCCTTCCCTCCCCAACTAGCATCCCCAACTCAGGACCTCCCTTCCCCACTCCCACCCCCATGTGGGGACCTCTCTCCATCACTGGCACCCCCATTGTGGGATCTCCTTCCCTCACCTCCAACCCCTATGTGAGAACCTCCCTCTCGCTCTCACCCCCATTCTGGGACCCTCCTGAGTCCCTGCCCTTCCTCAGTCATCACAGTCTCTGTACAGCAAGGGCTGACTCTGCCTTTGGCCCTGCTGTTTCCCCTCATGCTAATGTCAGCATTTGGGGCTCCCTGGAGACAGGAAGGATAAGAACATTGACTCTTCTTTTTTATTTGTGGAAAATAAGCATAACATAAAATTTACCATTGTAAACATGTTTAGGTGTACATATTAAGTAATTCACATTGTTGTGCAGCCATATCCAGCTTCTATCCCCAGGACTTTTTCATCTTCCCAAGTTGATACCCTGTCTCCATCCCACACTATCTCCCCATTCCCTGGCCCCTTAACTCCCAGCCCCCACCATTCTACTTTCTAGCTCTATGAAACTGACTACTCTGGACACCTTGTATGAGTGGAATCCTACAGTATTTGTCCTTCTGTGTCTGGCTTATTTCACTTAGCATGATGTCCTCCAGGTTCGTTCATGTTGCAGCATGTGTCAGAATTTCCTTTCTTTCTAAGGCTAAATAATTGCATGGGTGGACCATATTTTGTTCATCCATGTATCTGTCCTGAACACATGAGTTGCTTCTGTGTTTTAGCTATTGTGAATAACGCTGTTGTGGACATGGGTGGGAAAATGGGTCTTCAAGACCCTACTTTCAATTCTTTCATGTATATACCCAGCAGTGGAATTGCTGGATCAGATGAAAAGTCTATAGTTAATATTTTAAAGGTACCACTATACTGTTTACCACAGCGTCTGCATCATTTTACATTCCCACCAGCAATGCACAAGGATTCCAGTTTCCCCACATCCTCAGCAACATTTGCTATTTTCTGAAGAACATTGATTTTTTAAAAACAATCCATTCAACAAACATCTTCTGAAGACTCCCCATGTTCCTTACCCTCCCCGTTTTCCAGGGATAGCCAGCTTGAATTGCACAGCTTCTGGGTGGGTGCAGGAGGACAGCAAACACTGAGACAGACGCTATGAGCAGGACATTTCCAAGAAGGAAATATTTTCATTCTCCATTTTTAAGGTGAGAAACTGAGGCCCAGGAGTGTAAAGCCATTACCCTAGTATACAACTACTAAAAGGGAAAGCCAGGATTCAAATTCAGGTCTTTCTGGTTTCATAGCCTTATCTCTTAATTCTGATGCCAGCCTGCCTTCCCTTCCAGCATTGACAGACAGAGTCAGACAGGTGACACGGTGTACCTGTATCCACACCACTGGTGAGCAGCCCTCCAGCATCACACCCAGACTTTCTAAGATGCTTGGCCTCTTTGAAAAGAGTCAAACAAAGAGCCATCCCACAGACGGGAGTCAATTTCTTTAGGTGGGGAAAGAGAATGGGAGCAGAGAGAACAAGCCTATTCCACAAAGAAAGGAGAAGAACCAAGGGTTTGGGATTAGGCATAAAGGTCTAATTAACATTTATGAGGTGCTAAGTGCACTGCCAGGTGTCAACTCCTGTAATCCCGGAAGTAATCCCGGGAGACAGGCATTTTCATTTCTCACCTTGCAGACGGGGGCACAGAGGACAGGGAGGTATCTCGTGAGGGTCCCATGGTGAGCGAGTGTTGGTGAAAGGATATCATCCTGGCTGGTCCTACCCAGGTGCTTCATCTTCATCCTACAAAACTCTCTGTGCTTTAGTTTCTTCTATGAAACGGGACACCTATTTCACAGCGTAGTTGTCAGGATTGGTGATAAAGTACTAAGAGTTAACTGGGGCACAGTTAATCCTATGTAAATGTCGACGAATCGTCTTAGTCTGTTGCCTGTTGCTGTAATGGAATACCATAGACTGGGTCATTTATAAAGACAAGAATTTATTCTTATGATTCTGGAGGCTGGGAAGTCCAAGAGCATGGCACTGGTACCTGGTAAGGACCTCCTTGCTGTACCGTAACATCGCATGGCTGAGGGTGTCGCATGGCCAGAGGGCATGAGCATGCCAGCTCAGGTTTCTCTTCCTCTCCTTATGAAGCCAGCAGTCCCATCACGGGAGCCCCGCCCTGATGACTTTATCTGATCCTCATTACCTCCCAAAGGCCCTACCTCCAAATATCATCAGCAAATCAATGTGGGGATTAAGTTTCCAACACATGAAATGTGGGGGACACAATTAAAGCACAGCAGCTATGACTACGACTAACGTAGTATTCATTAGAAGCTCCTCTGAGAGTAGGGCAGTATCTTCTTACCTCAGTGTTTCCTAAATTTTAGTCCTATTTACACTGCCTTCAAACTTTCATTGATTATTTATTTAAATATTGTTTAATTTAAAAACATGATGACTATTATGCATTTAGTATCTGTTATCTATTTAAAACACTACTTCTTAAAATACTTTAAACAGTATTGTTATTTTCTTAAGACTGTTGGTTTTAAATTTTTTTTCTTTAGACAAAATCTTACTCTGTCACCCAGGCTGGAGTGCCATGGCACCATCCTGGGTCACTGCAACCTCTGCCACCTGGGTTCAAGCAATTCTCCTGCCTCAACCTCCTGAGTAGCTGGGACTATAGGCATGTGCCACCACACCTAGCTAATATTTGTATTTTTAGTAGAAATGGTGTTTCACTATGTTGGCCAGGCTGGTCTCGAACTCCTGACCTCAGGTGATCTGCCCGTCTCAGCCTCCCAAAGTGCTAGGATTACAGGCATGAGCCATTGTGCCTGGCCTAAAGTTAATTATCTACTTTAGTATCACGTTAAGCAATAAAATGTGTAAGAGCCACAAGTTTGATGGGCCAGTGATAAATCTATTTTCCAATATCTTTTTAAAATAGTTAATAAGAATTAAAATGCCTTTAGATGCATCTGAAGTCCTCTGGATTCTACCTGTGGCAGGTGTAGTACTCCTTAGAGAGACACCAAATTTCTGTCTCCCATGGTGCCTAGCATCTGCTTTTTGGGCCTCATGCTTATCAAATGAATAAAAAATTTAATCAATTAAGAAGAATTAATTACTTGATTGATTATTGACTTCAGGGGAGATCTTCTTCATTTTTACCCTGTAACTTTAATCAGTAGGTCAAGTCATAGACTAGAAGGAGGAGTTTCCTGTTTCTCTGGCCAACCATTTTCTGTGATCAGTCATAAATCTCCAGCAAGCAAATCTCTCCTTGAAGCCTGGTGACTGGATGCTTTCCCACATCACAGCTTTGTGGGGAAATTCTGCCTTCCTTCTGGATAAGGAACATAAAGTCCCTGTCCATGGCCAGTCCCATAGATGGATTTACATTTTTTCCATGTTGCTGAAACATGACTCCTCTGTAAATGATTACATGTTGGAGTCTTTTCCTGGCAAAAAAAAAAAAAAAAAAAAAGCCGAGAAATGCAAACAACTGGAGCTGAGATACTCACTTCAGCGGCGCCCGAACATTTCAGTCATCCCCGTGGCTGTGTTTGCTTGGGTGACCTTGCACCGGGCCTTACTCACCATCGTGTGATTTTGTGACCACATCACTTTTGCTCAGTGTTTTAAAGGTTCATGAAAGAACCAAGTGGCCTGCTTTCCCTCAGGTTCCCGAGCAATGGCAAAGCAGAATTCAGGGTTTTGGTTTTCGTTTTTTTTGTTTTTTTTTTTTTTTTCTTTTTTACATTTAGGACCCAGGTCACGATACAAAACATTAAACTTTAAAAAATGTTTAGGCTGAAATTTTAAAAAGTAGATTTTAACCGTCTAAAGGAGAGAATAAGCAGAATAAGCAGCGTGAGCTGCCCGGCCACATGCGGCCACCTGGGCCTGGCCGGCTGGTCACTTTGCTCCTAGTATCCTCTGTGCTGGGCTGTCCCTCCCCTTCTACCCGGTTCCTTCCACCTGGAATCAGGCCCTAGTTCTGTCTCCCCTCACCGGTGACCACAGCCAGGGGAAGAGGGAGGAAGGTGAGCGCAGGGGCTGCGGACGGCTCCACAGGCTTGTGGCCTGGCTGCAGGGAGTCCCTGCCCTCCCACTGCTCTGCAGGATGCTCTGGGTGAGGAGCAGGCAGCCCCTGTGCCTCTTACTCTTGATTCCAGACTTTCTTCGGCCTCCAAAGAGAGACGTGTGTGGCACAAGATGCCGCCTCCTCCGGGGATGGAGGAGGGAGGCCTCAGAAAGTCGCTTCGCAGCGCAGAAGACGAAGTCAGCAGTGGAACAAGGTGGAGAATGGAAGCACGTTGGTCCCACCAGAGTCTGCCCGAGACCCGGATCGGTCCCCAGCATCCAGGGCGGCTGCTTGTGTCCTGGAGGCTGTGAAGGAGGAACCCCGGAAAGCTGGGGTGGCCCGGGGAGGGAGGTGGGAGGTGGGTGGAGGGGCCTCCGGGCAAGGCCCGGGGTGGGGCGGGGGCTGCAGAGGCTCCCGGGCTGCGAGGTGCGGCCGCGGCCCGTGCCGGGTGGGACGAGCTCCAGGAGCCCGCGGGGCCGTGACCAGGGCAGGAGGTGCCGGGAGGACCCTTCGCAACGGGAAGCCGACAGCAGCAGCACAACTTTCTGTCGGGGGGAAACTCACCTGGCGCTGGGCCTCGGGCTCTCCGGCCGGCAGGGTCCCTTCCAGGCGGCGGCGGGCGCTGCTGAGCCCTGGATCGGGGGGTCCCTCCCTCCCCGCTGAGCCCCGGACGGGGGGTCCCTCCCTCCCCGCTGAGCCCCGGCCCGGGGGTCCCTCCCTCCCCGCTGAGCCCCGGACGGGGGGTCCCGCCCTCCCCGCTGAGCCCCGGACGGGGGGGCCCGCCCTCCCCGCCCTCCCCGCGCTGGGCCTGGCCTGGGGGTCGGGGCCTCCTCCGGGGGCATCGGGGGCATCGGGGGCACCGCGGGAACCCGGCGCCCAGAGCGGAGCCCGGCGGGACTGGGATGCGGAGGCCGCTACAGGGAGGGACTGGAGCGGGGATGGGGGTCCCGGGGGTCCGGCCGAGGATCACGGGCAGAGGGTCTGGGCAGAGCCCCCCTGAGGCTGGTCTTGAAGCGAAACTCTCAAAGCCAGGGAGCTCCCGTGTGTGCCTCCGCCGGGCAGTCCCGGGGCTCCCGGGGTCACACGCGCTCCCTGCGGGCAGAGACCCCGGAGCAGCCCTGGGCTCTAAGGCACAGGGGGAAGGATCTGGCCGAATGCAAGCGCCCTTCACGGGTGTCTCTGCCGAGGCAGGCCGGGGCTGGGGGGCCCCCGGGGCCAGAGCCAAGTGTCAGCTTCTCTGCTGTTTTTCAACAGAGCCGCCATAAAAAATACATTGCGTAAACTTCTAATGAATTATGTTAGAAACAAAGGTAATAAATACTCCAACTACTCATTACTTCGCAATTTCTCAACTGCCTTTACTAGCGTCTCTGCTTCAGCGGTGGTTTGTGTGCCGCCTGCCTCTGGGGTGAAGGGTGTGCTCAAGGGCAGACTTTTCCAGTCCTGTGTTCAGGGGCGTCAGGCTGGCAGCTTGAGGCTGGCGGAGTATTTACACCACAGGGATGGGCAGACACCGCACATCAGGGCTTGCCCCACCCCCTCCTCCATGCGGCTTGCAAGCGGTGCATCTGCACATTCTGAGTGGGTTTGGTTTGCTCTTCTGCTCCCCATTCCTTCCACGTCTGGTCTTCGCAGCTTGGGGCCATCAGGGTGAGAAGGAAGGACAGCAGAGATGGAGAGGGACTGGGCCTCTCCCTCTCTGGTAACATTATAATACAGCTTTTCCTTGTACAGCTCCGGCTGGCAGAGGTGTCCAAGGGCTGGCTCTCGTGAATGAGTCCTGGGTGAGGCAGAGGAAAAGTTCCCCAGGAGCTTGGTTCGTAGGGATGGAAGGAGAGCTCTTGGAAGTCCCGTCCCTGCAGGCCCTGCCCAAAGCACTTGTCCTGGGGCTGGGCCAACTCAGCCAGGCCCAGCGACTTCTGTTGGGTCCGCTCTTGCCTCCCCGCACCGCGGCTGCCCCACATCTGTCTGTGTCTCCCTTTCCCTCTCTCTCCAGGCATCTTTCCCCACTTCTCAGACACTGGGGCCCGGGAGATGAGTGTGCGTAACTCCTGCGTGCAGCTGTCTGCAGGCTTTCTGTGTGTGTCTTGGAGAACCCCTCCTTTGGCTCTGGCAGGGAACAAGAAGCCAACCACACTGGCCTTGGGAGGCGGGAAAACCCACTGGGTTCTCTCCAGCCACCGACACTCCTTGCTGTGGAGGTGTCCAAGCCTCCCCACCTCCACCTCCCCCAACCAGGCACCTGCTTGGCCAAACCAAGAGACGCAGTGCTGACCCTTGATCTGAGGAGTCTCACACCATCATCTTCAGATTTATTTCAAATCAGCCTTCTCCTTGCCTCTTTGCCTTGGTCCCACATGGCAGGTGATTCCTGAGCAACCGTCAAGGCTCTGCCATCATCTCAGGGCACCACATTTGCAGAAGGAGCTGCTGAGGGTCTGAGTGCAGGCGTGTTTGCTTCCCCGAGGACCGCCTCTGCCTCCCGGACGGTGGGGTGGAGAGAGCTGCATTTGTCCCAGTTGGAGAGGGGCGGCAGGACAGGGCCTGGGCTAGTGTGTGCACGGTTTCCTCTGCAGAACCAGGATGCCCTGCTACAGGCTTAGCCAAGGAAAAAACAGGAAGCCCCTCCCACACTGCCCAGCACACAGAAGGTGCTCAATAAACTGCAGCCATGTTCAGCGTGGGAGAAGCGGCACCGAGGCACAGGGACGTGGCCACACATGTGCAGCCGCTCTCAGTGGGGAAGACGCCCGGCGGGCTCATATGCACGTCTCTGTCCCCATCTTGGGGCAAGAGCTGTTTCTTAGGGACCACTTTGCTGCATAGCCAGGGTCAACGCCCACTGCCCTCATGCCCGTGACTCACGAGCCCCTGGAAGCTGTAGGAGGTGAGAGCGCCTTTCTGCAGTCTCTGCAGCCCTGCCAGGAGAGGGCTCAAGGGTACCTCAGTTGTCCGGACGCGCCACCTGTGGAATCTCTGATGGGTTCCAGCAGCAGCACAGTCCCAAGCCCTCTACCTGCCGAGACACCTGCTGCACCTGTTAGGAGGTGGCTCAAGGGGAGGCAGCAGTCTCACTCCTCTGCTCACGGCAGCCCTTCGAGCGTGCGTCCCTGCTCTCCTGCTCCTGCTGACCCTTCTCTTCTTGAAACCCAACATTTTCACTTCCTCAGGGGCAGGGAGACATGAATAAATAAAAATAAAATCCGAAAAAGTGAAAGGTAGCCCAAGTGGTAGGTTCCGTCCCCATCTCCCTTGGCCCGCTGCCAGTATCCCACAGTTCCACTGGATGGTCTCTACGAGGTCTGGGTGTCTCATCTCTTCACTGTCCCTCCCACGCATTTCGCCCAGGGTGGAGAAGGATTTCTTTAACACCAGAGACGTCATGTGGAAATGAGACACCAGTTGAGTGGTGTAACCGTGGGAGTGACGACGGTCTCTGGCCCCGTCCCTCATCCCAAGGTGAGCAGACTCCGTTGAGTGAGTCGTGCCACTGCAGGAGAGAAGCAAGCCCGGCCTTCACTCCGCGTCCTGCTCCTAAAACGCTGAACATCAAACACAATTCTCCAGGTGTTAACTGAGCAGAGCACACAGGGGGGCTACCACCTTGCTTTTTCTAGATACTGGTTTCCACCAAGGCAGCTGAAATAATGTACAGAGTGCTGTATAAACAGAGGGCGCCTGCTCTGGAAGCTGTGTGGCTGGAACCCGAGGGGAAATGTTGCAATGGGTACAATTTGTTATCCGGCCTGTTTATGCCAATGATGTTATTCTCTTCGTTTAGTCATCTTACATTCAACTGTTAAGTCATTATTAGTAATTCTAATTTCTTGTTTAATTTCCATGCAAAGTAGGACTTCCCTGTAAAAGGCACAGATAGAGGCAGTGTTCTATATTTGGTGAGAGAGATATTATCTACAAATTACAGGGAAATGATTACATCAAGGTCCTCTATTGATGAAATAAACCACAAGAAAGAAATGAAGAGTAGGAGAGGAGTGCTGTGCTAACAATGGCTAAGAACCAAAGCCAGTTGACTCTCCTACATCTGATGATTCCTTTACCTCCACCAGTCCCCCCAGTGGATGAGAAGCACGGCCTTTGTGCCCTTCAGGGTTAAGGGAACAGCATTAGCATCGTGACAATTTCCTCTAGACCCGGAGAAAACCATTATCTTCTCTACTGGACAGTGATGTGTCTAAACCACAAACCACGAGGGTAATTGGCTGTGTTCTTAGGAGGGACAAGAAGCAGGGCATGATGTTTTTTTGGGTGCCTAAAACCAGACATCCAGAGAGAGCTTCCTGCCTCATACCCAGTCCAGCCTTTCACATTCTTAAAGAAGGAAACTCAGGTAGCGTGCGGGAAAGGGACCGGCCCAGGGCTGGATGGCTGATGAAGCAGAGACTGCCCAGGTCCTCAGCGTCCCTGACGTGTTCTTCCCTTTCAGAATGGGAAACTCTCTCTAAGTTTCTCCTAGCAATTAGTGTCTCATAGAAACTTGTACAGCCTGCAGATGAGAATGCTTCTGTGAATTTCTTAGTAGCCACATTCAAAAAGAGTACAAAGTAACAGGTGGAATCAATTTTAGTAATCTATTATATTATAATAATCTAATATTATTGCTAATTTTATCTATTTATATAATCTAATATTATCCTTTCAACGTGTATGTACTCAATCAAAGCAATGATTAATGAGATAGTTAGTATTCTTTTTGGCACTAACCCCGGTGTGCATTTCATACTTCCTGTATATCTCGGTGCAGACCAGCCCTCAGTAGTTCTCAGTAGTCACATGTGGCCAGTGGCCGTGGTGTTCAGCTGTGAAGATGAAGACATACCTCTGGTCAGGAGGCACAGCCTGGGCTCTGATGCTGGTTCCTCTGCTTCTTACGGATGTGACTTCAGACATCATCCTATCTTGCTGGAACCCAGGCTTCCTCAAGCCAAAAGTGAGGGTACAAATACCTATTCCACTAACCCGTGAGGCCTACATAATCCCGTAGAGTCCATGACCCCCAGGAGGCATCTTGCTTGGTGCCTGGCACACAGGGGTACGCTGAACCCATTGATTGAGTGACATTCTTTCTGGGGGTTCTAGGAAATACATCCTTTCTCAGATTTTCGTCGGGGTAATTCAGGACCACCTTCTGGTAGAGATCATCGGTTATGAGTAACTCAATTTGATGTGTTAAAAAACATGGATTGAAAACCTCCTGGGTAGCAGACATTGGGCTTGGATATAGGAGCTTGATGTTTAAAAAGACATGGTTCCTGGTGGTGAGAGAGACAGCATTTGGGAACTCCCTGTACTTTCTCTATAATTTTTCTGTGCACCTAAAACTACTCTGAAAAATAGAGCCTATATATATTCTGAAAAGACGTGGTCCATCACTAGCCTGACTGGACCTTTGTACAAATTAGACAGAGGCACCTCTTTGTGAAACCAATTTTATTGCTGACAGTCAGAAAGTTGTGCTAATAAATGTATACATATCACATCTATGTGTATATTTATTAATACACATACAGCGACCACAGTGTGAATGGTGTGTTGGAATTGTGCAGCGTAAAACCCGCACAACAGTGCATAGCAGCCCTCTTTACCATCAGTCCACTGGAGGAAGCAGACACACAAACTAACTGTAGACTAACAGGCAGGATGAAACAGGTCCAATAACAGTGGGAAAAATGAGGAGGCAGAGGATAAAGAAGGACATCAGCCGGGAAGAAAAGTATGTGGAAGAGGTGAGCACAGAAAGTGGGGACTGAGGCGAATGGGGTGAAAGGCAGTGGTGGGTGTCACACTCCCGCTCTGCCATGTTTTGTTATTACTGCTTCCTGTGCACTGAGCATCCGTCCATGTACTCCTGGGCGTGTCTCTAAGGGCTGGGGATGCCCCTGGAGCCGTGTGGTCTTGTGAAAGTAAGATATTGAGTTAAGGTTTCTAGTTCTGCTGGGGCAACATTAGGCCAAGAAATGGGTGTCTGTTCCGGCAGAGGCATCACCACCATCTGAAACAGCTTTAAAACATGCTGTGCTCCCACAGAGAGAGAATGTCACTGACCACCAGCACCAGGCCTCCAGCAGGTTTGTCTCCCGGGGTGGTGGACCGTTAGTTCCTTCCGGCCACCTCTTTTCCTAGATACTCATGGAAACACGTGCTCTGAGGATGGCTGACACCTGCTTGGTAACCACTGGTTCCAATGCCGTGGCATTGGTCTTCTTAACCCCTCACTAGACAAATAAGTGAAACTAGCCTCAGACCCATGCAGAGGTGCCACCTTTGTTCATTTCCCCGGGAGTCATCCTTAATAGTTACAAAAACACATGACCCGGGCAGTCAGGCAGAAGCCAACACGAGACAGGCATGTCCTTCTCGCAGGGTGGTGGGGTAGGGAATAAGCACCTGCCTTTAACTTCCTGAAGTCAGGGTCAAATCCAGCAGCCACCTCAAACCACACCTTCACAGGAACAGTCATAGCTTTGCAAAGAACCGAGAAGAGACAGTTGTGTGTGACCACATCCAACCAGAGATTACACTCACATCCCAGCCAACCCTGTAGAGAGACCACAGGAGAAAAGTCAGGGTGTGGCCACACAACAACCGATGCAGCCTTGGCCAGCTCATGGAGCATATCAGGAGATGTGGACTTGAAGAGCCCGGTCTTTTTTTAATGTATATATAATTTCAGCTTTTTCTTTAGAGTCAGTTGGTGCGTGTGGAGGTTTGCGACCTGGGTACATTGCCTGATGCTGAGGTTTGGGATGCGTTGGATCCCATCACCCAGGTACTGAACATTGCACCCAACAAGTAGTTTTCAACCCTTACCCTACTGTCTCCCACCTAGCAGCGCCCAGTGGCTATTATTGCCAAAACAGCCAGATGTTGAAGGTGGGTAGCAATCTCCATTTCCATTGTGCTTTTCCGGAAATATTCTATTTTCATGCTGCCTCGCAAGCTGTATTGTTTGTGGTGACTGACATAAGTAATAAATAAACAAAAGCATCCACGGGAATGCTGCACACCAACAGCCAAAGACTCAGTCCTCCGCGTCAGTGGTGAGTGGGCAGAGGAGAACCTGTTACATTTGCATGTTTGGATATTTCATGAGCAAATAAACCTCCACCCAGGAAGATATGTGGATGGCAGATGGGCGTATAGAAGTCTGTTAAATGCCATTCATCATTTCAGAAATTCAAGTTCGGTTACAATGGGCTCCACACTCCTATTAGAATGGCTGAAACGGGAATGAAAAAATCTGGCAATACCCAGAGGACAGGGAACAACCAAAACTCTCATATGTGTTGCTGGTGAAAGTGAAAAACGGTAAAACCAGTTTGGGAAACAGTTTGGTGGTTTCTTTGTTGTTGTTGTTGTTTTTTTCTTTGAGACGGAATCTCGCTCTGTCATCCAGGCTGGAGTGCAGTGGCCGGATCTCAGCTCACTGCAAGCTCCGCCTCCCGGGTTCACGCCATTCTCCTGCCTCAGCCTCCTGAGTAGCTGGGACTACAGGTGCCCGCCATCTCGCCCGGCTAGTTTTTTGTATTTTTAGTAGAGACGGGGTTTCACCGTGTTAGCCAGGATGGTCTCGATCTCCTGACCTCATGATCCGCCCGTCTCGGCCTCCCAAAGTGCTGGGATTACAGGCTTGAGCTACTGCGCCCGGCCTGGTGGTTTCTTATACAGTTAAACATATGCTGACCAAAAGATCCTGCTGCTAGGCATTTAACCAAGAAAGATGAAAACTTACCTTCACATAAGCATGAATTAATTTTCAGTGCATTTAAGTGGAAGAAGCCAGACTCCAGAAACTACCTACTGTAGGTTTCACTTATACGACCTTCTGGAAAAGGCAAAACATGGTAACAGCAGAGGAGAGAGATCAGGGGGCGCCAGGGGCTGCGGGTGGGAGAAGTCTGCCCCAGGCAGCAGAGGAGGGTCCTGACTGTTCAGCACCGCTTACGGTAGTGGTTACCCAATGTGATGCACGCACACCAGAAAGAGTGAATCTGGCCGGGTGCGGTGGCTCACACCTGTCATCCCAGCACTTTTGGAGGCCAAGGCAAGCAGATCACCTGAGGTCAGGAGTTTGAGACCAGCCTGGCCAATATGGTGAGACCTTGTTTCTACTAAAAAAATAAAATAAAAATGCAAAACTTAGCCAGGCATGGTGGTGCAAGCCTGTAGTCCCAGCTACTCAGAAGGCTGAGGCATGAGAGTTGCTTGAACCCAGGAGCTGAGCTCATATCACTGCACTCCAGCCTGGGCAACAGAGCAAGACCTTGTTTGGAAAAAAAAAAAAAAGTAAATTTTACTGCACCTAACTTTCCTTTTAAAAACAGAAGAACAAAAACCCTACATCAAAAGTAGGCATTTTAGTAGCTTCGGATCTGAGAAAAAGTGTTTTCCCACTGAGGAATGCCATAGCATTCTGTGTTTCAAATATATAATGTTCCTAGAGGAGCCAAAATTAAACTTAAAAAATAAAAACAAAAGAAAGAAATAAGCTGACGTCACTGACAACTTTTATAGTCTCCTCATTTCATTCAGGTCAGGAAAGGATCGGCAAAGATAAGTAAACATCCAGTAGGCCGCGGCCGGGACCCTGAGCACCGAAGGCCAGGCTGGAAGGTGCCTCCAGACCCCGCACGCCTTTGCTTACAGGTGCGGAGGCTGAGGGCGTGTGTGAGCAGCACAGAGTCGGGCCTGGACTTCAGCTGCTGCTGTGCTCTGCCGGGACAAAGGCAGGCACTGGTCCCCGGGGCCAGCCCGACACTGGTGCACTTCTGACTTTGCCAGCATCTCCACTACCTCCTCTTTCATTTTCCTGTAATCCTGTTTCCTTTCACAGCATGTTCCCTATGTGAAGGGCAGCAAGTACCTGCAGACCTAGAACAAGGGCCCAGGGCCACGGAGACCGGCCACGGGATGGGCCAGGACGGAGGGAGGAGGAGATGGTCAGTGTCTCTGTGTCTGTCACCAAACTCTTCACGGTTCTGTTTCTTCCCTTGGCGTTTCTGTCTTGCTGGGCAAGTTTCAAAATGCCAGGACCCAACCTATTTTCAGCTGTGGCCAGGCACCCCCAGCATAGCACACAGGAAAGGCAAAGTCCTGTAGTCACTTTCCCGGGGCCCTCCTGACCCCACAGTCTTCCTGAGAGGCTGTGGAACCACGGAGCCCATGGTGCGAGGACACCGAGTCCCTGGAGGCCCACAGGTCTCCTCCCTCCACCCCAGACCCAGAGCGGCATCTTACTCGTTCTGTATCCCCAGGCACCAACAAATAGCTTGGGATGTCATGGCTGATTCAGCAAGATGTGCTTAAAAATGCAATGCACGGTAACGGGGCCAGGACTGCCACCCCTGGCTCCACTGCTCAGGAAGGGAGCCAGAATTCTGTCAGAGACACAAGATGGCATTTTGGGGGGAGGTTAACTCGTCTTAGATGGACTATTTTCATCGAGCTTTTGGATGACGCACACTTGGAATAAACGTTTTACCATTCCAATGAGAATAACCTTAACTGCAGAGCTGGAAAGTAGCACAGGGAAAGATCTCAGTCCCCTGCGGCCCGGCAGGAACATGCCAGGCGTGTGTGTCCATGCTCCATCCACTCTTTACAAAGTGGCCTCGCAGTGCCCGAGACCCCGTGGGCAAGCTGCGCAGTGGAGACAAACACAAGAAGAGGCAGCGGCCCAGGAACGGCAGCAGGAGGGCCACCGCCAGGGACGGAGCGCTGTGACTCATCTCGCCGCCGACGCCCGGTTTTCATCTCTGAAACTGGGCTTGATCGACTGTCGGCTTTCACGGGGAAAACGCCCAGGTCAAACGCGGTTCTTCAGTTACTAGAAACGCTGCGTAGTTTCCCCCAATTCCTTGGCCTCAGCCACTGGCATGAACTGAAACACGAGGCAATCCGCCCACAAGCTGGTCTCATTTGTTTTTGATTAGGACGCGTCGGAATGGGAAAGAAATGTTTTTATCAGTTGAGGTATTAATGGACCGATGGAGGCCTGCAAAGTTGCAGAGGCACGATTTCTGGTCCAGGGGCTCCTCTAGGGGGTTGGAGGGGCAGCCCGTCAGCGGCCGTCATGCTACCCTCGCCACGTGGCATCCTCCTGAGTTCTGTCCTGTCCAGCGCAGTTCCCTCCCAGGACAGGCCAAGCCTCATCTCATTCTGAGCTGGGAAGCCCCCATAGAGAGTCCACATCCTTTGGCCTCCGTGCCCGGCTCCGGGCCCAGGAGATGCCTGCCGTACCAGCCGTGCTGCCCTCTGGGCACCCAT
Source organism: Papio anubis (assembly GCF_008728515.1). NCBI lineage: Eukaryota > Metazoa > Chordata > Mammalia > Primates > Cercopithecidae > Papio > Papio anubis. The sequence continues at coordinate 286,079 of NC_044981.1, forward strand.
TGTGTGGCGGTCGCAGGTTTAAGCTTCTGTTTCTGGATTCACAGGCAGTCGCATCCATTTGCCGCCACGTACAAGTGCCGAACCACACACCACCTGCTGACTGGACCCTGAGTAATATCTGGCTATTTCCCCAAGTCAATTTCACTGGAAACCACTGTGAATGTTTGCTCTGGAATGAGTCCTGGAGACAGCACCAGGGGTCTCAGCTGGGTGCAGGGAATAGAAAGATGAAGGAAGCACAGACACCAGCTTTTGTATATACACGATAATATAAAAATGCACCATTTTAACCATTTTTCTGTGCATAGCTCGGTGGCATCAAGCACATTCCCAGGGTTGTGCAACCATCACCATCATCCTCTAGGACGTTTCTATCTTCCCAAACTGAAACTCTGTCTCCATCAAACACCAGTTCCCCATTCCTCCTCCACCCGCCCCTGGCAGCCAGCACTCTGCTCTATGAATCCGACGGCTGTGGGAGCTTCACAGAAGTGGAACCACACAGTGTTTTTCCTTTTACGACCTGTTTATTCCATTCAGCAAATATCCTCAAGGTCCATGCGTGTTGTAGGATGTCTTAGGGTCCCCTTTGTTTTGCCGTCTGAGTAACTTTCCGTCATATCGTGTCATTCCACATTCTGCGGGTCCATTCTTCTGTTGATGGACACTCGCTGCTTTCTTTTGACTCTTGTGAATAATGCCGCAATGAACATGGGTGTGCACAGATCTCAAGGCCCTGCTTTCACGTCTGTTAGAATTCTACCCAGAAGTGGCGTTGCTGGACCAGGTCGTGATTCTGCTTCACTTTTGAGGACTACCATACTATTTTCCGCAGCAACTGCCCCATTTTACATTCCCACCACTGACTTGACTGTTTTTTAATGGAGACAGGTGTGAAGACTTGATGTTAACTGAACAGATCCCATGCCCAGCAGAAGTGAGTGCAGCAGTAGCAGAGCCAGGATGGGAACCGGACTTCCCGCCTCACCGCGGCAGGCTTCCCCAGAGAGGCATCCTCAGCCGAATGCCGAAGGAGGCTGTGTCCACAGGGTGCGGTGGTGGAAACAGGTGCTTGGCGGAAGCACCCAGCAGGGTGCACGGGGAGGGGCCCTGCACTTGTGTCCCAGGAGCCCCCAAATCCTTGATGGTAAAGGCAGAGAAAACACCATTCTATGAAAGCTGCCACAATTTGAACCTGTTCAGAGTGGGAGAAGTCAGTCTTCTTTTAGGACAGAGTGGATTCTTCTTTCTTTTTGGCAAACAGGGTAGATGTAGGAAAACTGGCTGAAGGGACACTGAGTTGTAGAAATGCAAAACAAAGGAGCTCAGCCTCCATGACTTCTGGCTGCCACGAGGGCGGTAATCACTGGACACATCCATAGCTGTCGTTTACTGGCCGGCATTGACTTACTGATTCATTAAAAGAGCTCTGTGCGGGAAGTACTACGGTCATCCCATTTTACAAATGTGGGACAGAGAGGTCAAGTAAGTTACCCAAGGTCACCCGGCTTATGAGGGGGATGCGTTCTGCCCCAGGTAGCCTGACTGTGCTTAATCTCATCTCTGCAGGCTGAAGAGTGGTGAAGAAGCAGACACCTGCCCTCGTCATGCTTGCTCTGTGGCTGGGGATACAAATAAAAATAAACAAATGAGCATAAACATACAGCACATAGCACGGGGGGTGGCAGACTTTTTCTGTGAAGGGGTCAGCATGCTTCAGTGAGACTTTCTTTATAGACACCAAGATTTCCCTGGCGAGACGGCTGTCGGATGGGGTCGGTGGGCTGGCTCTGGGCCTCACGCCATCCCTTCTTGACTTCGTGCTCGTCTCTCTCTGACATCACTTCAGGAGTCTGCAGACGATGGACTGTGGGTCAAACCCAGCTCACTGCACATAATTTTTTTTCAGCCGTGGACAACATGTGAAAATTATTCTTACCAGGTATTTGATCTCATCATACATTTTTCATTGTCAGCAGCAGACCAAGAATTGCTCTAATGCCTTATAGGAACTTGTCTGTTCCAAGTGTACATGAAATGACTTTTAAATCACGCACTGACAGAAAGAATAGCACAATGGCCACGTATACTCATCACCAGCCCCAGCCTTGTCTCATCCGTGACCTGCCCTTTGCCCCTCCCCTAGAATTCTTTTGGAATAAATCGCAGACATTGTGCCAAGAAACAAATGAATCTTAAAAGACATATGTCTCAGAAAATTTTTATATGTCTCAGAATATTTAACATAAATATATCATACACATCAACTCAGGATTGTATTAAATAGCTGTCATTTTGCTTTATTTAGATTCGTCTGAATTTACCAGAAAGAAATCTAAGTATTTCCTGATATAAATGTACCAAATATATTCTACTAGTCTACTTGCATTGAAACTCAGAATTTTCCGTGGATGTTCATTGTCCAAAAATATGGCCAAACAGAAGAGCATCACGCAATACTAGAAAACATCGGAAATTTAGATTTCCCAGGAGAGCCCTACTGATCTGCTGATAGGGGTGTAACAAGATCACTCTCTGCCAGTGATGCTGTGAAAACTGGAGGAAGCCTAAGCAAAGGGTTTTGCAGCAGCTCTTGTGGAAAGAGAGTTCCAATGGGATAGAGTCAGTGCAGCCACATGATCCAAGTCTTCCACAGTAATTAACACTCTAATCTACCACCTGTGGCTTGGACGCTAAGAGAAGTACCTGGCATTCATCCAGCACCTTCTCACGAGCCCTACGTTCGCTTGCGTCGTCTCGCTGTACACCTCTATTTCTATCACCCGTGGTTCACAGGACCAGTCTTGTACCAACATTGCGATGGTCCTGTCTACAAAGGCACGTTTGGCATTGAACTTCCCTGCGAGCATCCTGTTCCCTTTGCTGAGGTCCTCTCATATCACACTTGCCTGCTGGACTACCTTTATTCAAACCTCTGGCCAGTCTGAAAGTGGTCTTTGTCTTCTCGGGTTGAGGCTGGGACTGGGCATGTCAGCAAGGTCTTGAAGGGTAACAGTCCAGCCCATGACGCCACTCCTAGGCTGGGAGTTAACAGACTGGTTCGCTTCTGGGGAGAATCTGACGTTTCTGATGCGCGATCTGTCTGCTGACGATCTCGAGATCTCGATCTGATCTCGAGCGATCTGACGCGCTTGTTCGATTTCTCGGAGATCTTTTCTGACGCCGATTCTGGTCTGTCTCGATGGTGATTCTTTTTTAATGCTTCGACGCTGGATTCGACGATTTGATTGTTTTGATCTCGAGCGATTGACGATTTTTGATTTCGGATGATTCGCTGATTTATTCGATCTGCTGATTCGATATCTGCTGGATGGATCGCGCTTTTTCCGATCTGATCTGATTCGAGCTCGACGTCTCGTCTGATTCCGTTGACGCTGCTGACGCGCCGGATTGATCTGATCGACTGATCGATCTGATCTGATCTGCTGATTTTTGAAATTATTTTGTTTGATGACGCTGGATCTGATCTGGATGATGCGCTTGATCTGGATGCTGATCTGATCGATCTGATGCGATTCATTTGATTTCGATCTGATCTGATCTGATTGATCTGATTTCTCGTTTGATCTGCTTGATCGATTTGATGCTTGATCTTTGATTCGCTTGATGCCGACGTTTTCTGAAAATTTGATCGATTTGATTTTGCCGGATCTGATTTGATCAAGCTGATCGATCTGATTGATCTGATCGATCTGATTTTGCTGTCTGCCGGATCGGATCTGATGCTGGATTGATCTGCCGGATCGATCTGATTGATTGATGTTCTGCTGACGCGCCTGATGCTGATTGCCGGATCGATCTGACGCGCCGATCTTTGACGGGCGTTGATGCGCGCTTGATATCTTTTGATCGATTTGATTTTGATCGTTTGATCGATCTGATGCTTGACGTCTGATGCCGGATCGCTTTTATCGACGATCTGTTTTGATCGATCTGTTGATTGATCTGTTTGATCTGATTGACGGCGATCGATCTGATCGTTTGACGCGCCGGATGCCGACGCAAGCGATCGATGGATGCCGACGCGTTGATTCTGATTGATTCGTTGATCGATGATGTTTGATCGCTTTGATCGATTTCGTGATGCGCCGATCGGCGGATTTGATGCGCTGACGCTGATTTCGCGCATGATCTAAGCGGAATCCACAGCTGCCTAGAGGAGTGAACTCGTTATTTACGGCACAGAGGCACTGTCTTTACTCTTTGGCACCCCCCTCCCATCACTGAAGACAAAATAGATTTCCCTTTGTAGAAAGCATGAGGTTTCACAACCTTTCTGGTGAGTTGTACTCCCCTGGCTTCTTTGAGGAAAGCTCAGCCACATTACGGACTTCAACAGCTGAAACGTGAGAGGAAGTGACCCCATCACCTCCAGGCGCACACTTACGAGCTGGCACAGGGTACGCCGAGGGGTGATGGAGGCGCTGTCAGAGAAGCTCGAGGGCATTCCTGCTTCTCCCCTGCAGCCCACCCACTCCCCTGTCTTTGCCACACTCTATGGGACACTCGTGTGGAACCTGAGGGCAGCTCCAGCTGCCAACACACCTCCTGCCTGAACCCCGCTCAGGGCCCACCCTCAGGTGGGTTTCAAAGGGGAGCAGGCTGAGTGGAAGTGGAAGGCGGCTGCGGCAGGCACCTCCCCTTGTGCTCTGGGAGTCGGGGCGGTCCACAGCCCTCCATTGCCACACAAGAGCCACAGGGGCCTTTTGCAGGTGAAGGGTGGCCCACCTTCCCGGCTCACCCGGGACCCACGAAGCGGTCTCGACACTTATTCCTTTTGTCCCCTCCCAAATCCCTCCTGCGCCTCCAGTCTCAAGGAGAGTGGCCTCTTCATTTCTCTCCACCGTGCTTCTGGTGGCAGGACTGGACTCTGGGAAAGGGCTGCCTCTTTTGTCACCTCCTGTTTGGGGTGCAGGTGGGATGCAGGTTCAGAATCCATGGAGGAGACATGGCCTGTGCACTCGGCAGCCCTCCCGGGAGGGGCCAGGCCCAGGGACATGTGTTAGGCTCCGAAAAGCAGATATTTCTGGTACATCCCACCCTCTGCATTGTCAATGTCCAAGCTCAGGGACCCATTCGTGTGTCCTGCCTGTGTTCCCCCAGCCCCAGGTTAACCTCCACACGGAGGCCTGGAGGGAGCCCTGGCCACAGCCCTCAGGCTGGGGTGCATTTGAGTGGAGGACATAGGCCTGGCTTCCTGGTATTCGGTGGTGGGGACCTCTATGATGTTGATACACTTCAATGTCCCAGCACCTCAGCAGCCCTGCCCCTCTGCAGGCCCCTCTGCCCTCCCCCACTGACTCCACCACCCAGACACTCACTCACAATGGGGACAGTCACAGAAGCTCCCCCAGCCAATGCAATAAAAAATTTGGGAACCTGTTTGTATATTCATTTCTTAAAATTCTCGGGGCAAACATGGGTCACAAGTTAACTGCACATTTTGTGAAATGTCCCCCTCTTCTGTCCTTCGTCTCCTCCATGTCCACTTCCATGGCCTCCTAATCGCAAGGAGAGCCATTTGTCTTCACGTTTCCTGGCCAGACTCTTCCTCTCAAGTTACGGTAGGGAAAATGCCGTGGCACCGTCCCTTCTGCACAGTGATGGCTCCCTAAGGACCGCGGGACTAACCCTCAGCTCCAGAGGGAGGGGCTGCTTCTCCTCGGAATGGCTGTTGAATGAAGGAAGGAGTGAAAATCTAGAAAATAATCTTTTATTGCACACTTACTAACACAACAGATACTTTTACTTTCCGCTATTCCTTTCCAATTGTATTCATGTTTTTGACATGGCTACAGTCATCGTATAAATGCAGGTGTATTGTCTACTTAGAGTGGAACAAACAGGGTATTCATAGCATGTTTCAGCAGGACTAAGAGCCACATTTGTTTGTTTGTTTTGAGACGGAGTCTTGCCCTGTCGCCAGGCTGGAGTGCAGTGGCGCCCTCTCAGCTCACTGCAACCTCCACACCCCGGGTTCAAGGGATTCCCCTGCCTCAGCCTCCCAAGTAGCTGGGACTACAGGTGTGCGCCACCATGCCTGGCTAATTTTTTCGTATTTTGGTAGAGCGGGGGTTTCACGTTGTTGGCGAGGCTGGTCTTGAACTCCTGACCTCAGGTGATCCGCCCTCCTCGGTCTCCCAAAGTGCTGGGATTACAGGTGTGAGCCACCGTGCCTGGCCAAGAGCCACACTTTACAACTAGTTTCTGCACTGTTGAAATTTAAGTTGGCCCCCTTAGATGTGCGCATGCATATCAATAATTATTTCCAAGGAATACGTTTTCAACAAGTGGAGTGAGTGGGTCCAGGGTGACCCTTTGAATAATTTTGTCTACATACTGTGGGTTTGCCTCCTTGAGGGCAGAGCGACCCTCACTGCAACCAGCACCTTTTCAGATACAGGTGCCATCTCTGCAGGCCTCAGGTGTTCCCTTATAAACATTCTCCCTCCATCGAAATGGTGTCGAATGGCTCTCATTAGTGTCTTAATGTATTTTTATTTTTAGACTGGTTTTCACGTCTGCCCTCCCTGTTCTAAGAATGATAATAATGCAGTAATCACTACTACCATTGCTACCAGTTGAAAATGCCCTGGCTGATTTGGAACTATCTAAATATCTCCCTTGAGCCTCAAAACAACTGTGTGGGCGTCCATGGGGAAGATATTCATTAACTAACTACAGGTGGGCAGCTGTGGCCCAAACAGGAAACCAAGACACGCACCCGGCTCCTCTGGTCCTGTGTTCACTGGTCTTGTAAAAAATTGTCGAGGTAATGACATCTGTGGCAAAATGTCGAAGAACACAGCAAGGCTTAGAATGAGAAGAAAAAGCCTCAGACACTCCTTCCCCAGAGCAGCACCCGGCTCCCTCCACCGGTGCCCCTGCAGGTGCCTCCACCCAGGACCGTGGACCCAGGACTGCCTCCATCTGGATTCCACCCAAGACTGCGCGCCCTGTGCCCTGGGCTGCTGATTGTCTCACCTACTGACGTCCTCCATGAGTGAGAGTTTGCCCTCGAGAGCCGTCTACCTCCCACGCCCCAATGGTGACAGTGCTGTCCCCAGCTGTCCAGCTGGCTGTCCCTCCATGGCATCCCCCTTCCTTTCCCACAGGCCCCCTCACCTTGCCGCTCAGCGCCAGGGTCACCTTCTGGGGTGAAACTCCAATACGCCTACGGGCGTCTGTGATCCAATTGCAGCTGATGATGTGGGCTTTGCTTGGCGACCGTAACCGAGTCTTCTGGGCTTTGTCTACTCGCTGAGCTGGGAGCCAACGCGGAGGCCACGTCCCTGAAGCACCAGGAAACTCTTCCCCGCAGGGCCAAGGGGCGCCGGGCGGCCTTCCCCTCCTTGTGCAGCTTTTTGCTTTTCCTAGAGTTTCTAACCCACTAACTGGGGGCCCAAAGTAAGGCAGAGAAGTGGGGAAAAGGAACCAAGGGAAGGGAATACGAGCCGCAAAATGCTGTTCAAAAGCCAGCACGGTGAAACCCCGTCTCTACTAAAAATACAAAAATTAGCTGGACGTGGGGGCGGCGCCTGCAGTCCCAGCAACTCAGGAGGCTGAGGCAGGAGAATGGCTCGAACCCGGGAGGCGGAGGTTGCAGTGAGCAGAGATCTGGCCACAGCACTCCAGCCTGGGGGACAGAGCGAGACTCCGTCTCAGAAAACAACAACAAAACAACAACAACAACAACAAAGAACATCTTCCCATTAGCACTGGAGCAGCTTCCTGGGAGCGTAGAATGGGTGCGGGCGGGACTGCACGGTTCACCTTCTCCTGCACACCCTGTCTCCTGAGGGTGCTGGGTCCTGCACACCCTGGTCTCCTGAGGGCCGTGCTGGGTCCTGCACACTCTGTCTCCTGAGGGCCGTGCTGGGTCCTACACTTGTCTCCTGAGGGTCAAGGGTCCTGCACACCCTGTCTCCTGAGGGCCGTGCTGGGTCCTGCACACCCTGTCTCCTGAGGGCCGTGTGGCTGGGTCTTGTGGCTTGGTTCAGGCTACAGCCACTGATCGCCAGGCGCCTGGGCACCCCAGCTTTCACTGCCTATGAAGTGCAGCACACGTGCCTCCGCAGCTGGGGTGGGCATCGCGTGAATGACACAGGTGGACGGGGACAGCGATGTGGGCCCTGGCTCCCAGCTTACTAAGGGGAGCCCCTCGCCGCAGCCCAGTCCTCAGGCCTTTCGTGCTTTTGTCCGCCGGACAAGCCCTCCTCAGGGACCAAGGTGTGGACCCGGGAGCAAGCCTGGCTCCGGGGGGCCCTGTAGGGAGGGGCAGCAGGCGCAGGGCCTCGGGGAGCTCCAGAGAATGGGCGCGGCAGGCTTGAGGTAAATGCGTGGTGAATGAATTTGATGACATGAACTGAATGGATGTTGAGTGAGTTTGAAATCAAAGCCCAAACCACAACACTGGGGAGGAAGCGAGAGGATGCTGCTAGGGAGGGCAGGGCGTGGTGTGGAGGGAGAGCGGCTGGGCCAGGCGACAGGGACTCACAAACACAGGCTCTCAGAGCTGCTCTTGCTTTTCAGATGGCAACCGTGGTGGCATTTGCTTTTTTCTTCCTCCAGCCTTTAGGGGTTTGAAGCGATAGTTTAGGGGATTCGTCAGGATGGCCGTAAACAGGCAGAGGGAGGTGGGGCACACCTCCAATGACACGCTCTATGCCACTTCTGGTTTCCTGGGTTTTTAGCATTGCTTCATGCAGTGGAGTCTCTGGAACCAAGACAGGTAACAGGATCGAAGACTCTGTTTAGGGCCCTGGTTTGGGCCTTTCCAGAAACCATCATAGGAACTGTTCAAGAAACGGTTGTCAGAGAAATGCAGGCACAGTGGCACTCAGGCCTCTGGAAAAATGGTTTGATTGCAATAGAAATATCTTTCTCGAAATGAAGAGCAGCCCCGTTATAGTCAGAGGTTCGGGTAGGAAAGAGCAGGGGCGGTGGTCAGTCAGGGGCACAGAAGATGGACCCGCACCGGAGCAGCCAGGGAATCTGGGAGGTGGGCGGCGGGGCCGGGGGCGGTCACTCTGTCTCCGGCCAGTGACGGCTGTTTCCGTGGCGTGCTGCAGCCCATGACTCCAGGCCACCAGCATCACAGGAAGTTGGGGTCAGAGTGGGTCTTTGAGAGTCAGCTGAAAGCTAGATGTGGTCTCATTGTGTCCACTCCTCTAGGAGAGGACACCGGGATTTCCAAATGAAACAACGCTTGTCCTATGTGCTGGTGATGTGAACATACTGGGGTCACTGTGGGCTTTCAGGAAGGGCCTAGGAGGGGCCGGAGGCTGCAGTGGACAGAAGGGACGGGGTGGTCAGGCAGGAGGACTGAGGGACAAAGCTAGGAGAGGGAACTGGGCAGCCAGCCTGGTGGGGACCTCAGGGCTGCCACCCTGCCCAGCCCGGCACAGCCATCTCTGCTCTGGGCTCGGCTGCTTCTCCTGAGCCCAGCTGTGACCGAGCAGGAAGCCCCTGGGCTTGTCTGCCAGGGGTCCTGGCTCAGTGCTGAGTCACGCTTCTCATGGAAACATCAGGTGCCTGTCCCTCACACTTCAGTCCCAGCGTCTAATTCTCGCTGCTTCTTCAGGCCCTGGGCCTAGCCTTCCAATTCCAGGACCTGCCCACCTACCTGCATGCCCAGCTGGTGGGCCCGTCCCTCCCCCAGCCCAACCTGGCTCCCTGGAAGGATGAGAAGCAGTGGAGGAGACGAGGCACAAGCTGGGGCAGCCCCTGGAGGGGAAGTTGAGGCAGGGATCATCTATTCACACGCAAAAGGGAGGGCTCCACGGGGTGCTGGGGGCCCACATGGAGAAGTTGTAGCTGCAGTGCTGGGCAGCCCAGGAGCAGCAGAACGCAGCAGTGCAAGGCGGCTGCTCAGAGCGGCCACGACCAGAAGGCGCAGGTCTGCCCCTCCCCCAGCACCTGCGCCCCTTCCTCTGCCTCCCTGTCCAGCCTCTGCTCGTGCTTCGCGGTCGCTGATGGGATCCAAACAGCCACACAGAGGATTCTCTCGCATGGAGGGTGCTGGGGGGCGGCACTGGGAACGTGGACTGGAGGTGAGCGTACCCCACTCACCTCGTTTAACCTATTTAGTGTCTTATGCAATTTAAGAAAAACCAAAAACCAAACAACAACAGCAAAAAAAACCCCACAGCAACCCACAGTCTTTGAAAGGGTTGGGTTCCACCAGGAGACTCGGGCGTCTTAGTGGAAAGAATGATCTGGGCCCTGGCTGGGATGGCACAGGCGGCTGGGGGGCGGCGCCCGCGGGGAGGCACAGGCAGAGGCACAGGCGGAGGCACAGGCGGCTGGGGGGCGGCGCCCGCGCCGGGCCTGACTCAGTGGAAGGAAGTGGAAGGAAGTGGTGTGTTTCCATCGCAGAACTCAAAAACAAGGTGGTTTGAGGAACGCTTGCGTGTCACCGGCATTTCCCTGTTGTGTTTATGAAGTGAGGTGGGAATCAAGCTCCGGGGTTCCTCTAACTGTGTCTTTTACAAGAAACCAAGAAGCCCCCATGGAACACAGGCAGGGGCTGAGGCGGCCGGGAGGGGCTGGGGAAACCCAGGCACCGGCGCGCTGGGCTGGGAGGACGCGCCTGGACACCTCGCCCGGCTCTCCAGCACCCCATTTTAAGGATGGAAGTCTGGGGGCCACCCTCGGCCCGCCTGCCTCTTCCCAGGGCATGTCCTGAGCTCCCTGAGCTGCTTCCTTCCCTAGACGCTGGGTGGGTGCAAACAGCAGGCGCTCATGGGTGGCTCCGCGTGTCCAGGCCAGCGAGAGGCTGGGGGCTGGGAGATGGACAGGTGCGCCTCGGGGCCCCAGCCTGCTGACCCGCCGCCCGCAGCGCTGCCCCTCCCCAGCCGAGGCCATGGGCACCGCAGGGGTGGGGCTCTTCCTGGGGTGGCAATTGTGCTTTCTGAGGTCACTCAGAGTTTCCCCGGGTGAGGCGAGCACCGTGCTGGGGAGCGTTCCGCCCTGCAGTGCAGGAGAGCAGGGGTCTGCATGATGGATTCTGCACAAGGCGAAAGCCGGGCAGCCTCCTGGAAGGAAGTGCCGGCAAGGGATCCACATGCAAACAGCTCGGGCCACAGGGCTGGTCCCTCTCTTCTCCACAGGAGTCTCCCAGTGCAGGCCGCCCCACAGAGGAAGCATCCCTTGAAGTCATGTTTCTGAGGGAGGGAAGGAGAACGAGCCGGAGGAAGGGCTGCACGGAGCGCGGCAGTGGAGAGGAAGCGGTGAGACCAACGTTCCACTCACCTGTCTGGGCTGCCATCGGACAGCAAAACAATGGGAGAAAAAATCCCCACATTTTCACAAGGAGGTTTACTGGAAAATCTTCTAATAAACAGGCTCGTAAGCACAAGCACAGCAATCTCGAAACCACCTTCTCATCATTCAAATGTTGCTTTCAGAATTGCCTCCTTCCTCCAGGCCACTGCCATGGAGGCCTGGCACTAAGTCCCCCGGGAGGTCCTGTGGCTCCGCTGGAGGCTGTGACATTATAATCTGTTATGGGCTGCCTGTGTCCCCCTCCACATTCGTATGTTGAAGTCCTAACCCCCATGCTATGATTTGAAGATTGGTCCCCACAAAACTCATGTTGAAAAATCATCCTCAGTGTGGAAGTCTTGAGAGGCGGGGCCTTTAATAGATGGTTCATGCATTAATGGGCTAATGGATTAATGGTTTATCATGCTATTGGGACCGGTGGCTTCATAGGAAGAGGAAGAGAGACGCGAGCCGGCACGCTCAGCATCGTCACCACGTGATGCCCTGCGCTGCCAGGACCCTGCAGAGTCCCCGCCAGCAAGAAGGCCCTCACCAGATGCAGCCCCGCGATCTTGGACTTCCCAGCCTCCGTAACTTCAAGACACAAATTCCTTTTCTTTAGAGATTGCCCAGTTTCAGATATTCTGTTCTAAGTGACAGAGAGTGGATGAAGACACCCCTCGTACATCCATGGGGCTGCATTTAGAGACAGGGCCGTTAGAGAGAGAACTGGGTTAAAACGAGGACTTTAGGGTGAGCCCTGAATGAACATGAGTGGTGCTAAGAGGAGAGGGCACAGACACACAGAGGGAAGCCCCTGTGAGGCCACAGGGAGAGGACGCCGTCTGCAAGCCAAGGAGAGGCCTCCAGAGAAGCCAGCCCTGCCACACGTGGCTTGAAGCCATCTGTCTGCCCTCCAGTGAAGGGTGGACTGTGAGAGAACAAATGCGTGTTGCTGAAGCCGGGAGTCCATGCCCAGCGCCTGGTGCTTGTTAAGGCAGCCAGAGCAGACTGATCCTGCATCCTTCTAGAGTGGTTTCGTATCGAAGCTTGGAAGTCACTGAGCCCCCTGATTTTATAACTGAGGAGATGGAGGCGCCACGTGTTGAGTCCCACAGCTCACCAGCTCAGCCAGTGTTCCCTGAGCCTGGCGCAGGTAGGCGCTGGGCACCACGATGGGTGGGGGCCAGGCCTGTCCTCTCGGGCTGTTTGGCTCAGGAGTCACACGGGCCCTAAGCATGGGGATGCGGTTCCAGGCGCCAGCAGGTGCCACAGAGGAAGCCAGTGGTGTGTGGGGGGTTCTCACCGAGCCCCAGAGGCAGGGAGGTGGCGGCCGGGACCCCAGGGAGGGAGGTGGGGCCGAGCGGAAGGGAGCACGAGGAATTTCCACGGAAAGGACCACTGGCTCACCTGGAGGAAAAGGCAGGACCCAGAGCCCCAGGGGGCCGCTGCTGGCTCAGATGAGAACGGAGGGCAGTGGCCAGAACATTCTGGATGGATTTTAAGGTAGAGTTAATGAAGCTTGTCAGTAGACTCGGTGTGGGGGTGAGAGGGAAAGACAAGACCCCAAGAATCCAGGGAAGCTGAGGCTGGAGACAGGGAGCCTGGGCGTGGCCCTGGACGTGGCCAGTGCGGACACGGCCCCAACCCCCCGGCCTGCCTGAGACCCTGTAAGCGAGAACTGCTGCGATCCCAGGATGGGTCCTGGGACACCCAAGGGATGGGTTAGGAGGCGAAAGGAACCCAGTCCGGGAAACCGCGAGGGGCTGCGTTCTGAGGGGCGAGGGCTCAGCTGCTTACTTGCTGCTGAGGTCTGGAGTGACACGGGGACGGAGGAGAGAGCGCGGGACACGTTCTGAGTGCCGTTCCTGGGAAGACAGAGGTGTGCACAGGGCTCTTCTACAGTGACGGGGCTGCTCTCTGAGCCAAGCCCCGTTTCTTCACTGCTCAGCGGACCCAGCTTCTGTTCGCCACCTCCGGACGGCCGCGCAGTTCCAGGGGCCACAGGAAGCCAGCACTGCTAGGCCTAACCCGGTCAGGTCGAGCTCAGTCCTTTCGCCGGGACGCAGCTGTGGGCACAGGCAGTTGCCGCTGGGCTCCGGGAGGGACCCCTCACACCTATAAAGGGAGAAAAGAGAAGGAGCGTTCCCTTCTTCGTCCTGCCCCTGGTTTCCCTCTGCTTGGGGTAGCCGTCTTGGGATTCTAGGGGATCACTTTAAGAAGAAAAGCCTACAAGCTGAGCACGGCAGTGTCCTGGGCCCCCGATGTCACTGGGTCACTTGTAATCAACCTCCAGCCGTCAGCCTAGGGCTGAAGTAATGAGAAACGCGATTGCTGCCCCGACACATCACGTTGGGGTTTTGATTTGCTCTTGGCAGACAGGCATAGACGTTCTAAGTTCAGCCTAGAAAAGCCTCTGCGTGTTCCGGAGTCAGTTCCAGGTAGCAGCAGGGTAAGCAGGCGTGAGGGCGTGCGGATGAGGCCAGGAGCCACGATGCCACTCAGGGATGGCCAACTGCGGGCACACGGCAGCCCTGACTGGGGCCGGAGGGCGTCCTTGGTGAGGAGGGGTGCTTGGCAGCTTGCAGGTCCTTTTGGGAGGACCTGGGGCAAAGTCCTTAGCTCCTCCGTGGCTGTCTCCGCAAATGGAAAATGGAGATAACCGCGCCCACCTCTAGATTAGATGAATTTCCACGTGTGAGGCAACCACATGGTGCTGGGTGTCAGATGTGCTACATTATAACCGGTGTGTGGCCATTTTTTTTTTCTTGAAAGAAATTAAAGATAAAAATAGCTAAAATGTACTGAACACATATGAATGGTCGGACATTACACGATATGCTGGATAAATGTTGCTTAACTAATTCACCCAGCTTGGCCTTCACTTTCTGGGGCTCCCTACCAGTCTCAAACTATCCCAAACGCCTTTGTCCTGAGCCAGTTTCCGCAGAGACTCGAAGCATCTCTCAGACAGCAAAAGTCATCGTCACGTAGCTCAGCCTCAAGGAATGCCCAGATGTGCCAGCCCGCATCCCAGAAGATGACTGCTGTAGCCGGGGCTAAACACCTAGTGGGCTTCCCACCCTGGCGTAGGAAGGGCAAGGGCAAAGGACTCTGAGAACACAGGGGCTACGGTGCTAGGAGGCACAACCTTTCGTGGAAGGGACGGCAATGCTATCAATGGGACTGACCAGGGAGCCTGCTGCAGCATGGCGGGCCCTCCTTCCTCGGGTGCACCTGTGTGTGTCCTCCTCGTCTGTCCGTGTGGTCGACCCGTGTGTGTCCTCCTCGTCTGTCCGTGTGGTTGACCTGGGGAGAAGAATCCAGAGCTGCTCTCCTCAGCACAGCTCTGGCGGGGATCCCTGGCCCGGGAGAGACACACAAGCTCACTCAAGGAAACAGAGCAGGAAGCCATAGCCTGCTACGGTGAAAGGCCACGTAGGGTCCTGGCCAGGTCCCAGGGACCTGGGAATATTGGCAAAGCAAGGGTGCCTTTTCCTGAGCCGTGCTCCTGGCGAACTCAGCGTCCTCGTCACCCGGGTCCCTCGTCAGTTACAACTGACGTGTGTACAATCTGGATTTCCAACAACAACTCCCAGCACTTCTGTGGTCGTCACTGCTCTGCTGAGAAACGCCGAGGGCTCCCTGGGGCTCTCGCTGAACTACACGCGGCCTTTGATGGGATTTTGAAACTGGCGACACAGCGGACTCTGGCAAGGATCAGACGCACAGCGAGCTGCCCTTTGCACACAGAGCCCTGAGCCACGGTCCCCGCGTGAGCCTGACTAGTTCCTGGCACAGACTCACCCTGTGACGCTCCAGGGGCCAGCGGGGAATGCCGCTGACGAGTGCCCATTCCTCCTTCTCAAGCTCTTAAGGCCACAATCCCGTCACCGTCACTCGTTCTCGCTCCAACACGGGGAGGACGGAATGGCTCTGCCGGCCGTCAGGTGAGGGGAGTCCACCCAGGGCTGCCCGTCCTTTAGCAAAGGCCGCAGGTGGGTGGGTGAGCAGCGGCGATGGCACGGGCGCGAGGCCGCGGCCCCACTTCGACGTGCGTTTGTCCGTCGATCGAGAGGATCAGACAGCTTTTCTTTTAAAAAAAACCTTTTCAGAAGATGGATTTTACATTCGTTAATTTTCAAACGTTGAACCAACCTTTCCCTTCTGGGGCAAACCACGCCTGGTCATGCCGTTTACCCTCTTTGCCTGTCGCCGGATTATGCTGACGTTGCATCAGGCCTTCACCGTCTACATTCGTCAGTGCCGCTGGTCAGGAGTTTGCTTTTCTCGTAATGTCTGTGTCTGGTTTTGGCATCAGGGTAACGCAGGAATTGGAAAAAGAATTGGGAAGTGTTTGCTCCCATATGCTAAAAGAGTCCTGTATTGTAAAATAATTAATGGTTCTTTAAATATTTAGTAGAATTCACCAGTGAAGACATCTAGGCCTGGAGCTTTTGTTTTGAGAGGATTTTAAACTGTCAAGTCAATTTCTTTAACAGAAAAATATTTGGGTTATCTGAATCTTCCTGAGTGAGCTTTGGTAGTTTGTATTTTCGAGTCTGTCCGTGTCATCCATGATATCAAATTTCCTGGCATGGTGTCGTTCATAACACGCTTTTACTGTCTGTAGGCTTTCAGCTCAAAGAATTTGATTTTGGTTTTATAGTTTCTTTTCCTTTGGCTTTTCTCGTTTTCAATTTGATTCCTTTCTGCTCTCTGTTATTTCCTTCCTTGCACTTGCTCTGGATTTAATTTGTTCTCCTTGCCCTCTTTTCTTAAGGTGGAAGTTTCGTGCGTTCATTGGAGACCTTTCTTGTTTTCTAGTGAAAGCATTTAATGACGTTCATTTTCCTTTCAGCACTGCCTTAGATGGACCCCATAATTTTTGATATATTGTATTATTTCATTCATTTCGAAATATTTTCCAAGTTACCTTGTGATTTCTTCTGTGACCCACGGGATATCTGGAAGTGTGTTGTTTAATTTCCAAATGCTTGGGAATTTTCCAGATATCTTTCTGTTTGTTATTTCTACTTTAATTCTGTTGTGGCCAGAGAGCATACTTTATGTGAGTTCAGTTCTTTTAAATTTGGTAAGGTTTGTTTAATAGATGAGCAAATGTTTTCTGATCTATCTTGGTGAATGTT
Organism: Papio anubis; assembly: GCF_008728515.1. Classification (NCBI taxonomy): domain Eukaryota; kingdom Metazoa; phylum Chordata; class Mammalia; order Primates; family Cercopithecidae; genus Papio; species Papio anubis. The sequence goes on from NC_044981.1 coordinate 302,515, forward strand.
CCATGTGCATTTGAAAATCATGTGGATTATGCCATGTGGCAGAGCATATAAATGTCAATTAAGTGAAGTTGGTTGATAGCAACACTTGAATTTTCTATACAGTAAGTCCTCAATGTCCTTGATAGGTTCTCGGAAACTGACTGTAAATGAAACAACATATAATGAAACCAGTTGGATCACAGGCTAATTGATATAAACAAGGGTTAAGTTCCTATGGCATATTCCTGGTCACAAAAACACCACCAAATTTCTAAAGACCCTGCACTCTTCTAATACTAAACGTTGAAGTAAATGGGAGCCATATATACATTAAGAAAGACTAGGCCAGGCGCAGTGGCTCACTCCTGTAATCCCAGCACTTTGGGAGGCCGAGGCAGGCAGATCACGAGGTCAGGAGATCGAGACCATCCTGGCTAACACGGTGAAACCCCATCTCTACCAAAAATACAAAAAATTAGCCAGGTGAGGTGGTGGCGCCTGTAGTCCCAGCTCCTCAGGAGGCTGAGGCAGGAGAACGGCTTGAACCTGGGAGACGGAGCTTGCAGTGAGCCGAGATTGCGCCACTGCACTCCAGCCTGGGCGACAGAGCGAGACTCAGTCTCAAAAAAAAAAAAAAAGAAAGAAAGAAAGAAAGATTAACACAAACAAGTAAGACGACTATTAACCCGATTTCTGGTGAGTCAGTGAGCGACGGCAGCTGCGGTGGCGAGAGGTGCAGGGAGGAAGGCTTAGTCCTCACGGCTGGTGACAGGCGAAGGTGAAGCGTCTGACAGCCACCCCTCACCTGCCCAGCCTCAAACCTCTTTATCACTTGTAGTTTTGTTTCAAATGTCACACTTTTTCTGCTTTTTAGTGGCCACAGACCTCAGGGGAGCACGGCGCACCCTTAGCACTCACTGCAACAGGGTACGTCAAGGAATACATGCCTGAAAGCAAGAAGTATAGGAAGCACCCCCATCGCCACGAGTTCAAAAACAAACAAGATCGCATATACGGTGGGCTTGCTGAGCGCTCCCTTCCCGCTTTTACTGTCACGCATTTGTATGCTTGTCATACACTTTACAAATTTTTATTTTACAAGAATTTGCATTCATTCTTTTTTTTTTTTTTTTTTTTGAGACGGAGTCTCACTCTGTCGCCCAGGCTGGAGTGCAGTGGCCGGATCTCAGCTCACTGCAAGCTCCGCCTCCCAGGTTCACGCCATTCTCCCGCCTCAGCCTCCCGAGTAGCTGGGACTACAGGCTCCCGCCACTTCGCCCAGCTAGTTTTTTGTATTTTTTAGTGGAGACGGGGTTTCACCGTGTTAGCCAGGATGGTCTCGATCTCCTGACCTCATGATCCACCCGTCTCGGCCTCCCAAAGTGCTGGGATTACAGGCTTGAGCCACCGCGCCCGGCCTCATTCATTCTTTTCTAATGCATTCATTCCAGTTAAGGGTTATGGGTGGCCCAGCAGCTCGGGGCACTAGGCAGGAACCAACCCTGGTGAGGATGCCATCCCACCACAGGCACACTCACACGCCCACACCCACAATCACCCAGACAGGGACCGTGGCATAGGGGATAGGCACAGACACGCCAGTTCACATAATGTGCACATCTTTGGGATGTGGGAGGAAACCAAAGCATCTGGAGAAAACCGATGCAGACATGAGGAGAACATGCAGCCTCCACACAGTGACTGTGGACAGGAATTGCTTTTTTTTAATTGATGGATTTTTCTCAGGAACAGGGTGCAAGCTGTTGGTGGATCTACCGTTCTTGGGGTCTGAAGGACAGTGGCCCTCTTTTCAAAGCTCCACTAAGACTCCCCCACTGGGGACTCTGTATGGGGACTCCAACCCCACATTTCCCTTCTGCACCGCCCTCGTAGAGGTTCTCTGTGAAGGCTTTGCCCCTGCAGCAGGCTTCTCTCTGGACATCCAGGCTTTTCCAAACATCGTCTGACATCTAGGTGGAGGCTCCTAAGCCTCAACTCTTGCACTCTGTGCACCTGCAGGCTTAATACCACGTGGAAACCATCAAAGTTTACCGCTTTGATGTACCCTCTGAAGCAGTGGCCCAAGCTATACCAGGGCCCCTTTGAGCCATAGCTGGAACGGGAGTGGCAGGGATGCAGGGAGCAGTATCTGGAGGTTGCAGGGAAGTGAGGTCTTGAGCCTGGCCCATGAAACCTTTCAGTTCTCCTGGGCCTCAGGGCCTATGATGAGAGCGACTTCCTTGAAGGTCTCTGAAATGCCTTCCAGGCCTTTTCCCCATTGTCTTAGCTATCAGCACTTGCCTTTCTTTTAATTATGCAAATTTCTCCAGCAGGTGGTTGCTCAGCACCCCACTGGAATTCTTCCCCTGAAAATTGGCATTTGCTTTTCTACCACACGGCCAGGCTGCAGATTTTCCAAACTTTTATGCTGTTTCCCGTTCGGATGTAAGTGCCAACTTATTTCTTTGCTTCTGCATCTGAGTGTAAGTTGTTAGAAGCACCCAGGTCACTTCTTGACACTTTGCTGCTTAGAAATTTCTTCTGCCAGATACCCTAGGTCATCACTCTGAAGTGACTGGCTAATTTATGAAGACAAGAGATCTGATTGGCTCACGGTTCTGCAGGCTGACAGGAAGCATGATGCCGACATCTGCTCAGCGTCTGGGGATGCCTCGGGAAGGTTGCAACCATGCTGGAAGGTGAAGAGGGAGAGGCCGTGTCCCATGCCAAAAGCAGGAGCCAGAGAAAGAGTGAGAAGACACCACACATTTTTAAACAACTACATGTCACAGAACTCACTCCCTGTCACAGATACAGCGTCAAGTGGATGGTACTGCACCGTCATGAGACGATCCAATCATCTCCCACTAATCCCCACCTCCAATACTGGGGATTTCAACTCAACGTGAGATCTGGTGGGGAACACATCCAGACTATAGCACTACGCCACTTCCACAGGGGTGAGAACACTCACATGGGGGATCTTTTCCATCCTTGGTGCCATTATTGTCATCACTTTTACTTCTACGTAAAAGTTATGTAGAGAACATTATTCCTATTTTTGCTTAGTCTTTTTTTTTTTTTTTAAGTTCTGGGATACATGTGCAGAATGTGCCGGCTTTTTCTTAGGTACACGTGTGCCATGGTGGTTTGCTGCACCCGTCAACCCGTTATCTGGGTTTTAAGCCCCACATGCATTAGGTATCTGTCCTAACGCTCTCCCTGCCCTCACCCCTCACCCCGCCCCCACCGACAGGCCCCAGTGTGTGATGTTCCCCTCCCTGTGTCCATGTGATCTCATTGTTCAGCTCCCACTTATGAGTGAGAACATGCGGTGTTTGGTTTTCTGTTCCTGTGTTTGCTGAGAATGGTGGCTTCCAGCTTCATCCACTTCCCTGCAAAGGAGGTGATCTCATTCTTTTTTATGGCTGCATAATATTCCATGGCGTATATGTGCCACATTTTCTTTATCGTGTCTATCTGATGGGTTTTTGGGTTGGTTCCAAGTCTTTGCTATTGTGAACAGTGCTGCAGTAAACACATGTGTGCATGTATCTTTATAGTAGAATGATGTACACTCCTTTGGTTATATAACCAGTAATGGGATGGCTGGGTCAAATGGTATTTCTGGTTCTAGATCCTTGAGGAATTACTACACTGTCTTCCACCATGGTTGAACTAATTTACACTCCCACCAATGGTGTAAAAGCATTTGTATTTCTCCACAGCCTCGCCATCATCTATTGTTTCCTGATTTTTTAATAATCACCATTCTGACTGGCATGAAATGGTATCTCATTGTGGTTTTGATTTGCATTTCTCTAATGATCTGTGATAATGAGCTTTTCTTCATATGTTTTTGGCTGCATAAATGTCATCTTTTGAGAAGTGTCTGTTCATGTCCTTTGCCCAATTTTGATGGGTTTTTTTTTTTTTTTTTTCTTAAAAATTTAAGTTCCTTGTAGATTCTGGATATTAGACCTTTGACAGACGGGTAGATTGCAATAATTTTCTGCCATTCTGTAGGTTGCCTCTTCACTCCGATGATAGTTTATTCTGCTGTGGAGAAGCTCTTTAATTTAATTAGATCCCATTTGTCAGTTTTGGTATTTGTTGCAATTGCTTTTGGCATTTTAGTCATGAAGTCTTTCCCATGCCTATGTCCTGAATGCAACTAAAAATAAGAAAAATTCCTTTGATTATATATTTTCGTTTTTACAATTTACAGTGTTCTTTGGTGTGCGTGTAGATACTGTTAAAATAACTTTCATGTAGTATTACATTCTAATGTAGGTCTGCTGTAATTCTCTCAGCCTCTGTTTGCTGAAAATAAATGGTCACGGGTTGAATGTATCTAAAGAAATCTGTATTTTATCTCATCTTTGAAAGATACATGTATTTGGTGTAGAATTCTAGGTAAGCAGTTTTCTCTCAGTATACTATTCCCTTTTATCCACAGGAGATGCATTCTAAGACCCCAAGTAGATTCCTGCAAATGTGACTATCGCTGAATCCTATATAAACTAGTTTTGTATATACACGTGTGTGTGTGTGTGTGTATGTATATATAAAGTGGGATTGTTGCTGGGTCAAATGGTGTGTGTGTGTATATATATCTCATATATACGTATCTACATATATATGTGTGTACACATATATACGTGTATACACACACATATATACGTATATGTACATATATACGTATATATGTAAACCAAAAAGTGAGCAAGGCAGATCTCAATCAGTTTAGTGGTTTATTTTGCAAAGGTTGAGGCTGCACCTAGTGGGGAAAACAGAAGTTACAGTAGGGTCTGTGGCCTGTGCTTTCTCCAAAGAGAGTTTTGAGGACTTCAGTATTTAAGGGCAAAAAGCAAATAGAAGAAAGGGGAAAAAGGGCCATGAAGCAAGTGGTTCCATTCTTGTGAGGCTTTGTTTAGGACTGAGTGAGCCTACGTTTTACACATGAAAAGGAGGGGGTAGAGGAAATAATTAGGTACTTGCCTTGCACGCAGTAAATCTACATTTTTCATAAGACAAAGTAAGCATGTGAAATTACAGCAGTATTTCTGGGAACAAAAGGAAGGCAGTTTTTGCATGACTCAGTCCTCAAGCTTAGCTTTTCCCTTTGGTGTAGTGGCTGAGATTTTATTTTCCCTCCACACATGCACACCTATGATAAAGTTTAATTTTTAACCTTGGCAGAGTGAGAGAGTAACAGCAATACCTCATAATAAAATAGAACAATTACATGATTGAGGCCTTTCTCTTTTACCCTCTCTTCTCAAAATATCTTTTTGTACTATACTCACCCTTCTCGTGATGAACAAAGGCTGGAATGGGACAGCAAGAGATTTCATCACACTAGTCAGAATGGCATGCAATTTAAATCTTATAGGTTGTTTCTGGAATATTCCATGTAATATTTTCAGACTCTGATTGACTGCCAGACAGGGAAACCCCTACTGAACAAGCTTCACTCTATTGTCTTTGGCATAATTTTAGATAAGAAATAATCTGCAACTCTGTATATAATGTTTCTTTTTCTACAGCTGCCTTTTAAGATTTTTTTGCATATTTTTGCAAAATACTAGTTGGACTGTGTGTCGTGTGTGTGTGTGTGTTTGTCGTGTGTGTGTATAAATGAATTTATATTGCCTATGGTTCTTAGAGTCTCTCAGATCTGTGGTTTGTTGTATTTCATTAATTTTGGACAATTTTCAGCTACTATCTCTTCAAATACCTTCACTTCGTTTTGTCTGTCTTTTCCAAACAAGGATATGTTCGACCGTTTGATATTGTTCCACATTTCCAGGATGCTGTGTTCAGTTCCTGCCATCCCGCCAACCCCTGGTCTTCTCTTTGATTTCCTTTGGATAGTTTCTACTGACTTCTTTACTACATTATATCCATTCTGCTAAAAGCTCATTGAAGGAATTCTTTGTATTTGTGACTATTTTTATTTCTAACATTTCCTTTCAACTCTTTTTCATTGTCTCCAACTTTCTGCTAAAATTTTCTACCTGTCCATACGTGTTGTTCACTTTTTCCACTAGGTTCTTTCATAGATTAGTCATAGTTATTTCGAAGTCCTATCTGACACTTCTAACATTTGGTCATCTGTGTGTGTGGTCTGTTGATTGCTTGATTTCTTGAAAATGTTTTTTTTTTTTTCTTAAATCTTCATTGTGTCTCGATTTTTGATTGAATGGCACAGATATGATGTGTAGAAAAGAATTTACTGAGGTAAATACCATATACATTTGGAAATATGCAGGCTCTTCATTAGGATGGAGGGTAGAGTCAACTGAGTCAGCAGTGGAGCTGGGTTTGTTTTTTGCTTTCGTTACCTTCAGTGGCCGTAAGACCCTCTAGAAGTGGGCTTCTGTCGATTTTGCTTGGTGGGAGCCCGGGTGGTAGAGGGTCCCACGCTCACCTTTCAGCAGTCTCTGGAGCCTCCCTCTGCCGCGCAGAGGGGCCTATATTTATGCTTGTTCCGCTCTCCTGAGTAGACTGATGTTGTTACTCAATGTTAGGCTCACATCAAGCCTCGTATTAGTGATGCTGGGGACTTTTCAGTTCTCCAGGTCCAGCCTCGTCTCAGGCAGGATCGACGCACCTGGGTCCTGAGAGTGAGCCATTTCGTGTACTTTGCTCTCTCACTACTGCCTCTGCTGATGTTCCAGGACCCATCTTTATTAAGGATTTAGTTAGCCCTTAGGATCACAGACTCTCAGAGCTGTTTTTAATAGTAGTTTCAGCTTTATTGAGGTATAATTCACATTTAAAAATTGCATATACTCAATATGTCCAATGTGATGTTTTGATATACGTATATTGTGAAATGAGTTCCACAATCAAGTTGGTTAACACATCCATCAGCTCACATGGTTACTCTTGTGGTGAGAATACTTAAGATCTACTCTCATAAAGAACTTCGAGTGCACAATTCGCTATTGTTAACTACGGTCACCATGCTGTACATTATTAGGTCTCCAGAATTTCTCATAACTGCAATTTGCATCCTTTGACCAATATCTACCCCGTTCCTCCACCCAACCTCAACCCATGATAATCACCCTTCTCCTCTGTTTCTGAGTTTGACTTTAAGATTCCACATATCAGTGAACATGTGGAATTTATCTTTCTCTTCCTGAGCCTGGCTTGTTTCACTTGGCATGACATCCTCAAGGTTAATCCATGTTGTTGCAAATGGTAGAATTTCCTTCTTTCTATGGCTGAATAGTATTCCATTGTGTAAATATACCACAGTCTCATTCCTCATTCACCCGTTGATGCACATTTGCGCTGTTTCCACATCCTGGCTGTTGTGGATAGTGCTGTAGTCAATGTGAGAATGCAGGCACCACTTAGAGATAGTAATCTATCTCCTTGGATAGATACCCAGTAGTGGGATTGTCAGATCAGATGGTGGTTCTATTTTTAATTTTTTTAGGAACGTCTATACGTTCTCCATAATGGCTAAAGCAATTTTCATTCCCACCAACAGCGTACAAAGGTTCCTGAAGAAGAACTCCAAGGTCCAACCATTTACCCAAATTCTCTATTTGTCTGGCCTGTGTATTCATATCTCCCAGAGATAATGGGATTCTCCAACATTCAGGGCAGCCGATTTTATCTCTGGGCAGCTCTGATTGCCAGATCTCTCTCATGTTAAGTTTCAATTGGTCCTTTCATAATTTTCGCTCATTAAACCTATCTCTTTAGGCTAAATGTAAGCTTATAACATGTTCTAATGACAGCTCTTAGAATATTAGAAGACAAATATTACTCACCCATATATTAATTTAAAAAACTATTGAGTGTCAGTGTGCCAGATACTAGAATAGAAACCAGGGAATCAGAGATGGAAAAGGCATAGTCTTGCTTTCCTGGATCTCAAAGTCTAGTTGTAAAAGCCCATAACTGCAATGCAATGTGGTAAGAGTAATGGCATCCATTTTCAAAGAGCATTTTGGGGACACGAAGAAAAGCATCTATTTGTGGAGACAAAAAAAAGTTAGCAATGGCTGTCTAAGAGAGCTGAAACTTACGGAGAGGTCAAATTGGTCACATATACGAGATAGGAAGGACATTCCAGGCAATCAACATTATTAGCAAAGGGTTGGAGGTGAGCACCATGGAAATCACAAAAATCCAGGTGTGGATCCTGGTACGTAAAGGAAGCAGTGGTGAAAACTAAAGCAGGCAAGGTAGCCGAGAAGCACGTCCTGCAGGGCTCTGTCTGCTGTATCCTGTGTGCAGTCAGAGCATTGGAAAGTCTTGGTGAAGAGTAGCACAGGGTGTGGGATCCAGTATCCAGACGTAGAAATACAAATTACACTGTGCCACGGAGGTTGCGTCTGGGTCGGAAAAGGGTGGTGGGAAGCAGGGAGGCTGGTAGGTTTTTCTGGTGGGAGATGGCCAGGGCTTGCATTAGGCAGGGCAGTGATGATGAAGTAGCCGCCCATTGGGCAGATTGCTCCAGGGTGAAGTTGGTGATGGGTGGTGGTTGGCCAGGTGGAAGGTGTGAGGGAGAAGAACACGGGAACGGCCCGGTTTGTGGATTATGTGCTGGGTGGACAGCAGTGTACCCCTGACACAGACAATGCAGGGGACCCCTGACTGAGGGGCAGGTGGTGAAATCTGCTTTGAGCCCAACAACTTTGAGATCCAGAAATGACACCGGTGGTGCTTAGCAGGCAGCTGGGCAGCTGAATTTGAAGTCTGAGAGAAGAAGGGTCAAGGCATCTTAGTGGCCGCCCCACCGTGCAGGCACAGCGAGTGGGGGGCGTGAGCAGACGAGTGATTTCTGGGGGAAAGCCTGGCGATTGTTGGAATTTAGGGGCTGTGTGGAGGAAGAGAAGCCTAAGAAGGAGATGGAAAGAGGAGGAGGAAGCGCTCAAAGGGAAACAGGAAGGTGTGTGGTTTCACTGAAGCCACGGGGCAAGAGGAATCTCAGGAAGCAGGAAAGCCATGGGCTTCACGCTGAAGATGTCAATAGCCTTGCTGGCCAGACCTCTTACTAAAATGCTGACCCAGAGATAAAGTCTCATCGCACCAGCAGCAAAGGCCTGCAGGGAACGTAATGCCCGAGGCAAGGAGAATGTGGTGATGGCCCGAGGCGGGAGGACGCGGCGGTGGCCCGAGGCGGGAGGACGCGGCGGTGGCCCGAGGCGGGAGGACGCGGCGGTGGCCCAGAGGCGGGAGGACGCGGCGGTGGCCCGAGGCAGGAGAACGTGGCGGTGCCACCGTCTCTGGCACACGTTTCCAGTCCTAGCGCCCAGGCAGGCAGACAGATTTCCCTCCTTCATGGGGGAGTCTGACGCCTGCAGCCGCCTCTCAGCTCTTCCTCCTTCCTTTTCTGCATTTAGGAAAAGGGTCCACTCCTAGGAAACAGCCATGCAGAAAGGGGATGTGTGGGGGCTTTCACTTCTAGCAATTTTTTCCAAGAAAACAATGAGAGTGAATAGATATGAAGTACTAAGGAGTCCATTCATCACAAGGCCGTTCTCCAACAAGGAAAATGGGCAACAATCGACATTCCGAAAGGTAGGCAAAGGCCACGCCCTGCAACCCAGTGCAGCCACTGAACCAAAGGTAGGCAAAGGCCATGCCCTGCAACCCAGTGCAGCCACTACACCAAAGGTAGGCAAAGATACGTACAACCCAGATGCAGCCACTGAACCAAAGGTAGGCAAAGGCTGCGCCCTGCGCGACCTAGTGTAGCCACTGTAAAGGTAGGCAAAGGAATGCGCCCTGCACGACCCAGTGCTGTACTACACCAAAAGGTGAGCCGAGAATACGCCCTGCGACCCGAATTAAATACACTACCAAAAGGTAGGCAAAGGGATGCAGCCCTCACGACCCAGTGCAGCCACTGGACAAAAGGTAAAGACCAGGAAAACCGAAAGCCCTGCGACCCAGTGCAGCCCTGCACCAAAAGGTGGAAGCCGAGGTGGCCAGCCCTGCGACCAGTCACATTACCCCTACCACCAAAAGGTAAAACCAAAGTTCACAGCCCTCGTTAGTGCAGCCACTACACCAAAAGGTGAGCCAAAGGCCAGCCCTCACGACCCGGATGCAGCCACTACCGCAAAGGTGAATAGGGGACCTGCAGCCCTCTTTGACCAGATGCAGCCACTGAACAAAAGGTGGGCAAAGGCCGCCCTGGGCCAGTGCAGCCACTACAGTAGGCGATCTTCATACTGTTAATAAGACAAGATGGTCATATTTTAAAGGTGGTTGCTACATGTTATGTATTATTAATTCCTCTATACAAGCACAGAAGAGTCTGGAAGGCTATACAGTAAAATGTTAATAGTGGTTGTCTCTAGGTAGTAGGACTATAAGAATTTTTTCTTTTTTTTGGCTTATCTTCATTTTAGCATTTTCTTCAACATTTACCAAAACTACTTGGGTTATGAAAAATGATTCAAAGGACCGATCAAAATGTCCAAAAGCCTCATTAGATAAGATCTGAAAAGGTGGGTATGGTCCGGCAGCTGGAAGCCACTGGTCATCTTAGTGAGGAGACTCATTAGTGAGCAGGGGGTGGAATTCGGGGGATTTCGAAACCAGTGGTAGGTGGTGACTGCGTGTGGGAGGTGTCTAATCCTTTTTATTTTTATCTACTTTATGTTTTAGTTTATTATTATTATTTTTTGAGACAGAGTTTCTCTCTTGTTGCCCAGTCTAGAGTGCAGTGACACGACCTCGGCTCACTGCAACCTCCGCCTCCCGAGTTCAAGTGATCCTCCTGCCTCAGCCTCTGGAGTAGCTGGGACTACAGGCATGCGCCACCACGCCCAGCTAATTTTTGTATTTTTAGTAGAGACAGGATTTCATCATGTTGGCCAGGCTACTCATGAACGCGTGACCTCAGGAAATCCACCTGCCTCAGCCTCCCAAAGTGCTGGGATTACAGGCATGAGCCACCACACCCGGCCTCTAATCCTTTTTAAAACAAACTTAACTGAGGAGAGAATGGGCTAAACTCATCAGCGGCTGGGGTGGTCAAGCTGCCTCTAATGCTTGTGCACCCCTAAAGCTGGGTTCGGAGGTTGGGCGGTGTCTGAGAATAAAGAAGATGAAGATTGAGCCGTGGCCTGAAGACAGAGGTGACGGCTGCCGTGGACACAGTAGGGGCAGTGCAGGGACAGGGCTGGCCTGGACTTAAACACCCAGCTGAAAGCTGATGGGATCCGGGAATCCCAGGCAACATCCCAGCAGGAATCCATCCGGTGGTACCTGCAAACTCGGAGAATTCAGCAGTGGTTTAAAAAGGGTGGCTGTTTACAGAGATGAGAGAAGGTCCTGTGGAAACACAAGACGAAGCACGGGGGGCTGCAGGCTGCAGAGCCCCTCCCACCTGAGGGCCTGGAGGAGGAAAACCAAGGGCAGACTCCCATCCAGTGCAGAGGGTACTGAAAGGACAGGTGGCCTTCCAACCAGGGGCACGGCTGCTCCCACCACCTGCCCCCTCTTCTTTCTCCTTTCTCCTGGCAGGTTCCTGTCGTTCACAGGCATCCAGGAGCCAGAGTGCTGGGTGCTGGGTGCTGGTTCCTGGCACCCATTGTTAGCTGGTTTGCCAAGGCAGAGCTCCGAGCTCCCGGAGCCCAGTTTAGGATTGGGGACTGAAAACTGGGGTTGGTGATCTGGTATTGATGAGACCCAGGAATTTGGATCTTATATTGCTTGGTGGGACTTCAAAGGCATTCGAATGGCAAGGACTGGGGTAGAAAATGTGACGGTAACCTGTGGAAATCTAAGTCTCGTATCCTCTCAAGGAAGGAAGTGAGGCAAGCTTGGCGGTTTATGGAGAAGAGAGGAGGGCTTCTGTGTTATTACAAACTGCAGGAGTTGGCTGGGCTCACGTCTATCACGTGCGTGGTGGGCACATGGCCAGACTCCATGTGCCCTGGACTTCCGTGTGGTCTTCAGTGTGGGGGCATGGGGCTGAGCTCGGCTGAAGGAATGTGAGCGGGAAGACCGTGTCCTGACCTGGCCCTCCCCAGGGAAGTCCTCCCGTGCAAGCCTCAGGTTTCCCATTTCCAGCTGAGGACTGGGTGGAGAGTGTGCCACAGGCCAGCCCGGGGTGGGGCCCTGGGAGGAAGGAGCTGCTGCTGAAAGGAGAGCCTCCCAGGAGCGACTTGACCAGGAGCACCACGCCACGCTGGACTTCTACGGGAGCAGGTTATAAGCTTGTATTGTGTCAAAGTCACCACAGTTTTCATGCTGATAGAACAGTTGGACTTTCCTTCAGAATGGCATTCTTCCTGGGTCAGGTGAAGGGGACAGTGAGGAAAGGACCAGATCCGAGAAGCCCTGTTGGAAGGCATGGGCAGGATAGGAGGCTGGCCAGGGAGGAGGCGCGTGATGGAGGCAAAATAATTCAAGGTTTCAGGGTGAGTGGGGGATCTTTGAAGGAGAATGCTATTCATGGCAACAGGAAAATGAGGAATGAAAAGAATCTGGGGCTGAAGAGCTTGACTTTGTCATTTGAGGCCACCGCATTCTGGCTGGCCACGGAGGTAGCAGGCGGCATTTGCAGATGAGACCGGGGAGGTTAATTTGGTCTAACCTGTGTTCACTTGCTTCCTGAGGACAACGAGTTCAGCGAGGCACAAACGGTTCTCTGAGCCACAGGAATATGCCTGTGGTCAGGAGATGGTGGGAAGGAATCAGAACGACACTCGGGCCTGCGCCAGCAGTCAGGGACCCGCTGGACACGGTGCGGCCACATGCTGGCTGCGGACCGCCCTCATTTCTGACTACCAGGGCACTTCACATACGGGAGGCAGGCAGTACCAGTTGTTGGAAAAAATGGATGAAAAAAGGAATAGCAAAGAATCTGTTTCCTCAGAGGTTTTTTGAGGTATTCCCTCTGGTAAAATTCAGACTCAGGGCACGAGGGCCGTCTGTACGTGGGAAACACACATCACCTGTCCTCAGGTCCGGAGATCCTGGTCCCGCTGGAGACTGTCACACCAGGGACAGCGAAGAAGGATGAGGGCTCTGCGTGGGTTTAGTCGCACAACTGACACTGGCGAAAGGGAACGGGGCACGCTCTTTTTGGCGAGGTTCCTAGAGCTCACTGGAGACCGGACCAGCCAATGTGCAGCTCTGACGGCCGCTCCAACCACCTCCCTGCTCTCATGCCTGCTCCACACCGTCTGTGGCAAGGGCAAGCGCTGTGTGGGTGTTACCGGAACTTCTGACGGGTCTAGAAAATGGCCCTCAGGTTCCTCCCCAACTATTTATTTTGAAATAATTTCAGATTTAGAGAAGAGTTGCAAAGTCAGTACAGAGAGACTCCATATACCCCTTCACCTAGTTCCCCCAATGTTAACATTTTATAGAAACAGTACAATTAAGAAAACGATGACGTCAACACTACTAAAATACAGACTTTTATCCAGATCCGAATGAAATTAAAATGGAAGCGATTCTTGCGCTATTGGGAGGGAGCCAGGCATTATCACAGCGGCCGGCAAGTGTGTGTCGGGCACCGAGCCTTCCTTGGGGACCACGGCGGTTTTCAGCTCCTGAAACTCCAGCTGCAGCTAAGCAGGGCGGAGGGAGAAGCAGAGGGGCTTGGTCCACCGCACGCCATGGAGCCTGTAGCCATTCAGGAAGGATAGTGCAGGCACAGGGAGTGCCCACCAGACACCTCTGTCCCCACCCCTCGCTCGGGTCCCCGCCCCGAGGGTGAAAGTGCCAGCACACAGTTCTATTGTGGCTTCTTGTGGGAAGAGACCAGCTGCCTGATACAGAGAGAGATAATGGTTGTGGGACACTTTACAGTTTACAAACTTTTTCACAAAATGACTAATGGGTGTCCGAATCCGAGCCTGGTAACCGCAGGTTGGTGACAGAGCTGGGAGGAGCCTTGGGATGCCTGGGTTCTGCTCCAACCACAGAGGGGAGGACAGCAGCTTCTGTTTGTCCTACCCGGCCGGTGGATGTTCCAACCCCAATCTCCAAGGCACCCTGCTCGTTGGTAAAACTCACTTCTGAATAAACAGAAATGTGATGGTCTGCTCTTCACTGTGCTTTTCCATTAGAGTATTAGGTAGCTGTAGTCCCAGCACTTTGGGAGGCCGATGGGGGTGGATCACCTGAGGTCAGGAGTTCGAGACCAGCCTGGCCAACACGGTGAAACCCCGTCTATTAAAAATACAAAAATTAGGCAGGCATGGTAGTGCACGCCTGTAATCCCAGCTAATAGGGAGGCTGAGGCAGGAGAATCACTTGAACCCAGGAGGCAGAGTTTGCAGTGAGCGGAGATCGCACCACTGCATTCCAGCCTGGGTGACAGAGCGAGACTCCATCTCAAGAAAAAAAAAAAAAAGAGTATCAGGTAGGAGGCAAGGAAATTGGAGGCTTTACATCCAGCTGAGCTGGAGCAGACCAGTCCAAAGAGAAGGAGAAATTTTGTTTTGAGCCAAGAAGGAGGGCTTAGGTCTGGTTTTAGAATGTGGAATTTTAGTTTCTTACATTGACCTAAGGCCACGTGCTTGGAGACATTGACTTGGAGCGTTTAATAAATTCTGCAATGCTTAGGGAGTTCCAAATGCCTGATGACTTTTCAGTCACTTGTTTTTTGTGTGTTCTTTAAATGAGTATCTTCATGTTTTAAAACATCCAAAATTACTTGAGTTTCATTTGCAAGGTGAGTTATCAAAGATATTGTCTATTTTTATAAATAAACACATTTTTTTTTGGAATGAAAGCATTTACAGGATTTTCTTACAAATGAAAGGGTGTTCAGGGTTCCTGAAATGAAGTGTAACAGGGTCTCATTAGGGCCTGGCCTTGGTGAAGTCTGCAGGGAGCCTCTCTCTCTCTCTCTCTCCCTGTCTCTGTCTCTTTGTCTCTGTCTCCCTCCTCTCTCTCTCTGCCTCCTCTCTCTGTCTCTCTCTCTCTGTCTCTCTCCCTGTCTCTGTCTGTCTGTCTCTCTCTGTCTCTCTCTCCCTGTCTCTGTCTCTCTCTCTCTCTCTCTCTCCCTCCTCTCTCTCTCTCTCTCTCTGTCGTGCGAAGGTCACAACATGGCCTCTGTAGAGGCTTCTCTCACAGGATCTGCCAGTGGGACATGGAAAATTTGGGGCCTGGGAGAGCAGTTTCATGGTGACTCCCCTTATCAATAAGGGGATCTGCTTCCCAGGGGATGCCTGAAACCATGGAGAGTCCTAAATCCAGTCGCTGTCAATCAGGACACGTGTCTGTTCATGTTTCCACCCATACATGTAATGCCATCTCCTTCTTAACTGAGCACTTACCAGGCACTGTGGCCATAACTTTTGCAGTTTGAGATGAGAGAGCAACACGAGCACAAATTTTCTTTTCCTTCATCACAGTTTCATGAATAGATTTGTTTTTACGGTAGATCGTAGCAACTTCAGCTCACACATTTTTTCATTTTTTTTCTTTTGAGACAGGCTCTGGCTCTGTCGTCCAGGCTGGAGTGCACTGGAGCAATAAGGCCCATTGCAGCCTTGACCTGTGGGCCCCAGTCATCCTCCAGCCTCAACCCCTGTACCTGGGACTACAGGCACACCGCCCTGCCTGGCTACTTTTTGTGTTTCTGGTAGACACAGGGTTTTGCTGCGTTGCCCAGACTGGTCTCCTGGGCTCAAGTGATCTGCCCACCTCAGCCTCCCAAAGCGCTGGGATGACAGTCGTCAGCCACTGTGCCTGGCAGCTTTGATTATTTTCTTAGTCAAGAACGTTCACCTTTTCACGTAAAGGAAGCACTTGATGGCTTCTCTCTGGCAATTTGAATTGCCAGCATCACCGCTCTTGCACCTTGGCGCCATTATTACGGAAAAGACGGGTTCCTTGAACACAAGCACGGCCACCTGGGGAATCGGCCTGATAAGGGACAGGGCTCCCCAGTGGCTGAGGGGCAGGGAGTGCCTCCCTCGTGGATCCCCTGGGCAAAGCGATGAATCACATCTCAGCACAAGATCTCATCATACTACTCAGAGCTGTACACCATTTAAAACCTAGGAATTACGTATTTCTAGAATTTTCCACTTAATAGATTTGGACCACGGTTGAGCGCGGGTCACTGAAACCGTGGAAAGCAGGGATAAGGGGGGCTGCTGCAGATGCATTTCCTCTGGGTGTCAAGCAACACCCCCCTCCCCCTGCCCCGCCGGGTGCCAAGGCTGGGCGGTGGCCTCCACATCGATGGGGGAGGGAGCGGCCAAACCACCCGCCTGTCCCTGTGGGGCAGCCAGCGCAAGGGCGGTGCACAGCCACGGCGGCCTTCCACTGCTGGGGGTTTAACTGCACAGAGTCCTGACACAAAGACAGGGCAGGTGATGCTTACTGAACCGTGATTTTTAACAACCGCATTTTAGCCCTGGTGGGAGAGCCCTGGGGGGTGGGAGAGCAGGAGTGGGGAGGGGTGGGAGAGCCCCCGGGTGGGGGGAGGGGGGCTTGAGGCTGCAGGTGGGGCTTGCACACTCCCAGAGGCTGCCCCACCCCCAGCAATGGGGATGTCTGGGCTGCCAGTTCCGCAGTTGCTGCTTATAAAAAGGAAACTTTAGTGTATGGTATTTTCCTGAATAGTGAGAAAAAAACCCCTGATAGCTTACACTAGAAAATCTCTTCCACACCTTAAAGAAATCCCTGAGGGTGGGGTGTGGGGGAGGGACACTCCCCTGCCTGATGCTTCCATCCGCCTAGCCTGACAGATGCTTTGGTTATGTAGTTTCCGGTCACCGGCTTCGGCATTCTCTGCAACACCTCATTGCCCTGATTGTTCCCAGGCACACCTCTTAGCACCTCGCTCGCTGCCGTGTGCTCAACAAGCCAGGCTTCACCTCTGCCCACCTGCCTCCCCGTCCTCCTCTTCAGTGAGCCACGCTGTCCCTGTCCCGCCAGGGGCCATCTTTCCACCGTCGGGAGCCCGTCCTCGGTCCCATGCAGCAAGGCCCAGGCAGTGGGGTGGGTGGCAGAGAATCGCCCTGCTCTCTGTAGAATCTACACCTGAAGCCTGTTTGGAGACACTTGGTTGCAGCCTTGGTCTAAGACTTGACCATGGAACTTAATAAAACAATTGAAGATCCGTGCACAGGAAGAAATCAAACCGCCAGGTCCTAGTGTCAGGATTCGCTGGTCTTCCACACTCAATGTCTCCTGCGTCCCAGCTCGAAGCGGGAGTGCTGGGAGGCGACAAGCATGGGCCATGGCGCAACTTTTCAGGGCCGATGTCGGGCAGGTGCTCAGATCTTCAGGGGGGATTCTCTAAAGCAATGCAACTCCACTTCTCCGGGGTTCACACGCTGGTTCTGAGGGCGTTGCTGAAAACTCAGTAAATAGGTAAACTCTGAGACGGAGTGTTCTGATGTCCAGGTGGCAGAGTTCTCATCTACTCTGAGGATGTGTAATTCAGCAGAACTCTCATCTACTGAGGATGTGTAATTCGCCGACATAAACGTAATGCTGCCATCCTGTTGCAGGAGTGCAGCCCAAATGCCACCTTATTTCGAGCCTGTACATCTCCAGGCAGCTTTTTTTTTTTTTTTTTTTTTTTGAGACGGAGTCTCACTGTGTCTCCCAGGCTGGAATGCAGTGGCGTGATCTCGGCTCACTGCAAGCTCCGTCTCCCGGGTTCACGCCATTCTCCTGCCTCAGCCTCCCAAGTAGCTGGGACTACAGGCGCCCACCACCGTGCCCGGCTAATTTTTTGTATTTTTAGTAGAGACGGGGTTTCACCATGTTAGCCAGGATAGTCTCGATCTCCTGACCTGGTGATCCACCCGCCTCGGCCTCCCAAAGTGCTGGGATTACAGGCTTGAGCCACCGCGCCCGGCCAGCTTTAAAAACAAGGTCATTTTCTCTCACAGGCCCAATACCATCCCCACACCTACCAAAACTAACTTCTAAATCTCATCCAATACCCAGACCATATTTAGGAGACCTCTGAATATCTTCAAGGTGATGTCTGCACAGTTGGTTTACCAACAATTGCATATTGAAATAAATTACATCGAGGGTAGAATTCATTTGGATGTGTAAATTTTTTTTGTTTTTTTGTTTTTTTTAGATGGAGTCTCACTCTGTTGTCCAGGCTTGAGTGCAGGGTTTGATCTCAGCTCACTGCAACCTCTGCCTCCCAGGCTCAAGCAGTTCTCCTGCCTCCTGACTAGTTGGGATTACAGGTGTGCACCACCACAGCCAGCTAATTTTTGTATTTTTAGTAGAGACAGGTTTCACTATGTTGGTCAGGCTGATCTCAAACTCCTGACCTCAGACGATCTGCCTGCCTTGGCCTCTCAAAGTGCTGGGATTACAGGTGTGAGCCACCGCGTCTGGCTGGATGTGTAAGTTTTGAAGTGAGTTTAAAACAAGACTCTCCAGAAAAATCCACTCCCTTTCTTTAGGGCAAGGCCCTGGCGTTTCCCGCCCATGGGTGGGCATTTACTTAGCACTCGAGCAAGAAGCTGGTTCCAGGATCTTTCCTGAGAAAAGTGGCAGGAGCCGCGAGATTTCCTGAGGTCACACACTGTCTTCATCCCCACGACCAGCGGCGTTGGCACTGGGACTCGGTGCGTCTTGGTTTCCTTGCCTTCCTGCCACGAGCTCGTTTGTGATGATAAGAAACGCACTAAATGTCTCCTAACCTCAGCTTTCTCCTTGGTAAAGTCCAGATGTAAAAATATTAATTCTGCTCACTTCACAGGAACTCAACAATCTTATACACGAAGGTTCTTGGAAAAGCACCGCGTTCTACGCCTGTGAAAGGCGATGTCAGGGTGAGCAGGAACGGTTAAATATAGGCACACTTGTGCAGACATGCGGGGCAGGAGTTGAGGGCATCAGTGTGCATGATGATATCTGTTTTGTTATTGGCACAGCTGAATAATTAGCTTGTTACATAACAGCACATAGACATCACACCCCTGGTGTCTCTGTGAATGCAGTATTTCTCTCATCAATACTAGGCGGCATATGAAGATACAGGGGCAGCGGGTAGAGAAACTGGTGTGTAGGATTTCCTTCTAAAACCTCTAGGACACGGGTTGGTTAAATGGCTAAGTTTGAAGACATTTTCTAAATAGCAAACTGTGATGTGTCTCTTTCCTTTTGCTTTTGGCCAGAGCCTCTGTGCTCCCGGCTCCCTCCTGCAGCCCTGTCTTCTATGATCTGCCCTCAGCCCTGGTCCACCTCGTGGTTCTGTCCTAACCTCGTTTCATCCACCCTCTCCTGGTTTCAGTTAACGTCTACAATCCCACTGTGGTTTCTTGCTGTCCTCACAGCCATGGGGGTCCCTGAGTAGCACACCTGGCACGTCCAATTTCTTCACACCCAAACAAGTCTCAGGGAGTGGGGAAAATAATCAAACTCATTCCATACTTGTCAGTCTAGCTTTCTTTGGTTAAATGCTTCCCACCTCTTTTGTGATAATAGATTTGCCCATGGCAAGCAAGCTGAGGGCCGAGAACAGCCCTTTCACTGCTTGGTGCCTGCACCTCGGCTTGGCGTGGAGGGCGTGGGGCACCCCTTGTTCCCCCAGCGAACCTGCACACCCCCGAGAGCAGAACTACATGCGCTTCAGCTCCCCAGCCTCCTAGGCCTGGGAGTTGCCCGTGCCCCGGGGCTGCTCTGTTCCCACTGTGGAGTGCCGCAGACCTGAGCATGTGCTTCTGCTGTGAGGGCTGCTTTGACAGTGGGCTCCCACTGAGGAGTCTGCTGTGCAGAACAGTGCTACCTCCAGGCACGGTGTGAGGGGGACGGGTGCTGAGCACGACTCCGCGTTCCAATCTGAGCTCTGTCTTTACCTAGTTACGTGACCTTGGGCATTACTTGGCCTGTTTACTGCCGTTTCCTCCTGTGTAAAATGGGGATGGTTATGCAGATCTGAAAAGCTGTGGTGAGAGTAGCTGCTAATCCATGTAAACGAGGGACAGTGTCTGACAGTGCGTGCTCAGTGTCCTCACATGCCCACGGGCACCGTGACCCAGCCTGGGAAGCGCAGATGCTGGAGCTGTTAGCCGTGGCACGCAAGCCTCGGTGCACCTTGGACCACCCAGAGTCAGGGGTAAGTGCAGACTCCTGGGTCCCCACCCCAGGCTGGCTGTTACTTGACTGTGAGTCCAGCGGGTCACTCCAATGCACTGTAAGGCGGCAGAGCCACTCCTCAGACAAAATTAAGGATTATCCCCTCCACACACACACACACAACTACAAAGCAAGGCAAAACGCAAGTCGCCAAGGCACTCTTCCGTCACGGTCTTCCTCGGCGAGCCTGTGGAGAAGCTGCGGGGAGGCTGGCTCTGCACAGGTGAGGGCAGGGCGTGGGCGCTGGGCTCCCGCGTGGCGGGGACACCATCATTTGTGTGTCGGGAACCAGCAGCAGTTTTATTCTCCAACGGTGGCATTTTCCAAACGTCTGATTAGGAACCTACATTTTCAAAACCTACTTGTCATTCAAAATGTCATCGTGGACAATATATAATCCATCAGCCTGGCACACAGTGGGATTTCGTACTGTGACTTGGTGTGTCAAACCCAGGATAATACACCTGAAAAAACTCTGTATCTTCGTGTGCCCACTCTCAAAATAGTTTTGTTCTTTTCTGATGAGGATGTGTGTAAGCGTGTGTGAGTGACTGACAGGACTCAGGGCGCTGGGGGAGGGCTGGCTCCATGCTATTTCCTGTGTGGTCAGGACGGCAGTGAGTGAGAACCGGTGATGCCGCCAGAGGCTTTCTCTCTGGATGTTGCACGTCCCGCCCATCCTCCAGCTGAGGTCCCCGTGCCCAGGCTGCTGTGTTCAGGAACTGTTTTATTATAGAAATGCCTTAAGTTTCAAAAGCGGGTATAGGCTTACTTCTTTCCCTCCGTCTTCCTAATGTTTCTTCTGTATCTCCTCTTTTTCTCCTTTGATAGGATGTGACTGAGAAAAAGAAACAGAACCACAGGAACATCGGTGATCCACGCTTTCTCTAAAGAGGGCATCAAGGCTTCAAGAGTTAGATGGAAACAATGGGCAGGAGAGGAAAGAGGAAAGAAAAAAAAGGGAGGATATGGTCACCTTCTTGCGAAGCTCTGATTAGGGCTCCATAAATCCATGTGCTGCCCGTGAAAAGAAGGGGGCAGAGGGACAGTCAGCGAGTGTGCTTTTGACATGAGACAGAGTGGAGGGGGCAGTCACGCACGCGTTTGTCTCAGGTGAGGGAGAAATGACGTCCAGTCCGCCTCTGTCCCGTCCCTGTGAAGGTAAGTGGTGAATTCACGTTGTCAGGGTGAAATTCAACAGAACATTGTTTTGGGATAAAGACCTTGGGGCCCACAGGGAGGTACCTTGTGAGAAAATTGTGAAGGGGGCCTCCTAGGGAGGTATGTGGCCTTCTATCTTTGTAGCTATCTACTTAGGGACAAAACAGGAGGCAGTTAACCCAAGGTTAACTTTTCCCAATGGCTTAATGAGTTTGGGGTCCCAAGATTTTGATTTTCTGTTTGCATGTTCTCAAAGAACCAGCTATTGGCCTTACTGATTTGACCATCTCCATTGCATCTTTGTGTTCTATTTCATTGGTTTTTATTAGCTCTTTCCCTCTACCTTCTTTGAGCTCATTCTTTTTTTGAGTTTCATGCATAGCTCATGTTCAATCTCTTTTCCTCTTTAATACAGGCACTTAAACTCTACATTTACCTTGATGTGTTTCTTTAGCTGCATCCCACATTTTGATATAAAATTTTTCATTACTGTTCAGATATCAGTTTCTCTAGTGTTTGTAATAGTTTCTTTTTTGACCTGTGTGGTTTTCAGAAGTCTGTTTTAAAACGTCCAGATGTCAGCCAGGCATGGCTCGCACCTGTAATCCAGCCACTTTGGGAGGCTGAGGCAGGAGGATTGCTTGAAGCCAAGAGTTCAAGACCAGTCTGGGCAACACAGTGAGACTCCATTTCTACAACAAATAAAAAATAAAATAATTTCCAAACATATGCAGGGTTTTAAAAGTTATCTTCTTGTTACTAGTGTCTAATATAATTTTACTGTGGTCAGAGAATTCGATACTGATTTTTTATTTCTTGAGACTTGTTTGTGGCTAGAATGTGGTCAATCTTCCAACTAAAGTCAGAAGGTTCTACAAATTTCTGCCAGATTAATTAATCTTGCTAACTGTGCTTTTCAAATTTTCTATACATTTGATAATTATTTTGACTGCTTAACCCATCAATATTGAGAAAAGTGTGTTAAAAATCTAGTATGATTATGGATTGCAAATCCCAATAATTAAAAAATTATATATATTGAAGTTATTAATATATTATTTACTTTTTTTTCTTTTGGAGACGGAGTTTTGCTCCTTTTGCCCAAGCTGGAGTGCAATGGCATGATCTCAGCTCACTGCAACCTCTGCCTGCTGGGTTCAAGTGATTCTCCTGCCTCAGCCTCCCAAGTAGCTGGGACTACAAGCGCCTGTCACCACACCTGGCTAATTCTTGGGTTTTTAATAGAGACAGGGTTTCAGCATGTTGGCCAAGTTGGTCTCGAACTCCTGATCTCAGGTGATCCTAATGCCTCAGCCTCCCAAAGTGCTGGGATTACAGGCTTGAGCCACCGCGCCTGACCTGAAGTTATTAATATATTATTAAATGTACCTAAGTTTAGAATCATTTTATCTTCCTGGCAAATTATTACTTCCATCATTACACAATAGCCTTAATATATTCCTAAATAAAATGTTGCCATAAGTATATTTTGCGTGATACCAACTTAGCACCATTAACTTTCTTTTCATGAATATTTCTCTAGCAAACATTTTTCTTGGTGGTGGGAGTGGGGTAGGGCTGGCATTCTTTTGCTTTCAATTTTTGAGTCCTTTTATTTAGGATCCAGAAATAGCATGTATTTAGAAATACCATATAGATGAATTTTTTGGGGGGTGGGATCTAATCTGAGGATCTATTTTATCTGAAAACATTAGTTCATGCTGTTATTGTGCTAATCCATTAGAAAATATTTTTACCCTCTTAGTTTGAATTTTCTATTCACTGTCCTTTTTGTGTGCTTCACCTATCCCCCTTCCATGTTAGTTACTCCTACTGATTTATTTTTTATTTTAATTCCTCACCAATATACACTGCTTTGAAAGTTTTCTAGTCTACATCTATTCTTTTTTAAAAATTAAAACACAGTATTTCATTTTAAAATAATTTGACATAAAAATGTTTCAAAAATAGAATGAAGAATTCCCATATTCCTTCTCCTCTCCCAGCTTCTCCAAATATGAATATCTCAAATAGCCGCAACACAATCATCGAAAGCAGGAAATTAACTTTGATATAATATTATGAGCTGATTTACAGATCTTATCAAAATTTCACCAGTTGGCTCACTGACGTCCTTTTTCTGGTTTGAGATCCAATCCAGGACCACACGTTGCATTTAATTGTCATGTCTCCAATCTGGGGTATTTCCTCAAGTCTCTATCTTCTGTGACCTTGATAATTCTGAAGCATATTGGTCGGGTATTTTGTAGAATGTGCCTCAATCTGTGTAGTGTTTTTTGGGATTAAATTCAAGTTATGAGCATCACTTCTCTGGTATTTTTGCCAAAAAGGTAAGTTAACACTGCTTGTTCTAGAAGAGTGAAATATCAGCAAATTGGAGATGTCTCAGGTCCAATCTGCTTTTTCCTCCAGACACTAGGCTCACCACATCCTGTCCTCCTATTCAAACTTCCTAATTCATGGCAGGAGGAGACTCAGATCCAGGAGGCCTGCCAGCTTCAAGAGGTAGTCCTAGACTGTGATGGCCACAGGTCAAGAGCAGACCTGCGACAGCTGCCAGGTGCAGCAGAGTGTGCCGCCTCTCCAGACCTGGTCTGGAGAGCATCTCATTATGTCCAGCACTGCCTACAGGGAACAAGGGGCTTCTTTACTCCCTTTGAAGTGTAGGGTTTTAGTGTCGTGCTTCCTCCTGAACCTTAAAACCATTTTCTTAACTGTCACTTTAAGAATCCAAGTAACTTCAAGAAAGAAAGCTGATTTAAAGACAGCTAAGGGGTAAATCAAGGATGGGCCCTAATGGCAGTCTTACCAGAACTTATTTTCATCAGGAAACAATTTGGCTTTGCTGAGTGCCTGATTAAGTCTTAAAAATAATGCAGATGGCCAGGTGTGGTGGCTCATACCTGTTATTCCAGCACTTTGGGAGGCCGAGGTGGGTGGATCACGAGGTCAGGAGTTCGAGACCAGCCTGGACAACATGGTGAAACCCCATCTCTACTAAAAATACAAAAATTAGCTGGGCGTGGTGCCGCATCCCTGTAATCCCAGCTACTTGGGAGGCTGAGGCAGGAAAATTGCTTGAACTCAGGAAGCAAAGGTTGCAGTGAGCTGAGGTTGTGCCACCGCACTCCAGCCTGGGTGACAGAGCAAGACTTTGTCTCAAAAAAAAAAAAAAAAAAAAAAAAAAAAGACAACTCATGTGGGGAAACAGACCCACAGAACAAGGACAATGATTATCCAAAGGCCTCAGGAGACAGTCAAACAGATAACAAGCTTGGGACCTGTAACTTCTGGTTTGCAGAGTCTGAAACTCTTGCTTGATGCAGAACAACCCTGTTTCTGTGAGTTGTATCTGTGCCCATGGGATCCATTCCTCAAGTGTTAAAACAGAATGCAAAGTAATCGATGTTACAGACTGTGAAAATAAGTAGTTGGAGAAGTGATCACAGCCTTTAAGGCTTCATGTACTCATATGCTCAGCATGTTTACTGAGCAATGGCCAGAACACGCTTATTTTTAAAAATTCCATGATTACTCCTCTTCTACTTCTACAAGTACCATTTTAGAGCACTTTGTGTATCATGTAAGTCCAACCACCCTTATTACACACAAGGAAACAGATGCAGCCAAAGGCCACATGACTTTGCCAGCACTGCACAGAGCTGATGACAACTGAAAGGAGAAACCAGCGCAGTGTCTTTTGATCTCATTTTCTCTATTGCTTATGCATTTTTCTATTTCCTTGACTTCTGCCCTTTCCTTTATGATTTCTTTCATTCTGCTAACTTGGGGTGGGGGTTGAATTTGTTCTTCTTTGTTAAGATCTTAAGATGGAACCTTAGATCACTGAATGTAGATCTGTTTTATTTTCTAACATAGCATAAAATATTACAAATCGTTTCCTCTAAGCACCCTATAGCTGCATCCCTCAGATTTTGATGTGTTTTATTTAACTTCATTCAGTTCAAATATTTTCTAATTTCTCTGTTGTTTTCCTCTTTGATTCCTGGGGTATTTGGAAGTGCACTGTTTAACTTCCAAATATTTAGGGCTTTTCTTGATATTTTATTGTTATTGATTTTCAGCTTAATTCCACTGTGGTCAGAGAACTAACTGCATAATTTGAAAATTTTAATTTTGAGATTTGTTTCATGACACAGCATATCAATCATTATTCAGATCTTCTATGTCTTTGATGATTTTCTTCATCTAGTTCTATCAACTGCTAAGAGGAGCTCAAAACTTGCAATCTGAGAATGATGACACTGCCTAGTTTTCCTTTAATCCTGTCAATTTTGTCTTACGTATTTTAATGATCTGCATGGTTTGTTATTAGATACATACGTGATTGTTATATCTTTCTGAGTGACCATTTTATAGTTATGAAAAGTCCTTATCTGTTATGATGTTTTATCTTAAAATCTCCATTACCTTATATTGATATAGAAACTCCAGCCTTCTTTATGCTATTTGCATAGTGTATTTTTTTTTTCCATCCAGTTCCTTTCAACCTATCTGTGCCATTTTAAAATATAAAGTTCATCTCTTGTATACAGCATATAGTTGGGCCATGCTTCTTTATTCATCCTGACAACCTCTGCCTTTTAATTGAAATTCTTAATCCATTAATGTTTAATGAAATTATTGCTATGGTTGTGTTTGGACATACCATTCTGTTGTTTTCTATCTGTTCTCTGTTCTTCCTTTTATGCCTTTTTAAAATTACACGACTATTTTAAAAACAATTATAATTTTCGGATTGGCTTTTTAGCTCTATGCCTCCACATTATTGTTTCAGTGATTGTCCTGGGGACAACAACATAAATCGTTAACTTTTCAGTCGCTTTACATTTAATATATTACCACTGCATGTAAAATGTAGAAATCATGCAACAATATAGGTCCATTTCCCCCTTTCCCTTATTTTACATCTGTATAGGCTATGAACGCACAGGATGATGCTATACTACTTTAAACAGTCATATGTAAGTGCCTCATGCCAACTGATTGAGCGGCTGGAGCTCGCAGTCATATATATTATCAAATCTTCGAGGAAAAAAAGCAAAAAGAAAGAATTCTGTATTTACCCATTGGTTTACCATCTCTAATGCTCTTCATTGCTTTCTGAGGATCTGCACTTCCATCAGATACCATTTCCTTTTCGTTTGAAGAACTTCGTTTAGCATTTCTTATAGTGCAGGTCTGCTGACAACAAACTCTCTTAGTTTTCTTTTATCTAAAAATGTCTTTATTTACCTGAAAGAATATCTTCACTTAGAAGGGAAGAACTCTGGATTGACAGCTTTTTTCTTCCATCACTTTAAAGATGCCTATTTCACTGTCTCTGGCCTCCATAATTTCTGATTTTAAGCCAGAAGTTGAGTCCAGTGTTGTTCTCCTGTATGTAGTAGGTGGTCTCAACTGCTGCTAACTAGACCTGTTTTTTAGCTTTGGCTTTAACAGTTTGTGGCAGTGTGGCATTTTTTGTCTTTATCTTTTTTGCTGTTTGTTGAGCATCATGAATCTGTAAATTTGCATCTGCCATAAATTTGGGAAATCGCCAGCCATTATTTCTTCAAATATTTCTTCCTGCCTGATTCTCTCTTTGCTTGCCTTCTAGGACCACCATTATCCATGTGTTAAGACCATTTGATTATATCGAACAGGTCTCTGCAAAACTTGCCCAAACATTTCCCTCTCTATTCTTCATACTGAATAATATCCACTGATTTATCTTCAAGTTCCTCAGTTATCATCACTGTGCTATTTAAGCCCAGTCAGTAGTTTTCTTTTATTTCAGAAATTATGTTTTGGTTCTAAATTTTTCATTTTAAAAATTGTTTCTATGTCTCTGCTTTCTCCTATTAAATTGTTGCTAACATATTTTATTTTACTTCATTGTGGATAATTAGTTATAAGTGCATTAAAACCTTTGATAATTCGAACGTTTAGATAATCTCAGGGTTGGACTCAGTTGATTTTCTATTCTCTTGAAAATGTGTTCCATCTTCCTTGTTCTTCATACCTCAGGTAATTTTGGATTTTATCCCTGACATTATGAAGAACAAATTGTGGATAAACTGGATCTTGTTTTCTTTTCTTTTTTATTTAGCAAGTAATTATCTGGCTTGGACTTGAACTGCAAACTCTGTTTTCTCCAGTGTTTCTTGAGTGGTAGCTTTAATCTCAGTTAAAATCTTTGTCTTCGGCCTAAGTTGGCTCATGCAAGTGTTCAGGGGCCAGCCAGTGATTTTTTTATTTTTATTTTTTAGTTTACTAAATGCCCTGTTTGTTCTGTGAACAAGGCTCAGAAATGTATAGACAGAATTTGTAGGTTGAGAAATCTGTGTAGGTGTGACTTCACAACTATACTTCACAAAAGCAGTAATGACAGCGGCTTCTGAACACATTAACCTACCATTGTTTGGTTTAAAGCGAACACAGTGAGAATAGTTCCTAGCGGTATCTAAGTGATCATCACAGTTTGCTGCTCTAGTCTTTTTTTTTTTTTCCTGCTCTAGTCTTTAAGAACGAGTGGAGTCTTCACTTGAGCCACCACCTCCTTGCTGCTCAGGGCTTCAACAATCACAAGTGCAAACGCGAAGCTGGTCCCAGACCCCCGGCTCGTAAGAATCAGGTCATCCTTTTCTACATAATTCTCATAGTAGGTGTAATTACCTCCACTCATCATTTGTGTCTTCAGCAAGCAGTAACTTCGAAAGTAAAGTAACTTTATTTTCAAAAGCCTGTGTCATGAGCCTACAGAGCAGTGGGACCTGCACAGAAGGTGGTTATCAGGCCCTTCCGGTTTTCCTGCTCCTTCAGTATCTCCTTCATGGCAGCAGACTCAGATAAATTCTGTGAATCCAGATTACCTCCTGGTAGAACCATCGTGTCATATGGTCCCTCTTTTTTTGCATCTTCAAGACTGGCATCAGGAGAAATGACAACATCATGGCTACACTGTACTGGGTCTTTCCCAGCCAGACCTACAATGGTGACCTCAATCCCAGCTCACCTCATGACATCTACAGGGATGACTGTCTCCTCTGCTCCTTTGGCCAGGGTGAGCAGAGCTCTTTTGGAAGCCATTTTTATGTTACATGTTTTAAAGGCCCACATCAGGCTGCGATTTTGGCAGAATTCAAGGATTTGTTTCTGGTTTTTTCTTTTCTAAAATCCTCCTTCTCTCTCCAGTAGCTGCAATTTCCTGGATACAATCTTTTGGTTTCTTGGAGCAGAGGGGCACAGAGGATTCAAAAAAATAATTCAAGAAAACTTCCCAGAATCGACAGATTTTAGACTCATCACCAGGAACAAAAAGTCATCACACCCAGAACATTAAGAGCTTTCAGAAAAGTAAGAAAAGATAATTTATAGAGAGAAGCAGGTGAAGAGACACTGGAGGACAACAGCACAAAAGCCTCCGAATTCTGAGGAAAAATGATTTCCAACCTAGAATTCTATACTCAAGAAGCTATCAGTAAAGATTTTCTGCAGATAGTCAAAGTCTCAAAATATTTACCTCCAATATACTATTTTCTCAGGAAGCCACTACAGGGTGAGTTTTATCACGTGAGGGCCCAAACCAAAAAAGAAGACATGGGGTATAGAAGCAGCTGATCCAATCCAGGCAAAAGGAACTCCACGTTGGTGATTACAAAAGGAGATGCCAAGTATGATGTCAACCCAGCAGGCATCCAGCCTAGACTAGGACAGGCTAGAAATCTGTAGGGAAGTTGTTCAAGAAGACAAACTTGGTAAAATGTCTACGTTTGAATATATTGCAAGGACATTTGAACTTGGATGGAGGATATTTTGAGATGTGCGAAAATGATTACAATACATAAAAAGATACAAAAAATACAGTAAGAAAAGAATATAGGGTATGGCTGGCTTAGAACTGCATGACGTCTACACAGGCCTCATAATGCGAGCACTGGATGCTGGTCTAATCAGAAAGAACACACTGAGAAGACGGGTTAAGGGAGTATGTGTGTGGTAGAGAGGATGAAAGAGAAGAGAGCTGAATTTTCATATTCTATTGTAGGAAGATGATAGAGCTCAAAACCACAGAATTAAGAAGTGGCAATACAAACCTGTGAAGGTGGGGACCACAAGGTAAATACCAAAAGACTCAGAGCAGCTAGGAGAATGGAAGTGATGGCAGCTAGGAGAATGGAAAGTGATGGCAGCTAGGAGAACGGAAGTGGATGAAGTAGAGAAGGGAAGTGGATGAAGGGAATGGAAGGAAGAGAATGGAAGGGTGGAATGGAAGGAATGGTGGAGGAATGGAATGGAATGGTGGATGGAAGGAGAATGGATGGTGGATGGCAGTGGAAGGAATGGATGGCGGTGGAGGGGTGGATGGGAATGGTGGCAGGAATGGAAAGGATGGAGGAATAAGGGAAGTGGATGCACAAGGAATGGAAAGTGATGGCAGCTTTTAGAGAATGGAAGTGGATGGCCAGAAGGAAGTGGATGGCCAAGAGGAATGGAAATGGAGGAACGGAAGTGGATGGCGGCTAGAAGGGAAGTGGATGGAAGAGAATGGAAAGGATGGAAGTAGGAGGAATGGAAAGGATGGAATGGAGGAATGGAATGGATGGTGGTGGAGAATGGAAGGGAAGGAGGAAGTGGATGGAAGGAAGGAAGGAAAGGAAGGAGAATGGAAGGATGGAAGGGAAGGATGGTGGAATGGGAGTGGATGGATGGAATGGATGGCGGCGGAAACAGCCGGATGGCGGCTAGAACGGAAGTGGATGGCGCTAGGAGAACAGAAGTGGATGGCGGCTAGGAGAACGGAAGTGGATGGCAGCTAGGAGAATAGAAGTGGATGGCGGCTAGGAGAACGGAAGTGGATGGCTTTAGGGAGCAAGCAAAGGAAGGGACAGGGCTGACTACCTCATAATCAGTCATGGAGCGCATTTGACTTTTTATGTATTTGATTAAAAAATAATCTGACACATTTGCTAACGTTATTTCATCAACTGCTCTCAACGGTATTTCCTAAGGGGCTATTTGGCACCAGCTCCTGGGCTAGCACTGCAGTCCCATCCCCAGGCTCCCTGATGGCTGAAGCTGCGGCTCACGGAAGGGCTTGGAGGTCAGTTGAGAGCAGGGCACAGGAAGAATGGCAGAGCAGAAAACAATTCCAAGGTCATCTGACATGTGCATCTACCCAGGCGAGGCCTGGTTTCAGGAGCCTGTATTGTCTAGGTAGAGAAACACAGTAAGCAGGAGAAAAGAAAGGGCTGGGTATAAATATTTTATAAGACAGTCCAATAGGCAAAGAAGCAGGGGCAGCAAGAATTGATCAGGCACCCAGGGAAGATAATTTTTTTTTTTTTTTTTTTGAGATGGAGTCCCGCTCTGTAGCCCAGGCTGAAGTGCAGTGGCGTGATCTCGGCTCACTGCAAGCTCCGCCTCCCAGGTTTGCGCCATTCTCCTGCCTCAGCCTCCCGAGTAGCTGGGACCATAGGTGCCACCACCACGCCTGGCTAGTTTTTTGTATTTTTTAGTAGAGACGGGGTTTCACCGTGTTGGCCAGGATGATCTCCGTCTCCTGACCTTGTGACCTCGGCTCCCAAAGTGTTGCGATTACAGGCATGAGCCACCGTGCCCAGCCAGGAATATAATTTAATAAGAAAGGTAGCAGAGAAGAGATCTTTAAAAAATAGTTTCACTTTTGTCCTTGAGGCCAGGATACTCTGTGATCTTCGAGGAGGAGGTTAGTTCTTGTCAATTAAGAGAATGGGTTCACAGTATTATGTTTCTCTGATTCCTTCCTTATCATTCTCTACTTGGTCATTTCTGGTTTTCCAAATGCTAAGTTTAGCAACCATTTCTCAGTACTTACCCTTTTGACATCTGCACTATTTGACCTTGCTGAAAACCTCTTTATTCTTATTATAATACTTGCTGTTCCCTTGATTTCTGTGACCTCATGACTCCATTCTTTCCAGGTTTTCCTCTTACTCTGTGATGAGTTCTTCTGGGGCCTTCTTGGACGGTTAGAATTCGGGCAGTGGTCTTGGTTCTCAGGGATTTGTGTCTGGCTAGAGGGTTTGTGGGAAGGTGGTACAAGAATCTTTCTTTAAACATGTGAAGAGATAATAATGATAACAACCATGAAAATATCAACAATGACCACAAGAATAAAACCAATGGGTTCCAGTCATGGTAAAACACTGTTGAATGCACAAGACAAGCTTAAGTGCCCAGTTTGTCTAGGATTTTATGTGCCTAGACAGGAGAAAGACACTCTGATATCCCATTGCCTTTCATTAGCCAAACTGCAAACAAGTTACCCAAAGACCCAGGTCTTGTCCATAAGATGTTTATTGTTATGTATTTCTAACCTGGGCAGGTACCAAAGGCTTTCCAGTCATAGATGGACTAAACCTCAGTGCAATCAATCCTCCTGTGGGGAAGCAGAAATGAGATGAGATCAGCACACAAAAAACACAATGGCCCTGTGTACAGTGACATCCGCCTGTGTTTACGGCGAAGCTAAAATAATTACAGCTGCTGCTCTAATTGAGGTGTGATACATTAAATATACCTTTCAGAGCAGTTCACAAATCTATACGAAAATCTTTACAACAGAACAGATACATGTTTAGTGACAAAAATGTATGCAAGTTCAGTGTATGCATAATTATTTTATGATTACATAAAATATATTTGACTTTATTTCAGAAACCTAATCTTGATGTAAAAACTAGTTAAAATTTGTAACTTTTCTGAAAACATATTACACAACACTCTTATGCAACTAATAGCAGAATATCCCATAGCACGTGATCAAAACAGAAAAACACACCACCACCTTGTACCAAATCCAGAATAAAAATATAATCTTTTCTATTTCTTCCCTTTAAAAAAATCTATATGCAAAGATGACAGAGACAGGAGAATGAGTCAGAGTGCTGGGCCTAAGGCAATGATGCTTGTTTTGCAATGCCCAAATCATTTCTAGAACATGCCACTTTCATGGTACATTGATATAGAAAGTCTTAGTAAAACCAATTATTTCTAATAGCTCTTTACCATTTCAAGTGAGGCCAACTTAGCTAACTCACATGAAGCCATGCCGGCCCACAAAGAACACGGATGTGCTAAAAACGAAATGCCACCAGAGCATTAAAGTACACTGAACTCCCTCATTTGTTTTCTCAGCTGCCTCGTTAACTTGCTCCAGGGCCTGGTTTATCTCTCAGCTTTCATCTAACTTATTTCATATTCATCCATCTCCTCTTACCCACTAAACCAGTGTTCTGTAACTCAAGTAGCTCTTGAAATCCCCCTTTCTTCCAAGAAGTCCCCCCTGACTTGTTGGAATAGTAGTCCTTGAACTCCCTCATTTGGGTATGGGGTTTTTATGCCTTTACCTTCCACTTGGAGCCATAAAAGCACTACCGGTTCCCTTGTTGCTAATGTTTATTAGCCTCTGGAATTGATGAACTTTCTCTGAGCTGTGACCCAGGTGGATGGATGTCAGAAAGCACGTCCCGCTGGAAGGAACTGCTGAGCAGCGGTGAAGTCAAGGACATATGGAGCCAGAGAGTGAACATGAGTCCTGCCACTTATCCTCCTTGCAGTCTTAGAGAAGTCACCAACCTCTCTCTGAGCCCCGATTCCTTCCTCTGCTAAACGGACATGGCAGTAACCTAGCCCACGTGTCACAACGCTGTTGTGAGGATTAAACAAGACACTTCATGGTGTGCCTCACACGTGGTAAGTCCCCGCAAACAGAATGAGCAGGACCTGACAAACGGTTTCTGACAACGTGTCTGCCAATACAGGGTTAACCAGAACGTAAGTATTTCGAGTGTTAACAGTAGAAATATAAAAGGTTATACAGCAAATGAAAATGTTGAAGTAAAGACACTTGGAGAAAAACGTCAAGCAAATTACAACTTAGATTAAAGGCAGATTCTTTATTGGCTGAATGTGCTGCACTAGATATTTAAAACAACACAAACATTCATGGTCGCAGTTTTTAAATTTAGCTCATAGTTGAGTTATATACAACAGTTAACAGACTTAGGAAAGACAATATTCTGTGTGTTTCTTAACAGCTTTATCAAGCACATTTGTAAAAGATTGAACTTTTATTTCCAGTTACTATGATTTCCCCATACACCAAATGAACCAACACATTCATTTATTTTAAATAATGGAAACTGTACATGGCTACACTGTGCTCTAAAATTACTTGCATTAATGAGGACATTAATTTTAGCATTTAAAAAAGGAGACTTCAAAATAACCTTAGACAATTTTGAAAACCCAGACAAGCCGACTACAAGTAGCGAATTCCTCAGTTTTCAGATGCAATGGTGTGATGACGTTGGGCGGGCGGCTGACTGAGAGAGGAGTCACGGTGACCTGAACCTGTTCTAGTAAAACCAGTCAGCAGTGAACGTGGGGCAAGTGCACGTGGCTGGTCTACAGCTCCCACTGCCTGGTGACCAAGGAGCATCCTGAAGTTTCCGAGAAGAGACTGTGTGAGAGCAGCATTCTTCCAGCTACTGAGCAAGATCCTTTGCCAGGTAAGAGATGGCAGAGAGAAAGTCACCTGCTGAAGGAGGGGGCAACGGTGGGCAGGGAGTCGGCCGTCCACGGGGAGCCTGGCCTTTCCTTTAGGGGACCCTGAAGTCTGCGGCTGCCCCGCCAGCACCTGTGAGTGTAACCCAGTGACCAGCACTCACACCCCATCACAGACAATACACAGGGCCTCAGGGACTGCAACACGTGGACATGAAGTGACACACATCAATTAAGAGTGAGTGAGAATGAAAAAAGCTAGTGCTTAGTCCTGTGAAAAATAAAAATCAGATAGCGAAATGCCAAGTTAAATCACAGACACCTGGACGACAAATAATCTACCCCAGTTGTAATATTTATTTTAATGGAGACCACAAATTTTTCCAAAAATCTGCTTGAATTAGAAAACTTAAGGCCATTTATATGAAATAAGGGTTTTAAGCACAGCTGCACAGGGTAGGACAGTAAGAGCTCCAAAGATGTCTACATAGAACTTTCCAAATCTCCTCTTATCAGTCAGTCTCTCCATGTGTCGCGGGAGCTGCCTGCACTTTCGTGAATGGGACACTGAGAAATGCTTCAATATGTACCACGCCATTCCAGAACATTCCCTCCAGAAGCAGCTCTTCCTGCTGCACTCAACCTTCTGCTGAGATGCAAAGTATATTTTAAAACATATTTTAAAGTCATACAGGATCTGATCTAGTAAGAATGGCAAAACAAATACTTCTTGGGCATTTCAAATGAGGTCATTTTAGTTGAAATGTATACCAACAATTTTCGAAATCAGAGGAAGGAAAAAAGAGAGAGATGGCAAACCCAATGTTTAATACAGCAAATACCTTTAGGGTACTTAGAAAGTGAACAGTCTTATTACTTGTTATTTTCCTGGACTTCCTTTATTTGGCAGGTATTTATGTTTTCATCATGGTTGAAGAAGCTGCTTGGAAACAGGTGAGCTGCAAGTGCATGCTACTCTTGAACTTGTTCAGGAGCTCTTCCAGTAACCTGGAGGAAGGAGACACTTGTTTTACAGCCTGACAGATGGGGTGGCCTAGCAACACAAGAAAACACCAGGGGAGCCAGCTGCCTGGCTCTGCCTATGCTTGCTGTGTTGAGAAGGCAGCTGGAAAGTTCTACCTGTAGATCCTTAACTCAGCAAAAGAAACACATCAATCAAAGAAGTTGGTCAAATAAGATATACTGATATATGTATTTATGTTTGTATAGAAACATCTCCTTCCTATCCCCTCCCAAGATTAATTAGATTCCTCCCTAAAACAGACTGATGCTTGGGCCTATTCTTTTTAGAAATTCAACTCTAAAATAATTTACACACCTTCAAATTCACTTTTTGTTAAATGGTTCTATGAACATTGGCAAACCCATACCGGAGTGTAGCAGGCCACAGCACGGGGTACCGCTGCACCCTCTCCCCTGCTGCCACTCCAGTCAGCCTCTTCCCTAACCCCATCCCCCAGCAGCCACTGGTGACTTTCCCTTCCTCTCATTTTGCATTTTGTCTTTAACAGCTAGTGGTGAGTGGCGAGTGAAAGCAGTGGGTTGATCACCAGGGCAAGCAGGGTTAGGGCTAATTCCACTAGGCAAATCGCTTTGCTACCTGACATCTCAATCTGTTTCCCCAACTGATCTGATATAGTCATCTAATTTCTTTTTCTTTTTCTTTTTTTTGAGATGGAGTTTTGCCCTTGTCACCTAGGCTGGAGTGCAGTGGCACGATCTCGGCTCACTGCAACCTCCACCTCCTGGGTTCAAGCTATTCTCCCGCCCCAGTCTCCTGAGTAGCTGAAATTACAGGTGCACGCCACCACGCCTGGCTAATTTTCCTATTTTTAGTAGAGACGGGGTTTTACCATGTTGGCCAGAATGGTCTTGATTTCCTGAAGTTGTGATCCGCCCACCTTAGACTCCCAAAGTGCTGGGATTACAGGCATGAGCCACCAAGCCTGGCCCTAGTCATCTAATTTTAAAGCTAGAAAGGATCTTAGAGTTTTCCTGGTTTGGATGAAGCAACCAAGAAGTGGGTTTAACAGTACTGAGGTCAAGAGACTATTTCACGGTTTAACAATGCTCGGTATTAGAATACTATTCCCACAGCAAACTTAAAATACAGTCCTGACTGGGGCTACTTCAGGGTGTGTGTTGTTCTTGACTCTCGAACACACTACCTTTTGAGCCCTGTTCCACATATGAAACGTAACAGTGATTGTTTTACTCTTTTATCATATTTATTTTAAAGAAATGAACAGGGTTTGGAACCAATTCAAATAGAGGCTGGAAGTTAGCGAGAGAAAGCAGCAGCAGGAAAAAGGAAGAAAGGGCTGACTGTGCAGGCACTGTCCGCACGGCTGCCATGTGCCCACGTGGGACGCGCACAGCAGGGGCGATGCGGGGACTGCAGGGTGGAAGGGCTGGTCTGCTGCCCGCTCTGTGCGTCAGTGCCATGTGACAGCTTCCCCCCATCGCCCAGCCCATGTGCTCTCTCTGCCCTGCACTGAGTCTGCTCTGCGTTCACGGTGCCAGCATTTCACAGTCAGTGCACCACACACGACTGTCCATGGACCCGGCAGCCACGTGCGGAGGGCGTGGTAAAGGAGTTACTGCAGAGTTTCTGCTGCCTCAGTGCGGGGGAGCCTCGATATTTGTGAAATTTACCTGGCCTAGATTTTTCTCTTAGGTCTGTTTCCTGTTCTATGAGTAGTAAAGTTTGAAGTCAGGTTGAGATCATCAGTGTGGTCTAACGAAATATATACGTATATATAAAACTTTATGATGCCATATGTGCACATCTACTCTTTCATAACATTTTATATTTTATAGAACACAAAATGAACACTACTGAATTACTCAAAGATAAAAAAATCACTGACTCCTGCATTTTACTATGCGGTCTTCTTTCTTCCATTACTTCTTAAGGATGTATGCTACTAATACAGTTTACTGAATAAGTCATAGTGAGCTTTCTTAAGATATTTTCTGTACCAGTCACTTGAAACGAGAGCCAACTTCTAAATTATCCTCAACCCAGAGGAAAGGTCTTACCTTATTCTGTCACTCAGAAGACATGCAAGTTACAGTGACGAGATGGACCTACTAACGGCTCTTATTCGGATTCTTATTTGGATTCTGCTCTTCCTAGAATCCAAATCATTATTATTCCTTTTTAAAAGGTACTTCAGGTAACAAAACCTTGCTGGACACATGCAACTGGCTCCTGAGAACAGCACACAGGACTTACTTTTTATCTGCTCCACTGGAAAGCTGGGGCAGGGCTTCCAAGGCCTGCTTAAAACTTGACCTGGAACACAAACAGCCACACTGAAGTTGAAGCCTTGCATAGGAGAACTGCTGACAAACTCTTAAGCATCCCTTAATTATTGAGAAGCCAATAAAAGCCAGTGAAGCAAGGAAATACGAGAAAAAGTAAAAGTGAAAAACAATAGAAAAAGTAAAAGTAAAAGTGAAGGTGCAGCTACCAGGTGGAGGCTTTGTAGCAGCAGGGTCAGAAAAGCTCAAGTAGGAAATGAAACGCAACTTGAAAAGCTAAAGGAAAAACAGATCTTCTTTTAGAGGATGCGCTGGTGACAGAGGAGAGCTTAATGTGAACATGTTTAATTTAAAAGGAGTCTTTTCAAAACAAACAACTGCAGATGGAGTAACTGGGAAGAAAGGAAAGAAACTAAGAAACGAAAGATGACACACAGCGGGGTGTTTACAGTATTTGGCACGCACGGGGCCTGATCTGCAGCCAATGTCTTGTAATACTTAAATACAGCCTACTTAAAACTTGTTGAAAAATGGAGAGTTATATAGATGCTTTAAAAATTCAACATGATTTCCTTACACGAAGAAGGTAAAAGGAAAGAATTTTTAAAAAGACAACTTTGGGATGTTTAGCTTTTACAAGGAGAAAGTATTAGAAAAATTATCAAACCAAATGAAAAGCATCATAGGGGAGACTGTTTGGGAATAACTTGTACCATTCACAAAGGAACAGTTCTTAACTTTTACCTCTTCTTTTATGATTGGTTAAGGTGAAGAAATAAATGTAATTATTCTTGACTTTAGGGAGTCATTACTTCTATATTGTAAAAACATCCTCCTCAATCTACCAGGAAGTGCGTTTTTGAGCAGTATTCCTCAAATCAGGGGCAAGTGTCACAGCAACAGAGAGGAAGACTGAAAAGTTCCAACAGAGTCATAAAACCTGGTGCTGGGCATCTCCAACTGCTCCCGGGAGGGCGCGGTGGGGGCTGGGACGGGCGGCTGGGTGCACTCAGGTCCCTCCCCACATTCAGCGGGCTCTTTCCTGGTGTGGAAACCACTGCCTCTACCTCCACCATCAGCTTGTTTCTTACGAACCTCTTTTTGATTAATTGAAAGAAAAGTGATGGAATTGTTTTGACAGTACGACAATAATGATAAACACTGTACCACCTGTTATTGGCAGGGTACTGAAAATTAAAAAGTGACTTGGCACATTTTCTCATTTAATCCCCTCAAAAGCTTGCCTAGAATATTTTAATCTTCCTCTACAGATGAGTACCTTATACTCTGTAAAACTAAGTCAGCAGGAAGAAAGAGTAGGCATTTACATGAAGTGCGCACACATCCAACACGGGCTGGGTGCTTTCCATCCTGTTAGCATATTGTGCAGACAAACGATGGCTGGGAAAAGGTGTGGCTAAACAATGAACATGGAGGCCCGCTAAAAATGGCTTCTGGTGAGCTGTGACGACGGGAATGAAAGGCTAACTTCATGTGTTAGGAAAAAATGGAAA
The DNA here is from genome assembly GCF_008728515.1 of Papio anubis. Lineage (NCBI taxonomy): Eukaryota > Metazoa > Chordata > Mammalia > Primates > Cercopithecidae > Papio > Papio anubis. The sequence continues at coordinate 341,100 of NC_044981.1, forward strand.
AAGTCTTTTCAGTCGCAAAGCTGACATTGAGAATGACAGCAAGCCATGTTATCAGATGCTGGAAATGAGTGAGTAAGCATATTACAGTGTCCTCAAACATTCCATTTGCATACTACTTGGCCTCTCGGGGACATCAACGTATCACCCAGTATTTCCTAGGTAATGCTGCCCGTGTAGTAAACAACCTCGCACAGGCAAACAGTAGTTCTGTTTCACTTCACCTACTGAAATTTCAATGGTAGGAAATCCTGACTTTCATTCAAAACAGCTAAAAATTATCATCAAATTTCCACTACAAAATTTTGCAGAGAAACCACAAGGCTTCCTCATACTGATATTTACAGCACTCGAGCTGCCCTTCAGAGTCTGCTATGAATAGACTAAGACTCAGTTCTTATCCTCTTTTGCTTTAGGAAGTATGTCACACTCTGCTGTATTATTTTTAAGACTAAGATTTATTTGTCAGTAGTAAATGAAAAACAAAATATATTAAACCCCTTTCCTTTACATTGTGTTACAAAGAAGTGGCCTTGACATAAACTTGATCACATCACAAATTGATGAGCATGTGCTCTGATCAGTCATCTTTACAGAGGATAGAATTCACCAGTAAGACAATCTGTATTTTTAATAGAGCACTCAGAACTAAAGAACACTGCAACTTACTTGCTTTCGGGTGTCAGGTAAACAGCCACAGTGTCCCTCAAAGCACAGATTTCAAGTCTTGCCTGAAAATGAGAAAAAGACAAAGTGACAACAGGAAAATTTATATTATCAAATATAAACAAGTACTGAGGTGAGGGGTCTCCGGCCTGCTCGTTGCAGGACAGGGCTTGCCGTAATACCACCGCGGTGACTGCCAGTCACAAGCAGAGTTTCTAAAACAGTCCGAAGAAATCTGCTACCACAAAATATTCGTTGACTGAAAATTAACTTGTAGTCAAGGATGACTGTATGAGGGCAGGGAACTAGATATCTCAGTATGAAAAGCACAAACTGTGTCGTGATTTTCCAGCCATCTGTATTTACCCTCTAACCACCAATTTTTCTTTTAGTCTTGCAAGAGGAACACTGCCCTGAAAGGGCCTGAGCCCCACAGAGGTAAGGATGTGGCTTGGCTTCCTGACACCTGTGCCCTTCCAGGCACACTGCCTTCATCTCAAAAACTAAACTATGCTCTACGGATTCAATGCAATCTCTATTAAAATCACAGCTGCTTTTATTTTTTTCCTTAATGGAAATTGGCAAGCTGATTCTAAAATTCATAAGGAAATGCAAGGCACTCAGAACAGCCAAAGCAATCTTAAAAAAGAGTAACACATTTAGAGGCCTCACACTTTCTGACTTCAAACATACTACAAAGCTAACATATATTTATATACTGTATACCCTTATATTCATGATCAACTGCTATTCAACAGGGGTGCCAAGACCACTCAGGGGGGGAAGAACAGCCTCTTCAACAAATGGTGCTAGGGCAACTGGATATCCACATGCTTAGAAGAATGAAGCTGAATCCTTTCCTTAACACAAACATTAACTCAACATGGATCACAGATCTAAATGTAAGAGATAAAATTATGAAACTATCAGAAGAAACCCAGCGTAAATCTTTGTGACCTTAGGCTAGGAAACCCTTCTTAGAAATCATGCCGAAAGTATAAACAACAACAAAAAAACAGATAAAGTGGACTTCATCAAAATTAAAAATCCAGTGCTACAAAGACACCATCCAGAATGTGAAAAGACAACCCCACAGAATGAGGCATCACTTCACACCCACTAGGATGGCTATAATCAATGAGAGAGACAATAACAAATACTGGTGAGGATGTAGAGAAATTGGAACCCTCAAAAATTGCTGGTAGGAATGTGCTGCCACTTTGCAGAACAGTCTGGCAGCTCCTCAGAAGATTAATTATAGAGTAACCATACGACCTAGCAATTCCGCTCCTTGGTATGCATCCACAAGACATGAAAACAGATGTCCACACGAGAACTTGTACAGGAGTGTTCACAGAAGCATTCTGCATATTAATCAAAAGTGGGAAAAAAACAAACGCCCATGAACTGATGAATGGATACATAAAATGTGGCATATTTAAAGTGGAATATTACTCATATGTAAAAAGGAGTGAAGCACTGGCACATGTTACAACATGGATGAACCTTGAAACATTATGCTACATGAAAGAAGCCAGTCACAAAGGGTCGTATTTGTATGCTTCCATTTAGATGAAATTTTCAGAGTAGACAAATCACAGAGATAGAAAGCCAACTGTCTGTACGGACAAGGGGTGTGGGAGGCAAATGATTAGACTTTCTGTTAATGGGTCAGGGGTTTCTTTTGGGATGAAATATTCTGAAATTGATTATGGTGATGACTGGACAGCTCTTCGAATACACTAAAAATCACTGAATTGTATATTCTTTTTCTATTGCAGACAGATCGTATGCTCTATGAAATATTTCATAAAAATTTCAAGAAAAAAGTTAACAAGATTTCACTTGTATGCAAGCATGAAGAAGTGTGATCTGACAGACAAGTCAGGTTTCCTGGGAGCTCCCACAGACCCACTGATGATGATAAGTTGATTTTCTGAAGTAGGTGCCCACAGTGAGTGGGACACACAGGAGAACATTTAAAAGAAATATCCCTTATTCTCAAGGAGTGGACGAAACAGAAAACAATGACAAAAGAGACAGCCAGCTCTTTACAGTTTATTAGAAATTCTGTAAGCCATCTAGATCAAAGCAGACATGTATGACACAGGATATTCAGTGACCTTTTTCTGTTTGGAAGGCAATTGTTTGGTTTCATTTTTTCAGTCCCTTAGGAGCCTGAAAAACAGTATATAACTAGAAAGTTACAAATGCTAGAAAGTATGAAAATTTCTGTCTCTATTTTGTTTATATTCTAGTATAGGTAAAAACAGACCTACCAGGAAAAAAGGTAGAACTTTCAGCTGACTATTTTAGGAGAAAGATTAAATTACTACAAAACCAATCTTCTGGTAGAAATTTTATTCAATCAAGGTCATAGAGTGTTTTAATTAACCTATAAGTTATGCCAATTATAAAAACTGTGGTTAGCTATATAATACCTACAAAATCGTAATTCAGAAAACATCATGCTAAAAGATCTGCCAAAATCACCAACCATCACTCCCCTCTTCACCGAGCTCTCAGGACAGTTCTGGAGTTTGGTGCTTTAGGTAATTGCCTATCCAAGGTTAACCTGCTATCCCTCTTAGAGTTATGGCCCCAAGGAAGGAAGCTCTCAAAGTCATTCGCAGTGGGAGAGTGAAGTGGGGAGTTTAGACTAACGACCTTTTTCAAAATACACGTCTGTACAGGCCCAAGGAGGTCTCAAAAACTGGAGGCTGGAACAGTTTGGTGGCCAGCAGTTTCTGGACATGTGTATGTGAAAAAATTTTCCAGCTAATTCTGAGATCACTTCCCAACCTCTCCCTGCTGGTTTTGAGAGTGGTTTAGCCATCAGATAAGCGGGTAACAGAGGTAATGTGTAGAGAGGGCAGATGCCTGTTAAAATTCCAAGACTGCAAGGCCCCCGGTAGCCACTGCAGCTGCCTGTTAATTCATTTGTAGTATTACACAATTTACACTACTGATCCCCTGTGGGAACTATTATAATAACCACGACCTTTCAACTTAAACTATAATATCAAAGATCTGATAAATCAATTTTCAGAGAAAACTGGCGGCAAATGGAAATACAGCAGAAGCTTTTGTAACAGATTTTTTCTCCTAACCAAATTAACAAGTGCTCTCTGCTCTTCTTTTTCCCAAATATGTATTTTATTTTGAACAAATTTCAAATGTATAGAGACTTGGAAAGAACTTTACAGTGAACGCCTGTTTACTCACAGGCTCTCCCAATAACACAGCCTCACATGACCACACAGCCTCCATCCACCACTCAGTCCTACAGCTCTGATCCACCTCAGGGCGCATGCCACTAACTGCAGTGGACTCTTTGCACCAGGTTTTTTTTTTTTTTTTTTTTTTTTTTTAATAGTTAGAATGTACATACTACACAATGGACAAATCTCAAAGTGTGGCATTTGATGAGTTTTGACTGATGTAGACACCTGTGTGATGGAAACCCAGATCACAATAACCAGCACCCTGTGACAATCCCTAAGGCCCCACCCTAGGAACCCCCACCACCCAGAGGAAGCCACTGTTCTGAGTTCTTCATCACAGTTAGTTTTATCTGTTCCAGAACTTCATGTAAATGAAAACTATACAGTATACGCATGTGTCTGTGTAAGGATTCCTTCATTCGGCGTAATGCTTCTGGGATTCACTGCATTGTGTCAGTAATTTGTTCTCTTTAATGTAGAATAGTATTTGATTGTATGAATGTATTACAGTGTATTTACTGTACTGATGGATGTCTGGGTTGTTTTCAGTTTTTGATTATGATAAAATGACTACGAACATTCTTAGTTATTTTATTTTTTTGAGAAAGGGTGTCACTCTGTCGCCCAGTCTGGAGTGCAGTAGCACGATCACAGTTCACTACAGCCTTGACTTCCTAGGGTCAAGCAAGCCTCCCACCTTAGCCTCCCAAGCAACTGGGACCACAGGCACACAGCATCACACCTGGATAATTAAAACAATTTTTTTTTTTTTTTTGGAGAGACAAGGTCTTACTACGTTGCCCAGGCTCGTCTCAAATCCATGGTGAACATTCTTATAAACATGTTTTGTGTCTCGAACCCATGGTGAACATTCTTATAAACATGTTTTGTGTCTCGAACCCATGGTGAACATTCTTATAAATATGTTTTGTAACCTATTTATACAACACATACGAAACTGAAAATATGTTTTCTGTTCTCTTGCTTAAATAACTGGGATCGGAATAGCTGGGTCACAGGGTGTGTATGTGTACTCTTAGCTTGAAAAGAAAGTGCGAGAGCTTTCCCCAAAGTAGCTGCACTAGATCACATTCTCAACGACGTGAGAGCTCCAGAACACCACATTCTCGCCAACACTTGGTATAGTCAGTCTTTCATTTTTATCCTGACGGACGTATCATGGCATTGTATTGTGTTTTCATTTCCCTGCGAACTAACGATGTTGTTCATCCTTCCATGTGGCTGACTGGTCATTCTTATGCTTTTGAAAATCTAATTACATGCATGCTGGATATTTTGAATTGTCCCATGGATCCCTGGAGCTCTGCTTATTTTTTTCCCCAATTATCCTTATTTCTGTTGTCCACACTGGATAATTTCTATTGGTTTACAAGTTAACTGACTTTTTAAAAATTCTATTATTCTACTATTAGCATCTAGTAGATTTAAAAAAATTTATCTACTGTGTTTTTCCATTCCAGAAATTCCATTTATTTCCTGTTTTAGGGTTTTTCTCTGCCGAGATTTCCCACCTACTGATTCATGAGGAGCAGAGCTTCCTTTACATCATCTGATGCAGCTGTGTGAAAATCCTTGCCTGCTAATTCCAATACCTGGGTCAGCTTAAGGTTGGCTTCAGGTGATCATTTCTTGTATTAGGAATGAGTCATGTTTTCCTGCTTATTTGTGCATTTCAATTAAATTTTAACTCAATTAAATGTGGATCCCGGACACTCAATGTTACGCTGTGGAGACTCTGGATTCTGTAATATATCTCTAAGGACTGCTGATTTTTTATTTGTTTGTTTCAGCAAAAGCAATTAACTTATTTGGACTCCAACTAAGAACTCCTGGCTCTTGGGCAGCAGTCAATTCTTCCTTCAGTTCTTCCGGCCTCAGCTGGGCTGGCTGGAGCACAGTCTGACCACGCACATGGCGAGACTCCTCTCTGGGACGCCCCTCACCTACCTGTAGTTGTGGCTGCTCCAAAGCCTGTTTTTCAAGCCAGAAAGCACGTTTTGTATTGGAGTTTTAGGCACTCCTGGACCTGCCTTTAGGTTAAAATCCATAAGAAATAAGAAATTCACCCAGGTGCCATTTCCTCTAGAATCTGCCCACCAATGGTCGTTCTCTGGTGTCTTCAGGGATGTGTTCAAAATTAAAAACATTTTTATTTTTTGATATTCAAGTTTACAGTTGTTATCTGTGGAGGGCTGGCTTGATAGGAGCTTCCTTAGCCATGACTGGAAGAAGAACAACACTGCGTTTTGAAACTCACTACCACGCGGCCAGAAGCGCATGCTTCCATCTGCACGCACGCCTCAGCAGCTACCAGCTGGTTACGTGCATGCCAAAGTCAACTGGTGTTTATGGCAGTTATCATTATGTAATTTAAACACGAGAGACAGTTATTTGTTGTTTCTATGCAAACTGCACTGAATGCTTTCAAAAGACTTATTAAAAGCAAGTTGTTAAAAATTTCCTGCGGAACTGAATGTCATGAAGATAGTTGGAAAATAAAAATAAAAATCACAAAACTTTTGAAGGATTCTGCATTCAGATACTTTGGCAGAAGTCTTTAAGGTCTTGCTCTGCTGTAAAGAAACAAACTCTGAAACTTGCAGACAATGCTTCATGGATATGGCTTATGCAAGAAAGAATAAGGACTTCTTCAATCATAGATCCATTAGAAGCCTGTCTTATATCATAAGACTGATGACTACAGACATTTTATATGGTATAAATAACAGCAGAAGTTCAATATGAAACCGAATGATTCTGTTACCTGTAAAGCTCCATTTCTGCTGAAGGAGGAAACACACTGCATCAGTCGGCTGAGCTCTTCAGAAACGGCTTCGACCACCTTGGAGAGCACCCGAGGGACCAGCTCTTTGGAAACAGTGAACACCTGGTTTGAAATAGGAAGACATGGTGCTTTGTGGGGCTTTCTGACTTGAATTTGTTAAAAACAAAGTAACTTTCAAAACAAAACAAAAGGAAGTCAATAGGACTTCTAAGTCATTTTTAAAAGACCAAAATTATAAATGAAAGGAAGATACAGACTTATATTTAAATTCTATTGACCAATTAACAACAAAAATTCTCTTAAAAATACAATATTGGCAAATATAAATTTGAAAGGCATTACTGATGTTGACAAAATAAAAACTGTTTTGAACATTTCTTTTTCCTCTTGCCCCTTTTACCAGAAAGAAATATCTCTAAAGAAGAAATTAGAGAAATAAAAACATACTGGGTCAATATTTTACCACAATTTAAACAAATACTGTGTCAGACTCTCCTTAAACTCTGACAAACACCATTTCATATGGGGTACCCCGTTCTGTATTGGACAACAGGCACCCCCCAAAATTTTACACATACTGTGCTAAATATGTATTTCCTTTTATTTGACTTACACTATTTTCAAACCTTAAAGTTTGATATTTTCAAACTGAGAGTTACTGTCTTTGGAGATTTACTGAAATCTGACTCTCCTGATTTATAAATGAAAGTAAATCATATTTTCTTTTTAAGCTTTTCCTTTTTTCAGATTGAGCCACCAGCATTAAATACTTGGATTAACCCACACATAACTTGAGTGTCCAAGGAAATTTTTGGCAATTTAAGATTATGTAGCAAATAGTAAATATTATGAATGAAATTCTACTTTCAGTCATTATAATCCCATGGCAGTTGATAATGGACATTAATAAAAGCTGTCTCACTAGGAATCAACACCATCACAGCAATTTCCACAGATTTCACAGTTCTGCCCACCCACCAGAGAAATGCTTGCAACTACTGCACCTGCATTTGCACTTCGGGCTCAAATTTTATAGGATGCTAACATAACAAAAACAGAATTTTTACGTTTTTTATACGATCACAATTAAAAATATTGCTCATTATAAAAAGATCTATGTGGTAAATTCCTGCCTGAGTTAAATCATATAAAAACTCTATGGTGAGAGATGAATTTGTATGTTTCCCTTTCACTAAGAACTGAAAACTGTAACATTCTACAGTTTTCTTTCTGCTCTTGGTGCTTCGAACTTCTAGCCAAATTTAGGAACCAGGTAGTGTTATCTTTGTTTTCTCTGGTCATATTTGGGTTTCACTCTTAATTAACCACGTTTTTTCAGTTTACCTTGATGGCCTCACATACTTTTGGATGCAGCAGGCAGCATACACCTAAAAACACCCTTCTTGGATGCTTGTCGCCTCAGAGGCACCCAGGCAACAGTGGAAACAATTGAATGGTAGCCTCTTTGATCTGCCCCACTTTATCTGGTCCCCCATTAGTCTGTGAGCCACAGCCTTTCTGAAAGTGTTGGCAAAGCAGTGAGTAACAAATCCTGAAATTACTGAATGAAAACAGATAGTCATAGATCATGGTGGTAGCTCTGGTCTCTTCTTTCAATGTTCCTCAGAAGAGTCCTCCTAGCCAGGATGTTCATCGAGGATGCTAACACAAAGCTTAAGATGAAAGCGTGTCAAGTGAGTGCAAGTTTTCACATGGCCCAGAAGCAGCAGTACTGTCTGCATGACCCTACGTCAGCCATGGACAGGAAACCACGCATCTGTTCCAGTATCCGCCTGCCCCGAGCCTCTTTCTAAGCAGTGTCTGCCTTTCTGGACTCCCAGCCACTGCTACAGGAATCAGATACCAGTGCTTATTTGTACACTGGCTAAAAAGAAGTTAATGCATTTTCCAAGATAAGGGATTTACTATTCTTTGAAGGATAAACATTCTTGCAATCTATCTTCACCTTTCAAAAATTAATGAATTTAGCTGTAATTATTAAAGAAAATATACTTCAGAAAAAGACTCACAGGTAAACATACACACACACACACACACACACATACAGAGAGAGACAGAGAGAGAGAGAGAGAGAGAGAGAGAGAGACAGTGCGAGTAAGAGCTGAGCTGCACCTTATTTATACCCAAGATACATTCTGAGGGAAAAAAAAGACCACCATATATTTTATCAAATTTGCATCTTTTTTTTATTTTTGGTTATCCGTATCTCTTAGGAACATCTAATGATACCTTACCTCTGCATGCACGGCAATTATATTCACCAGTGCTTCTTTTAAATAGTTTCTGACACCTGAAATTGAAATAAAGGAGAGAAAGAGGCATTAATAATAACACAAGTTCCCTTCCCTTGCTGGCAGGCTGTACCCCATGCCTTAGAGTTTTCTGAGGAGAAACAGAAAGTAATGCCACCACTATCTATTTCCTTTTGAGAATCAAATGGTGAAAGGAGTATTTCCATACAGGCCAAAAAAAAAAAAAAAGAAATGAGAAGTTTTCTTGCATTGTTTTTCATTTCTGTCACTGTTGATGCTCTCTATAACTGGCACTCAGTTGGCCTCAAAATGAAAACTTAAGAATGTTCTTCAATTTCTTCACATACAGAATATATATAGATATGTATCTATATATACTGTAAAACATATATATGCACACACTGTAAAACATGTATGGTAAAACATATATATGTGTGTATATATATATATACACACACACTATAAAACATACACACACATAGTATAAGCAGTAACAGACAAAATACAGAGGGTGTTTAACAATGCTTATAAAATGCACATTAAATATCAATGATAGCATCTTACTGCCAAAGGTAAAAGTCAAGTTATTGAGCAGAAGGACCATTTTCATCTTAAGGAATCACTTTTAGGAAAAACTTCTTATAAAACCACACTGAATTTGATTCTGTAAAGCAAGTTAAGGCTGGACAAAATAAAATATCAGATTTTAGGTGCAGGTTGAATGAGCCTCCGTTTGCTCAAAAGCAGGCACACACAAAATTTAAGAATGCGGGGTCTGAAGTCTGACTACTGGGGACCAAACCCCAGTTTCGACACCTGCTAGCTGTGACTTTCGGCAAGAAGGCTGTGAGCCTCGGTTTTCTCATCTACCACATGAGAATAATAATTGTCCCACGCTTGGGCGGCTGCAGTGAGGATTAAAGGGGACGCAGACCCTGGGTCCTGGCATTCTCGGGGTTCACTAAAAGATTTCATTATCATCATTTTGCAGGCAAAAACCCCCATAAAAACAAAATACTGTTTTATTGTGTTTCCAAAACAATTTCTTTCCCTTGGAGTGGGAGATTCCAGAATGGCTTCTAGAGCTGCACACACTGAGAACATCTTCTCTGCAGAGCAGGGAACATGCTGCACTGGAAGAGCATGGATGTAACAACAGGAAGGAAAATATTCTCGAGAGGCTCATCCACGCTACCGGTTAGTTGGGAAAGTTGAGATAGAGATCGAGAACTACAGCCAACCTTCTGAACAGGCATTTGCTTATTCTAAATATAGAATCAGGTTTTGATTCTGTCTCACAGACTATGGTATACAAATAAGCACACTGTTTTTCTTTTGAGAAGCCAATTTTGTATATGTATATTTATATATATACACACACACACACAAACGTCTATGAAGGTTCAGGTGTTATTAAGTCTATTTTGCTGAGACAGATGAGTGAAGAGTAATTCAATATAATCCAGAAATTAACGGATTCTTCCTGAGAAAAAGGATAATTGCAAGGTAAGAAGTCTTATCTGGGAGGCAGGAGAGAACGGAAGGGGCCTGAGGTACGTGAAAGTGAAATAAATGAGCTCGTGCTGGAGACCAGCAAGCTTTCTTCCCGCACCCCCAGGTGTGCCCAGACTGCTCCGCTGCTGTCCTGCTGTCGGGGCACTGGGGCCTGGCCTGTGCTGCTCAAACCCTCTGGGCAGCCCCACCCGGGGCTGAGATCAACGTGCTCAGGTCTAGGCTCTCTAAGCCACAGCCATGGAGGACCAGCTCATGTGGACACACAGGTAACATATGTACTTACTGAAAATCGAAGCACAATAGTAGGCTTCTATTTTCCATGCTCTGAGGAACAGAAAAAAACTCTCAGCCTCTGCCCTCAGTGAGAACCAGGGTCCTGCCAACACTCCTGCAAGAACAAGCGTCGGGTTCTGGGCTCTAAGGTGCTACGGTGCAAGGATGACTGGAAACGCGAGGGCAGTGTTTTAACTTCTGAAATTCCTCAATGTAAAAGAAAAGAGTGGGGCCAGAGTGCTGACTAAAAAGCAGAAAATTATACTTAGAGTGAAGCCAGGCAGTGTCACATGCTCAGTGACAGCCTGCTGTGAACTCAACTCCCACTCGGACCCGACAGCATCAACACTTCCTGGCAAGGACCCACCAGCCTCAGCACTGCTAATAACACACCCCGTAAAAGAGGTAAGTGTAAATTACTCATTGCAATGCTGAAGACAAAGCTACGAATGGGAAGAATAAAGGCACAGGACACTTTGAACCAAAAGAACCATATTTTTGTGTACAGAAAATTTGAAAAAAAAAAGAGAAAAAAGCAAGTTTCCTATCTTGGGTTGACCACAGGTTTCACATGGATAATATAAGGAGCTCAAAGACTTAACCTTGGACAAGAAAGAACTTTTGTATTTCTAGGAGATTTTATCTTTCTGAATGAAAAAAAAAAAAAAGGAAATAATTGCCTTCTTTCCCCTCGCACACAAAAACCCAAATGACTGCTTCATACAGATAACTGGTAATGTTGTAAAAAGAGAAGGGAAAAACGTGTGGTCCTGGGCTGGACAGGAAATGGTGCCGCTAGTCAAATCACACATCAGGCCAGTGAGGTTCAACGAGGCAGCGACTGGACGCGTTGGAAAGGGCGGGCGTGAGGTGGAGCTCCTACCAGACCCTCCTAAGGCAGTGCCTGTGCTGGTTTTATAATTTTTGGTAACAAAAACTTTAATATAAAAATAAATCATTGATTGTCTCTCTCCAAAAAGCTAATCACTGAATTAAATACAGGAGCAAGTACTTTTTTTTATTACCGATTGGGCTAAAATTGTTAATTCTAAGGGAAAGGCTACAAGTTCTCATTCATTCAACTAACATAAATTTATTGAGATCCTACTACATGGAGGATGCCACCAGGCACGTGGCAGAGGTGCTCCAAGTAGAACACGTATGTATCTCCAATATATGTGAGACCCCAAAGTGCTTAGTTATTACAAGTTTGACCTGCCAATACATGCAGGATGGTCATATGAAAGAATTTTAAGTTGTAAAAATCATCTTTGCCCCATTTACCCTGATGTGATTATTACACATTTGCAAGCCTGTATCAAAATCTCTCTTGTAACCCCTAAGTGTATACACCTACTATGAACCCACAAAAACCAAACATAAAAAAATTTATGCTCCAATTTAAAATAATTTGTTAAATGTTTGGTTGCTATTTTTATTTTGTGAAGTCCTTAAATGGTTAGAGAATAGTACTGGATAGGAACGGAGAAAGGGCAAGGGGCCTAGAGACCAGACAGTGTCCGTGTCTGGGAAACCGGTGAGATCTCTGTGGTCTTCCTCGTTCAGAATTTCGCTTCCTTTCTCTCTTCACTCCGGCCACAGCTGGGTGTTGGCCTAGGGAGAGACCAGCCAAGCAGCAGGCCTGCACCCTCGCCTTCCTCCCCGGCCTGTCTCATGGGCTCTTGGGTCCAAGTAAGACTTTTGCTCCCAGAAAGCACCACTTCCAATTGCTTGTTTTCCGTCTGACTGTCGTTTAGCTGCTGCAGACCCTAACTGTACATTAATCTTTTCAGTGGTACAAGGAATGGCTAACAGTGGAGTTTGCATATGGGAACACAACAACAGCAAAAACAAAACAAAACAAAAAAACATGGACACAACATGAAACATGACTGTGATGTGCTGGAACCAGAAACATCTGTCCTTGACGAGACTCCTCATTTTGCTGGTTTCACAGAGTCCTTGGAAGTTAGTTAGAATTTCAGTTCAACTCTTTTGTCGCACTTTGCACTGGTGTTGAGGATGTCTCAGTGCCAGCGATGGCTGGGGAAGACTTTGCTTCTGTGGTGACATCTGAGCCATGGCTTGATTGAAGAGGACCAGGGGACACAGACAGAATTAGACTGGGCCGCAGACACTCATGTGACTTACTGAGGAGTCACCTGGGGCAAGTTTCTGAACTGCTCCGACTTGTAGCTTTTTCCATTTATTAAGTAGAAGAATGTTTTTAAGAGGCTAGGGAGGCATCTCCCAGACAGCAGGTAGTCAACAAATGGGAGGTGTTAGGATGGCCCGGCCCCACCGCACTCTGCACCCCCAGGTGCTGCCTGGCCCCACCGCACTCTGCACCCCCAGGTGCTGCCCGGACCCACCGCTGTCCTCGCGGGCACTGTGTCCCCAGTCCCTCTGGGGCAGCTCTGCAGCCATCTGTGCGATCACTCAGTTAACATCTGTCTCCCCTATTGGACCGTGTACTCGATCATTCAGTTGACATATGTCTCCCCTACTGGATCGTGCACTCCGATCTCTCAGTTAACATCTGTCTCCCCTATTGGACTGTGCACTCGATCATTCAGTTAACATCTGTCTCCCCTATTGGACCGTGCACTCCACAGCACGGGGACCATCTGCCATTCTCCTCATCGCAGCCTCAGCTCCCACCACAGAGGTTGGCACATAGATGGCACAAGGTGTTCAAAAGTATCCATGAGTGACAAACAAAGGGAGGCAAAGGCCATGTCTGTCTTGCTCACTACTAAGTTCTGCAGACTTATGCAGCTGATAAAGTGAATGAATGAGGGAACAAATACATCAGAGAAAAACCTCAATATATGTAGAATTCTATAGTGCTCAAGTCAGAAGATATGTGAGTCATCTACTAAAAGCAAGTGCCTCAGCATACATGGAAAGAAGGTATTACTTGGGAAAGCATACAATCTCTCGCTTCTCGTAGGATTTTGGAAAACAAAGACAGTCCTTTTGAGTATCAGGATCCATTTGAAAAATATAATTTGAATAAAGTACAGTAGTATAGAATATTGCTGAGGCTTAATCTCTCTGCTTTCCAAAATATGCTTTATTTTTCCAGCAATATACTGAAATAATGCATTAGGTATTTACTGAATGCTCCTCACGTGCTGGATATTAGGAAGATGCCCAGATATATTAGGACAGAGTGACCACATAAGCGTGCAAGGAAACCTGAGTTTTAGTTTGTGCTCCAACAACAGTGGGCCATAAAATGCCAAATTTGTGGTGTACACAATATTAGGGAAGGGATCATCAATGTGGACAGTGTGCCAAGAAAAATAAGGCAAACTGATTTGCTCCTTAGAAATAAAGGCTACATTATTATGGTGCAGTAATAAGTATTGTTTTTAAAAAGGTTCCCCTTCAATAAACCCCCACAACTTTCCATGTTATTTAAGTGAGGGAATGAGAAACAGCTTCTAAGCATTTACAACATGTATCTCCTCCACTGTCTGAATATGAAATTAGAATGTGTCATGATATTTGACAAAAAGTGTCCCCACCCACACAGTGTCAACCTAGACTACCACTTAGCAATTAATCTAGTAGCCCAGTGTGGAAATTCCCCATGGAGAAAACAAGGCTCATCTCCACTGAGCAAGAACTTGTAGGCTGTTTCCTGTAAGCCAGCCGGTATAACCCAGCATGTTCTCCAACAGTGAAGATCTTGTTTTCACGCATCAGAACAGTAGAGCAGCCTTCTTTCTTGGTATATTTGTCAGTTTCCTCTTTTAATCATATAGGAAGGTCACTCGATTTTGGAACAGGCAACCTGGCACACTATTAAAAATATTTATTGAGGGTCCATTATCATTACATGCAGGACACTATTCCAGAGGCTGGGGATACAGCAGTGACTACACACACACACACACACACACAGAGTGCTCCTCCACTCACAGGGCTTGCACTCTAGTAGGGACACACCCAAGTTTAATACGACAAATGACCATTTTGCACATGGGAGAGAAGAACTTTACACAGTCTTTAAACAGTGCAAGAAAGCAAATGTGTGAAATACAATTGTTCAGGCAAACAATAAGCTTACATGACAAACACAGGGCTTTTGCTTGATGAGAATCCTCAGTGTCGTTCATGAAAAAATGATCCCCTTTGCATGTGGATGCCAGCGTTCCTTTCGTGCTGATCTCCTGGGGATAACGCCCAGCAGTAACTGATGCTACATAATGTTCAGCTGTGTACTGGGATGACCTGGATTTAAATCTTAGCTGGAAACTCAGTTAATCTGAGCTTCTGATTTTCTTTATGGGAAAATGCTTTGCAAAATAAAAAGTGTTCTACAGGCAGACGGGATTCTTCTTCTTCTTAATAATGTGGAGAAACCTCAATCGAGAAGGTCCACATTAAAGAATAAAATACTGAACACCTTGGATTCACCAAGTCTTTACCCGTAATTTTTTATTTGGAAAATTAAGTAGTTAAATGCTCACTGTAAAGAACAGTTTATTATTATTACATAATAATACAAGCCCAATAAACTCCTCTTTCATCCTTCTTAGGAATAACCACTATTGACAGGTTAGTGAATGTTCTTCCAGATCTTTTCCTATGAATATAATTTTTTTCCTAAAAAACGAGATGTTACACATTCTCTTCTTGAATCTTGCTAAATTTCATTCTGTAATCTGTAACAATTTTTTAACTGACTATACTTTTTAGAGCAGTTTTAGTTTCAGAGGAACACTGAGCAGACGGGGCAGAGATTTCACATATGCCGCGCCGCCCGCGAGCACAGACACACGGCCTCCCCAACTGTCGACATCCCACCAGAGTGGGGCACTTGTTACAGTCGACAGACCCACACTGACACGTGTCATTATTGCCCAAATTCCACAGTTTACATTAGAGTCACTCTTGGTGGTGTACATGCTATTGGTCTACACAAATATACAATGACAGGTACCAACCATTACGGGAACACACGCAGAGTAGTTTCACTGCCCTAAAATTCCTCTGTGCTCCCTCCTTCCCCAATAACCCCTGACAACTACTGATCTTGTTACTCTCTCCGTGGTTTCTCCTCTTCCAGAATGTCAGGTAGTTGGAATCACACAATATGCAGCCTTTTCAGTTTATCTGATTTCACTTAGTAATATGCATTTAAGGTTCCTTCCATGTCTTGCTCATTTCATCTTAGTGCTGAGTAATATTCATTTTCTGGAGGGACCATAACACATTTATTCACCTACTGAAGGATTACTTGGTTGCTTCCAAGTTCTGGCAATTATGAATAAGATTGCTACAAGCATTGGTGTGCAGGTTTTTGTGTGGACGTAACTTTTCCACTCTCTTGGCTAAGTGCCAAATAGTGTCGTTCATGGATTATATGGTCAAGAGTATGTTTAGTTTCATAAGAGGCTGCCAAATTGTCTTCCAAAGTGGCTGGGTGATTCCGCAGTCCGACTAGCAGTGATGGTGGCAGTGCCAGTCCCATCTCCAAGTGTTGGAGAGGAAGGAGAGGTCCTGGTGCTCCCCATCCTCACCAGCATTTGGTGTTCTCAGTGGTCTGGATTTTGGCCATTCTAATAGGTGTGCAGTGGTATCTTCCTGTTGTTTTAATTTGCAATTCCCTAATGACACAGAATGTTGAACATCTTTTCATATGCTTATTT
The DNA here is from genome assembly GCF_008728515.1 of Papio anubis. Lineage (NCBI taxonomy): Eukaryota > Metazoa > Chordata > Mammalia > Primates > Cercopithecidae > Papio > Papio anubis. Next base: position 357,517 of record NC_044981.1, read on the forward strand.
TCCATCTGCATGTTTACTTTGGTAAGTTGTCTGTTAAGGTCTTTGACTCAAACAGTATGCACTGAAGAGCAAACAGGTTGTTTGTATCTACCTTATAATTTTTGATGGCTGCTTAGTATTCCTGCATGGATGTATCATAATCTATTTGACCATTCGCCTACTATGGGGCACTTATGTTGCCTTTTAATTTACCACCATAAATGCTGCTGCAATGAACATAGATTCTTGGATTCGAATACAACAGTTTATATAAGATATCTTCCCAGAGGTGGAATTGCTGAGTGCAAAGGTATTCAAGCTATTCGGTTTTCATGGATTCTGCCAACTTATCACACAAAAGGCCACACAAAATTATACTCCAATTTATTTCCTCATGCCTTTTTATTCTCTTAACTTGGATTCTCTCATTACTGTAATTAATAGTATTCCTAATATACGCTTCTCCTCAGCTATGAGAGTCTATTTTAAAACATTCTTAAACAGCTATTTGACAAAACTTTTCATGAAAATAAAATTTTAATACAAAAATTGAAGGAAACTTACTAAAAGTTATACAAGATTTACTCTGACTGTATAGAGTGTCTGAAAAGTGTTGGAGAGAAAGAACGTGCTGTAATTACAGAAACAACGGCTATGCCATCTTAACCTATACCAAGAATGCAACCTTTTCCATGAAGCATTTCCTGTCATAACTGGAAAGACGGCTCCTTTAAACACAGGCGGATTTCAAGGTACTCAGCCTAACGTTGTTTTGATGCATAACACTCTTCAGACAACACTGTAAGAATCAGCCCTGGAAACTCTGGAGGCACTACCTACTGTATAGACCACATTTCCTGTTTTTAACCCCTATGCCCCAATTCAGTTATCACTCCCAGTCTACTGGTAAAAATAGATTCAAAAATACTATAAATATCCCACAATGTACTTTTTTTTATTGTCAAACTGAAACACTACATGAAAAAACTTTGGTGTATTTTTTTCAAGTAAATTATCTATTCAATTATACTCTGAACACACATTATTGAAATTACTGCCTAATTAAAAAAAAAAAAAAGATAACCAGAAACTGTATCACTATTAGTAGAACAGAGAGAAAGTCCTAATTATTCTGCAGCAAAATCAGCTCTTGGAATAAAGAAAGAGTTTTAAGTTCCAGGTCTTCTTCAGGTTTTCGTGCCCTCACTCCCAAACTGATGAATGTCTTTTGCCCTCCAGTGGATTTTTTCAAGGACGATTTGAGGAAAGGACACCCCTCCTATGAAGCACATGAATGGGTACCTTCACCCCCTTCTGCTTTCTATTTTCTATCCCAGGATTTTTTTTTTTCATTGCTTTCATCAGTAGGATCTCCTACTGATCAATATGATCAATCTAAATAGGAAAACTCTTTCCTTGAGAAAAGAGAAAACGTTGCCAACAGTGAAAATAACAGTGAAATGGTTACATGGCTTATTTTTTTCCCATCTGTAAGAAAGACTTTATATTCATAAGACTTTAGATGCATAAACTTCATAGACAAACAGCTTTCAAGACTCAAATATAAGCAAGTGGAAAACACTCTCCCCTCTCATTTCAAAATTTAAAGTCTGATGCGTAAAACAGACCATGAATTATCCTAATATATTACAGAACTCATTATACATTTAGCATAGAACACGTTTCACAAACTTGATATAATGAATTTTAGACACAAAGGTAGAAAGTTAATTAACTTAATATAAACTGACAAATTAAACCATTTGTTTCAATTTAGTTTTTTGTCAGAAATTTTTTTTTCATTACAAGGAAACTTCAGTTAGAAAAGTGAAAGTGACAAGAAAATGGGATTCATTCTACATATGCAGATGAATGTGCTTGTTTCATACTGTGAGGTGTTACTTTTGGACATCTACTTCATAAACTGGCTTGGGTTAACTGTTCGATTTTCACAATTTCAAGAAGGTGTTTTGTTCTTTGTTTTTAAAGATTTTAATGACCTGAGATCAAAACCAATGAATGCTGCGAGAGAGGCAGGTCTGAAGCAGGCTGGGCTCCTGGCCCCTTGTTTTGCAGCGTGGTCCCCGTGACCACATGAGTGAACGCTGGGAAGGGCTCCTGCCATGGCCTGACATGCAAGATGGTGCAAAATGCCAGGTAGCACCGTGACTGCTGCCGCGTGGCTACGGCATCCCTTTGACTGCAGTCGTTACCATGGAGCACAGGAAAGAAGTAACAGGGTATAGTCCCTATTCTCAATGCAGGGTTCCATATGCAATTGAAGAAATAGCCATGAAACCTTCCAAAAAGAAAACACCTTGAAATTCAAAACAATTTTGAGTAACAATAAAATGGAAGGCAAAAAAAATAAAAAAACAAAACAAAACTATGAAAACCCAATTGCTAAAAAGCCAATTGCTAACTGGGATTTTAAAGTCCCATTTACAGAGTAAGAAATCTAGGTAGAAATGCATATCTTTTCGAAGACTAATTTTTGAACATGCCACAAATCTGTTTAGATGACTAAAACAACAAAGCACTGGCTTTGCACCCTGTTGGGACTGATGACATTGAAGTGTGAGGCCGAGAGAGGGCCGGACGGGGGCATCTGCACTGAACCCAGCCCAAGCTGGGCAAGCCGCCCACTTGCAGGGGTGCAGGGGCCTGCGTTTCTGAAGCTGCAGTGCCAGCTTAGAGTGCACTCCAAGGACGCCACCAACGAGGCACACAGGCTCAGGGCAGCAAGGGCAGGAACAGTGCCTCACTTCATAGATTTGTTTCTTTTTCTAAGAAAATCTCATTCAAATACTGAATTCCACGTTGCTTATTATTTCTCTTGAGATTTTATTAGCAATTACTCATCTGTTCTTCCATCTTCAGCATCAATGCTTATTTGCTTCACTCCACCAAATTGGCTGCTTAGTGCCTCGTACACTGCTGTGCAGATCCTTTATCCAAAAATAAGTGTGACCCCTTTACTCTTCTCTTCCTGGGATCTTTCTCGTTCATTATAGTTTTGCCATACTTGGAAACTCTCCCTCACGGGTCAGTGTTTGTCAGAAGGGCAAGGTGCACAAACACACGCCGTCTTCTTCCTCAGGGTGAAGCCACTGTCCTTTTGTCAGCAGGGGAGGGCCACCAGATCATAGTCCTTGACCCCTTCTCAGCTCTGTTCACAGCACCTGGGACCGAGGAAGGCCCACAGTACTTTGCAAACTCGTTTCCAGTTGGTCCATGAACAACATGGGTTTGAACTGTGTGGGCCCACCCATATGTGGGTTTTCTCATGCCTCTGCTGCCCCTGACACAGCAAAACCAACCCCGATCCTCCTCTTCCTCCTCTTCCTCCTCAGCCTACTCAAGGTGAAGGCGACGAGGATGAAAACCTTTATGATGATCCACTTCCACTTCATGAGTAGCAAATGTATTTTCCTTTCTTGTGATTTTCTTAGTAGTATTTTCTTTTCTCTAGCTTACCTTAAGAATACAGAATACACTATATACATAAAATATGTAACAGACTGTTGATGCTATTAGTAAGTTGTCTGGGCAACAGCAGGCTACTCCTAGTTACATTTTGGGGGTGTCAAAAGTTAAACAAAGATTTTAGACTGTATGGGAGGTTGGCACCCCAACCATCTGTTGTACAAGGGTCTATTGTATTTACAGATATTAAGATACACAAAACGACACCGTATTGTTAGCCCTATGCTCTGACCCATGCCCTGTACATATGTTTCTGGGTAAGAGTGATAAAGTTAGAATTGGAGATGAAAAGTTGGGCCTAGCTCTCTTACTTGAGCAAGTTACACAGCCTTTCCTGATTCTCCAAATTTTAAAAATTTGCCACATGGGGAAAACGGTATCAAACCCCAACACGGTTGGTGTGAAGATAAAATACAAGAATGTTATGTGAAAACAGTAAGTAAACTGTAAAATATCTTCATTTGAAAATGGACCAAATGAAATACCTGAATCAATCCATCAGGTTTGCAATATGAACCAAAGCAAAATGTCATCTGGCATTGTATTTTCAACAATGGATGTTTAAACCCCACAAAATAGGCCAGCTCCACGACTCTGTGTGTCCAGCTCCCGTTTTCAGGTATTTCCAGCAGAGCGGTTGGGAATACAGCTGCTGCTGTCTTTTGGTGGGTATAGACACTCCCTTTCCTGGGTACAGGCTGGAATGGAGCTGGGTCACTGCGTGTGTGTTATCTTCAGCGAGCTCCAGTCCCCGCGGGGAAGAGCCAGGCCACCCGGTGTCCACAAACATGCCGTACCAAGGGCACGGCGCGGTCACCCACGGTTTACGTGCCGTGCTGCTGCCCACGGCCCGGTGTCCACAAGCAGCACAGCTCCAGTGAAACAAAACGATCTGCCGAACCTGTTTTCCTTATAGCAGAATGTGAAAAAGGAACCCACAGCACAAACCAAGGAGGAAAAGGAGAAGGGAAAAAAGTCCAAGCGCACACACCAATTTTTCTTTTCATTAATGCAACCCAACCGTGGAGGACAAGAATTTCGTTTCTTTCATATCCATCATATTTAAAGTCCATGAAGGCAGCTTTTGTGATTTCATAAAACCTCTTATTAAATTCCTTCAATACACAAACTAGATAAAAGTGATGTGCATTCTATGTAGAATTCTCCAAGTCCTTATTACTGTAATCATAGACTGTCATACCATTTGCAACCAGAAAGGACAGCAATTTCAAAAAAAGAAAAATGGGGGTTTCAGATATATTATATTTATGAATTTACTCTGGTTGTCACTCAAACATTTTGATTATCACTATGTGATATTATGAGAAAATGGAAGTAAATTGATCCAAAAAGAATCTAAGTCCCCATTAAATATCCTCTGCAATAGAAAGATTTTAATAACATTGTCTTTAATTTGCTCCCATAGGCATAAACTGCTTTGTTGATGTTTCTTGCTCCACACACTTAAAAATCTAGCCACAAACTGAGCTTTTTACGCTAACTGTACTATTTTTAGACTCTTTATACAATGTAGAGTTTAAGCACATTGATGAGCTTGCTGAAAAATGATGTATTTTTGAAAAGTGTTAGGAGGCAGAGGCAGAGGCAGAAGTCGCAGTTTTGTCAACCAAATGCTCTCTGACGGCTTAGATAATGTTTCACCTGGACCTCAGTTTCCGACTGTAAAAGAAAGGGGTGTGACAGGTCTTCTCAGCCTCTTTCGGGCTGATAAGACTGTGGTCTCTTAGGAAATGTTCAAGTCGATTTCAATAAACACTCAAAATTTTTCCACCTTGAAGGTGCAGAATAACTAGTAACTATTTATTACTACTACGCTGCCCTGTGAGTATTTTGGGGTTCGTTTTTGCTGCTTACTCAGAGAAAGTGGTTAAGAAAATCGGAGATGATTACCCAACATTTACCAAGTACCTTTTATCTTCAAGGTTCTATCCTGGTTTTGGGAGAAAGTCACAGACATGGCATTTCTGACCTCAGAGCAGAAAACAGGAAACAGAGAGAGTTGCTCTGTGGTTTAACTTTCTTAACAAATTCTATCGGGTAAATCCATGTGCTGCTCCCACCTTCCCATGCCCTGAGCACGTGGTTTGGAGCCTCTGGTGTGCGTGTGAGGCTTTCTTGGAGCTGCAGGGTGAGGGCTGTGAAGACACAGCTGCTCCAGGGCTCCAGGGAGGCCAAGGGGGTCGCACCTGGGGCCGACTCTATGAGAGAAGCCCAAGGGACGCAGAGGCCAGGGGAGGAGCACACACCACGGGCAGGTGTGTGGGGGAGAAGCCCAAAGGACAGAGAACCAGCAGGTGCCCTGGGTCAGGCCTGTGATGTCCCAGGAGGAGGGGAGGAGGGTGGACCTGGAGGGAGCAGGGAGCCAGGGAGGCAGGGCCCTCTGAGGGCAGAGGAGTTCTCAGCGAAGTTCCAGAAGCCAGGGACCAGATCAGTGCATGTAAACAGCTTAAAAGAAAACGTTAGGTACTGGTGGCTTCACTCTGAACGAACAGTTCTTAAAATTGCTTTCAGTTCTAGCCATAATAAAGGCATTCAAATTATGTTGCTCTTGATGAAACTATAAAGATTTTGGCTTTTATAGAATATCATGCCAGAAACAAATTTATAACGTTATTATGGTATAACAGCAGGAACACTTGGAAGGCACATTTTTCAGCTGAGCTCTAAGAATTACTTTTCCCTTGCCCCAGGTTGGCAATTAAGAACTATAACTCACTCACACCCCACTGCACCTCACCCTACCCCAGAAACAAAGAAAAAACAAAGAGGCAAACAAAACCAGGAAAGTAGGTTAGGAAACGTGGGCATTGAAGGTAAATGAAAATATATGAAAAAAAATTCAAGTCTTAACATCTTTCTGTCCTGTCCACACAGTCTTCTGTCCTCCCTGTCTGTCCCCTGGTCTTCCTGTCATCGCTGTTGCTCTCTTTACAGGCCTTAGAATGTCAGCACCACAGCAGGAGGCAAGCTTACCCCGGGACCGATGCCCTGATGTCCTGAGCACAGGCAGCAGGTTCAGGGCTGAATGCAGCCCGTGTGGCTCCAGGGTGCCAGGGCACATCACGGTCCTGGGAGGGAGCAAGGAGCCAGAATGACTGTAACTATACGATTTCCAACAACAAAGGAGAGATACACACAGCTGGTGGGTGTCTGCAGGGAGCACAGCGTGGCTCCCGGGGGTTTCCTTTAGGAAACTTGCCTGTCCTTAGGTTCACCACTGTGATTTAATCCCTCAGATTCTGTTAACTAGTGACTAAACCACCAAGGCATATGGTGACTTAGTTTGTTAGGAAGTCCAACTATAACATTTGGAAATCATCTGAGCCTCAGCTGTCTACTGTGATGCATGTTATAAATAACTGGGAAAGCACAACATTTTTCACAGTTTTCCAGTTCAAAGGAATAATTTGGAACCGTCTATAACCCTCCACTAGTCCAGTGCACTCCACCCATCCAAATACTGAGACAATCCTGAAAGTGTTTCATTAAATCTCACCTTACTGCAGCGTGCAAATACATTAAAGTTAATCAAGTGGTTTTGTTCCAGCAGGCCATCTTTGTTCCTAATGCGAGGAGAATACACATTTCTAACTGTGAACTAAGGCTCTGGTCCTGGGGCGGCACTGGAGTGGAGGGAAGACAGCTGCTAGGTTACGCGTATATGAAGACCATCCAAACGGCAGCGCTCACTGTCGGCTTTCAATGTTCCCGCGCACAGAGCTAGCTTGTCTAGTTCCATCACTGGACCCCTAGCCCCAGCCCAACAGAGCCGTGGGGCACAGCTGGCTGAGCTCTGTCATCATGTGTGCAGACACCAGAGGCTTCCCTGGCTCTGCAGGGCAGGCCTGAAGCCAAGGGATCAAAACAAAGGCAGGTTTTCCAACGCCCCAATTGTTTAAGAAAAGCAACAAATTCAGGGCTAACATTCACCCCAAATGTAGCCAAGACCAGGAGGAAATAATAGCTGGGATGGGGGAAGAGGATGCCAAGACAGTAGCATCTATGCAAGTATCTGTCACTAGCTGTTTACCACAGGACACACAGTTGTGAAGTGTGTAAATGAGTTTTGGAAAGAGTCCCTCTATAATGAGATAAACAAAACCAGGTCAAGTGAGAAAAAATCCCTAACGCTTTCTACAGCACCTTAGAAGAAGTCTAAATTCTCAGAGTTCCTAGTACAGATATAGAATATGACAGAAGAAACACGCACACCTTCCCCAATGCCTCACTGATGGAGAGACCACGGTTGGTTGAGGGTAGGGAGGCAGCTTTTCTCACCTGCCTGGCAGGAGCGGGTCCAGCTGGCAATGACTTCTGAATGGAGGTGATGGTGCTGCTGGAATATGAGAAGCACCAGGTACCATGACTGTTGCTGCTACAGCCCATCCAGCTGTAGAACTGACTTTGGGGTGAGACTGAACGAGATCTATGGGGTTAGAAAAAGCCAGGGGGTAGGAGTGGACAGAGACACAGTGTGGAAAGAAAGAAAAGAGAGGAAGATGTTCATACTTCATATTCCGTCAATTCCTCCCAACGGCCGATTCTACTGAGGCAAGAAAACCACCATGAGTGTGGAACATGGCACCCCACGGCAAGGCTGTACTGTCAGGACCCAGGGCCCACTTGAAGAGACTCCCCCAAAGGGGGCACAACTAAATTAAAAAAAAAAAAAAAAACCTACTACAATGAATTGAAGCTTATCAAATTTTGTTTACATCATGACTTCATAAAGGTAATCAAAAAATAAAAAATACCTTAGTAATGACCTTTGAGAAATACTAGGAAACCAACTCATTCTGAAAACTGCTAACTAATCAGGCATCTATCCTGCCCCTCCTGTGTACTTCAGAGCTTAATGAAAAAAATTTATTTAGTGTTCCAGCTAACAATTATTATTTTCAATTTCTAATAAGAAATAGATTATGAAAACAATTACCAGTGGTGCTATAACCATTAGATGAAAAGTTTATGGTGAACTTTTAAAGGTATACCAAGCTGATAACACTTGAACTCAATTTTCAATCTTATCATCAAAAACAGAGAAAACCAAACACAAGGCATCTCCTGATGGAAGTAAACAACACAAAACCAAACCTCAAACTGACAGCTTCCTTATTAACCACAAATTTACAGGAAACACAAGGGACAGAGGAACAGGTTAAATGACACCATGAGGAAGCTCTCTGAAAAATCTAGAATGTGAGAAAATCTACAGAACAAAGAACCCAATTTATTCCGCTAAAGATGGGTGGGTAACAGGCGGAGCACCAACAGTGACTCGAGAGAGGTTTATTTTTCTTAATTAAGAGACATATCAACCAAAAGTAATGTGTAGACCTTGACTGAATCCTGATATGAACAAACTGTCTAAAAAGCTTCTATGAGAATTTGAACACTGACTAAATATCTGATAAAATTAAGGAATTACTGTTAACTTTTTCCAGATGTAATAATGGTATTATGATTATGTTTCTTTAAAAAAAAAAAATCAGTCCTTATCTTATGTGTGTATGGATGAAATGATCTAATATCTGGGATTTATTTCAAAAAAACAGATCTCAGAGGTAGTGGGGAGCCCAGGGGCACATGGGATGATTGCTGCTGAAGTTGGCCAACAGGTCAACTGGATTTGTCAGACTGTTCTGTTTGGATATATGTCTGAAAATTTCCATAACTGAAAGTTTTTAAATGACTTGGACTGTTTATTTGTACAATAGTATGTTAGTTCACCCTGATGCCAAACAGCACAGTTTATAGCTATCAATTTAATACATAATAAATACTTTAGCAGATAAGACATGCAATGAAGAAAATATGTAGGCCATGGGTCATCTTGAAGTTAATAAATTTCACATTTAAGACCATTTGAGCCAAAATCTAGCTTTATTGGAAAATGCTTGGCAGACCAAGAAACTATAACCAAATGTCTAAAGCATTGTACAAATGGTTTTATAGCACTGACTCTAATATATCAAACAGCTTATAAATGAGAAGAAAATGTCTGAAAACAAGGAAGTTTAATGAAACTGTGTTTTTTTTTTTTTAAAAAAGATGACTGATGAAAATTATACTCCTTTAGAAAATGTAAAATCGCTTTTTGCTTTAAATAGATTAAATACAAGACTATTAACATCTACCTCTAAGCTTTTTAAATGTAATTAAGAGTAGTCCTAGGAACTGACAGTTTTCCATCAGAGTTCAGTAAAGAAAAAAAGATTATTGACTTAGGCTTCTTTCTTCAGAGATGAAGTCCACTCAGTTGGTATCCATTTTGATCAAAGCAGAAGTCGGAAAGTGCCAAAGTACTCAATGACAAGGACACAGGAACCCTGTGAGGGATGGGTGGGTGACAGGGAAACCGCCACCCACTGGGCACCAACACCCACAGTCCACGCTCGGAGATGAAAACAGATTCTAAAGTGTCCCAACGAACAGCACTAGGAATATGATGCTCATGACGGCACCCTTAAAATTCTGTGGGGCTCAAAGAGTCTTTAGAATAAAGAAGAAAGGTAGAACTACATTTAGGAGATCTTCGGTGTTACAGGTATTTTATAATATTTGAATTCTTTTTTTTTTTTTGAGACATGGTCTCAGTCTGTCACCCAGGCTGGTGTGCAGTGATGGGATCTTGGCTCACCATGCCTTCATCTCCCAGGCTCACGTGATCCTCCCACCTCAGCCTCCTGAGTAGCTGGGACCACAGGTATGTGCCACCATGCCCAGCTAATTTCTGTGGTTTTTTGTCGGGATGGGGTCTATGTTGCCCAGGCTGGTCTCTAACTCCTGGGGTGAAGTGATCCACCTACCTCAGCCTCCCAAAGTGCTGGGATTACAGATATGAGCCACCATGCCTGGCCTCGAATTCTCTGTAAATGGGCGGGAGGGGGTCCACGTTATTTGTGGTTATTTATCCTAATTAATAATTAATAAACCAAAGTTCTCTTTTTGACGTTTATTGAATAAAAAATAGTTGACTCAATTTGACTTTCTGTTGAAAATAACTATTAATTTACCAAGGGTAAATTTGGTATTTTATTGATGTTATTTTCACCTATCATTATGGCTTGAGTAAGCCTTACCAAGGCATTAACCAATTAACTAATAACTGAATAAATCTATTACTGGATGCTTACTCCAAGCCAGGTGCCTTGCTAGTCACGGATACAGAGAGGAGACACCAGCAGGAGGGTTCACATCCAGACAGGTGGACCAGAGAACAGTGTGTGGGGAGCGCTGAGCTGGGCTGGGCTCAGGTGAAGTGATGGTGCAGCAAGTGTCTCCAGGCCTCAGGCAGGTCTGAGGGGATGAAAGGAAGGTCACGTGAAGGCAGCAGTGTGCTCGAGGGCATCTGGGAGAGGGAATGCTGGGTCTTTGAGAACTAGCAATGGCCCAGTGTGGACTGAGTGTAGACAACCAGGAATGGCTCGTATGAAGAGATGAGGCTTCAGAGCTAAGCAGGTCAGCACATGACCAGTACTAAAACTGTTTTCCTCCAAAGGCTAGGGACCATTACATGACTGTGAGGAAAGAAGAAACCTGAACAAAAATGAATTTTGAAAGAATATTTCAGCAGGATTTGAGGGTGTGAGACTGGAGAGGAAGACATCAGATAGGGAAGAAAAAAATCTGTTCTGATAGGTAACATCTGAAAATCTACATCTGACAGGTAAGATAAAGAAACCTGACAGGTAAGAGATGGGATGGAGCTATCCAGAAAGTGATATTTAGAGCCTCTGCTGGCCAAGGGGGTGTGTCCAAGTGCTACCAGTTCGGTGTCTTTCAAATGGAGAACACTCAGGGCACACTCCTGAGATGAGTACCCTGGCTCCACGGACGCTGAAGAACACGAGTGCTTACCAACTTGGTCAAGTGAGAACACAGTGCTTCCCTCCTACACAGCACTGTCGGCTTCTCTATTTATGCTTCAAACCTGGAAATCAGAAACTGCCATGTGAACAGCTTGGAAGACTTGGAGACTGCCTTGTATAGAACAGACGTGGTAATATTTGCTGACTTTATGAATGAAAAACAAATGTCCTTTCTATCTGTACATGAAGTATTTCATAGACACTGAGTATACATATTAGGAGATTAATTTCACTTTATTCTACTCTTGCTGTTCCAAACATGTATATTTTCATATCTGTGAATTCAGGTTAGACTAAGTTTAAACAGGGCAATGAATGTATGGTTTATTTTGGCAGGTGACAAAGTATAATTAGGTCTTTAAAAAAAATTGTTTTCTGAGACAGGGTCTCTCCCTGTTGCCCAGGCTAGAGTGCGGTGGTGCAGTCATAGCTCGCTGTAACACTGAAGCCCGGGCCTCAAATGACCTTATTGGTGATATCACTAACTCACATGATTAAAATGCACCTTTCTAAATTCCTTTTAAAAATGTTCAATGGGGAATGGAAAACTACCTCTATTTTGTGCTGAACTGATAATGCGAATACAATGTTATTATTTGAAGGTGATGTCTGCGGTAGTATGAAGGTGTGGGTGGGGTGCAGAGCTGAACTAAGACATTACAATTTAAGTTTATCTAAATGCTTCAACCAAAACTGAAAAAAGCAGCAAAGGGAGGAGAACTTGAAGTTTAATTACGTTAAACAGAGGGCGTAGCTCTGCTTATGGATTTATTTTTTTATTGATAGAAAAGCAAGAGCAATATATGTTTAGTGGAAAGAAAAATGTCTTAGAATCCTTGTTTGGTCATTCCTTAGGACATTTATTACGGGGAAGAACCACCAGACTCGGCAATGACTGTAATTACGCAGAGGTGTCATCTTGTGAAGAAGTCAGCGTGGCTCCTGTCTCTGGTCGTCCCATGACTACCAAATACCACGGCACACCTTCATCTACGGAACAAACCTGCACGCTCTGCACATGTGTCCCAGAACTTAAAGGAAAAGGAAATAAAATAAAACAAAAATTTCAAACATTAAAAAAAGAAATAAACCCTACTTGGTCATAATGAATTAGTGTTCCACCGTATGGACAACAGTGCTTTGATCTGCTAAAAATAATTGTTAGAATTTTTTGTTCCAATGTTCATGAGGAACACTAGTCTGTAATTTTCTTTCGTTGTAATGTTCTTGTCATATTTTTGATTTGGGGTTTTGTAGGTTTCATAAAATGAGATTGAATATGCTTCCTATTATATTTTCTGATAAAGTCTGTAGAAAATTGGTATTGTTTATTCCTTAAATGTTACATAGAACTTATCAGTAAAACCATTTGGACTTGGAATTTTCTACAAAGAAAGGTCTTTGATTGTGAATTCAACTTAATAAATATAGACATTTTTCTACATTCAATCATCTTTTAAAAAATGAAAAATCAAAACCCAGAAAGTTTGTCTTTTCTATTTTTCCCACATATCAACCATTTCTGATACTTTTTTCTCCTTCCTTTAGATTCAAGTTTCCATCTAGTGTGTTTCTTCGGCTGCATCCCTCTGTGCCTTCTGCAGAAGTGCTGGGCACCTGCCGCAGCAGTCGTGGACAGCCTCAGATCTGGCTGGTGCAAGCTCCCCTCCTGTAGGGGTTCAAGCGCCCCCTCCAGTCTGTCCGCTTTTGATGGCTCTCCAGTGCTTCTCACAGCTGGTTTCTATATTCTGTGTAGAGTTCAATTTTTAACTGTGGAAGGGTTAGTCTGATAAGTTCTTCCTCTATTACTGAAACCAAAATTCCTCTGAAGGTTGTACTTTTTATTCTGTGGCAGTTCTGATTAAGAAAACATGCTACATTTTGTCATTAATTTTAGGATAGTTCAATCACGGGCTTACATAAAGGCATTGTAGAACTTTTTAAGTGTAAGATAGTGCTACTACTAAGCTAACTTTATTAGGTTTTTCTTCATAAATTTAGCCAAAGTGGAATGTATTCCATTTTCAAATGTCTAACATAATGTTGAACATCGTTCAGTGAGTGTTCTTGCAATGACTAAAGGCTTTCCTCTAGACTGACATGAAGACATGATGGTTATAAGTCAGCAACTGGGATTCCTGAAAATATCAGGAAGAACTGTCAAATGACTTGCTGAAACCTAAATTCAGCACGTACGCCATTTTTCTGTCACACCAAGTGTGTGTCCAAGAAGAAAACGCGTGAGTATTGTATGTGCCTGTTCTCTGTGGCACGCTGTCTCCATGAAGTTTTTCATTTCTTTAAAATATAGAAATTTCTTTTTTAAAAATAAAAATACATCTATTCCTCCCCAATATTTTTAAAAACAAAATTTTTAAAGTAGAAAATTAAAGTTTTCTAGCATGCTCCTTCCTACCCCCTTTCAAGATATGTTTATGCATGTCAAATTGTACATATGAAATGGACACACTGTCTTTTTCAATAAAAACGAGGAAAGAATGAATGCATGTTTCCTTAACCAACATTTTCTACCAATATATGGACAGTCCCCCCATTATCCGTCTCATCCATTATACAGAAAGCATAGTATTTGTTTAGATATATAATACATTATTTAGCCAATTCATTATTAATGGGCATTCAGGTAGTTTTTCAGATTCTGCATATATTAAAAAAATGCTTCAATAAATATCACTGCACATAATTCTTTACTTACTTCTGTAAAACTTTCCTTAAGATAAATTCTTAGAAACAAAACTTCTAAGTAAATTCTATACATATATATGTGTGCATACACACACACACACACACGTGTATGTGTACAGCTGGGCCAATTTACACTCCTAGAAAGATGATGGAATAGTTTGTTTCTTTGTACCTTTGCCAAAAAGCAGGTATTATCAAGCTTTACAATATTTGTCAATCCAGAGGGTTTTAACAAAATGATACCCTAACGGTATTTTAAATTACATTCTTTGAGAATTGATTAATTTTATCCTATTTTTATATTTTATTGGCTGTATTAGTTTTTTTGTGAATTTCATGAACTTGCGTCTATTCTACCAGCATATCTACCTTTTTCTTTGTGGATTTCTAATAGAGGCTGTTTGCTGTCTAGCAACACAGCACAATGCCTAAAATTAAGGGCTGCCTGGATTTGAACTTGGAACCCCTACCCCACCACTTCCTAGCTACATGACCTTGAGCAAGTCACTTAAGCTCTTTGTGCTCAATGACTTCATCTATAAAATGAGAAAAAAAATACTGCTTACTCCTTGAAGTGTTGTTATACAGATTAAATCAGGTGATTTACGCAAAGCCCTCTGCCATGTACATGGTATAAGGGCGATAAATGCTGACTACGTCACTAAACATGTACATAGTAACGTGTGTGTATAAACGCATGTGTGAGGCATATATGCATGTATAAATTCACATATACATGTAACATACAACTTATTTTATAGGGACCCCAAAACATTTTAATGATCCATTTTCTCAGAGAGCTACATTAAACTTTGAGGTCTGTCTGTAGTTTCCACATTTTTTGAAAATCAAACAAAAATTACAATTTCTCCTTATCTCCATTCTTGTAGCATTTTTCTTATTCTCTAGAAATTCTACACTGGACCTGAGCTTTGAATGATTTAAGTTACAGGATGCAAGAGATAACCTGATTGCGCAATGTCTCTCGTAAAATTCAGTGAAAACATCTGCAAGACACATTCCAAAAGGCAGAGATCTTAAAATTCAACAAACATGGACTTGAGAAGAGCTGTGCTTCCGCCTCTGTCTCCATAATTAGATTTACATTTTCTTTCTCTTCAATTTGCTGGAATGTGCTGCTTGGCATACTGCTCGGACAACACACAAGCCTCGCTCGCTGACGGAACTAACTGTGCGCCCCAAGCCTGTGCTCTGGCGCATCTGAGGGGTGGGAGGTCACTCTACTCTAGGTTATACGCATCATACATGCAAGCAACCAACTCCGCTGTTAGTTTTAGAATGGTCCTAGACATACTCATGTCACAAATTATGTAAAGTTTTCCCCTTCCCAATTTCAATTACTATAATTAATATAAGAGCACTTGAATTAAAAATCAGTTCACTATTTACCTATAGAAAATGATTAAGTTTAAATTCACTTAGTAAACACCTTTAAATAATATATATTAATTTAAATTTTTATGACTATTTGACAGAAAAAATAGTTAAAACCAGTATTTAAGAGAAACTTAAAGAAATACTTTTTTCTTATTTAATGTTTCAAAGACATGAACTTCAATGTGTATTTGTAAATAAAGACCAACAGTATTCTTAATTTATTTAACATTTATAAAATTCAAATACTAAGAACTCTTAATAATTGTGGATAACAGAACAATTAAAATCTTAACAGCAGTTCTGTGACTCAGAACTAACCAGAATAATCTTTACTGACATATACACAAATAAAGAGGTGACACCAATTTAAATATCCAACGGTAAGATTTTAAAAAACATAGCTATGGCTTTAACGGTATCTCTTCTTGAATCATGAAATTAATCAACTGGATTTTTTTTTTAATCACTACATACAGTATCGGAACTAAATTTATTGGTAACTACAGCAATAAGTAATCAGTTACCCATATGATTTGCAAAATTCAGTTTCTGAAGAAGAAAACTGAAGATAATACTAAAGTTGTTAATTGAAATTATTTTGGAAGATTAATAGTCAAACTATTTTGGTTGTTCACTTTACACCAGGTCTCAACTTAAGTCAGCTTTAAACAAACTAAAAATCACTATATGACTATGCAAGGCTGAGGTTCAGTTAGTAATCATGAAGTCAAAACTACACAAAGAACAGAACTAAATAGAGCTTATAAAAGTGAAACGAGCACCGACAACTTCTACGTGTTTTTGGCATCTGAGAAAGAGTCAATAAATTGCTGACAGTATGGTGTTATGTGTCATTTGCTTATGAAAGTTTATCTTAAGAAAAAAACAAAACCAAAAAACGAAGTTATGTTTAAAAAAAAAAAAAAAAGCCTCACCACTCAATGTCACACAGCCAGAAGAATCTTAATTTTGTATTGAAGATTATCTGAGGTTACAGACTCTTATTAAGATCAATCTCAGGATTACATTTAGGCTCTGATCCTAATTCACAACAGAGGCTTGCACTAGTTCAATGTTATGGCTGGAAAACATGAAGGTCATAGAGAAAGGACTCTGGGTACCTTAAATAAATCCAGTGAGGACTTGGAAATTCACTGGATGCAGCAGAAACTGGATCCCGGGGAGTCTGGCACTGCCTGCCGCTGACCGCCCCCCGCGCCCTGGTTACTGCTCGCTGAAGTGCCACAGGATCCACAGCCACGTGACGATGGCCAGCAGCCCCTGCACTGAAGTACTGGGACCTAACGCCGCCCTTCAGGGAACGGGCCTTCAGAGATGTCTATTTTCCCAAGACACCTTGGGGCGGGTGGATGGGAAAGGCCTGCCCTCCACCTGCAGACATCCTCGACGGCCCCGGCCGGTGTTCGGCAGACGCTAAAAAGCAGCAGGTCCGAGACAGGGCTGGCCAAGAAAAGTCTTCCTCTGCATCGGGGCAAATAAATCCTCTTTCTCAGTAACATTCCAAGATTTCAGTGACGACAGAGGAGAACCACTTTGTTGAGACTGAGACTGGCGGCCTGTTCTCCATTTTTATAGTAATCACTGGAGCGCAGGAAACTCAGAGTGGCTGTGCCATCGTTTTTTCTCTATTCTCAGAGAAATACCACAAATGATTTAATATTCTCAAAGAAATACCACAAATGATTTAATAGCCTTGAACACAACCAAATAAGAGAAGAATGATTTCAGAGTGAACAGTTAATGTTCTTACATGCGAATCACAGGAAAAGATATGAACTTTAACAAAATTCATTTAAACCATTACCCAACAATAGTTCGGTAATAGTTTAAATAATTAGACAGATAGAACTGCTGATGTGTTAGATGTGTAAACAGTTAATGTACTTACACGCTAATCATAGGGGAAGATATGAACTTTAACAAATTCATCTGAACTATTACCGAACAATGTATTACTTTTTGCACGGTGATGCACATTGTTCAGTAAGAGTTTGAAGAGTTGAACAGATGGAACTGATGATGTGTTAGATGTGCCTGACGGTTGCATTTTAATTGAAATGCACTTGCTGAAATTTAGAAAGTGCACACAACTACCATATGAGAATTCACAAAGGACAAGAAAATGAGTACTCTAACTCATTTTAATTCGGCAAATATGAATGTCCACTGTGGACTGTTTATTAAAAAGTGAATCAGAAGAACAGTGGAAACTAGCACACCGTATGACGCACTTTCCTACCGAAAAAAATTTTGAGAAAAATCAGGCAAAAGCATACGGCAAACACTTGGAAGAGAAGGAGCAGCACATTTAGAAAGATGGTAGATTATTACAGAAAACTGCCAGTCTTCATTCACTCCACAAACACACACGCAGTATCAGCTGAGTGCCAGAAACTGCACTGTGCTAAAATCTCTGAGAGCAAGAGACCCAAACGATGGCCTGTGCTG
Source organism: Papio anubis (assembly GCF_008728515.1). Lineage (NCBI taxonomy): Eukaryota > Metazoa > Chordata > Mammalia > Primates > Cercopithecidae > Papio > Papio anubis. Next base: position 375,447 of record NC_044981.1, read on the forward strand.
AGGGCTGAGGCTGTCCGGCAAGGAGGGAGATAACGACAACACATGTCCTGTGGGCACAGGGAGTTGTAGGAACTGCTCTGGGAGTACCATGGATAGAGGTAGACCAACACGACCTGGAGACATGCAGGGGATGGGCTGGGTGAGCTTCCAGAGGACACAGGGCCTGGAAGGGCAGGAAAGGTTAGGAGAGGGGGCAGAGGTGAGAGGGACTAGGCACAGGGTTCACAGTGCATGAAGCACCCAGCCTGCCGGCTGCCTGGGGGAGCCCGTGGAGAGGGAGGTAACTCAGAGCAAGCACAGGGAGTACTGCTGGCCCTCTGCATCTGTGGCCTCTGCATTTGTGGCCTCCCCAGTGGTGGCTTCTGCATCTGTGGAGCCAACCAACCATGAATAGAAAATATTCCCAGGGAAAAACCGGTGGTTGCATCTGTACTGAACATGTACGAACTTTTTTCCTTGTCATCATTCCCTAAACAATACAGTATAACAACGATTCACAACGCATTGCATTAGGCATTGCATTAGGTGTTAGAAGCAATCTAGAAATGATTTAAAGCATACAGGAAGATGCGCGTAGGTTACATGCAAATATGACACCATTTCACACCAGGAACTTGAGCTTCCGTGGAATCTGGTAGCTGTGGGGACGCCACCTTGTCGAGAAGTCTGGGGTTAGCTTCCGGGAGAATGAGCCTCCCTGAAGGATTTTCAGCAGGGGATTGAAAGGGTTCAATTTATATTTTAGAAGGATGAGCTTTTCAAAAAGGCAGAGGTTGAGTCCAGCTGGAGAGGGGCTGTGGGGCGGAGCACTGGGGCAGTGGGCAGGCTGCCAGGGCAGAGGTTGGCACAGCACAGCTTCCCAGGTTTTACTATTATGAGAAGATACTGTAAGCATTTTAAGTAAGATACTGATAGAATCTGCCTTAGACTTTAAAAGGATGTACTTTGAGGGTATGAACTGAATGTGGTTTGGGCACAGAAAAGTGTGTGTACGGAAAAGCACAGGAGGAATAAAGGCTTGCATGACTGCCATGACTGTGAGCTCAGCAAATTCAGTAACTGTGGTCACATTAAGTAACTGTGGCTAATTTAATGATCCCGGTTTTTAGACTTTTGGCATCACTATATGTGAACACTATACAATAAAAACCAAAGGTGTTTAAACAGTAAACAATTTTTCATCGTTTAGTGTAAGCACTATACAATACAAACAAAAGGAGGTTAAAGTGATGAGTTAAAACAATGAAGTTACCAAACCTGTTAGCAACTCACTGGTGCATCTGCATCTGTGCATCCACGAAGAACCCGTGTCCGATACCAGCATGACCCCTTCTACACAAACCACTCCTGTACAAAAGTGCCAACCCGTGTCCGATACCCATGTGACCCCTTCTACATAAACCACTCATCTACAAAAGTGCCAACCCGTGTCCGATACCCGTGTGACCCCTTCTACATAAACCACTCATCTACAAAAGTGCCAACCCGTGTCCGACACCAGCATGACCCCTTCTACATAAACCACTTCTCTACAAAAGTGCCAACAGGCAGCTTGGTTTTAGGTTTTCCACATTTTTTCATACAAAGAAACAACTACTTGATCAATCAAAAGTTTGATTCGGAAAGCAATAGTTATTTTAAAAATATATATTTTAAGTGATTCAAGTGACTTTCATTTGAGATACAAAGATGATACTTGAACAGTGTCATTCATCCTTCTGGGCTCCGTTCCCTTTGACAAATTCCTATAATAATCTTACTCCTACACACTTTTCTCCTATCCTTCGCCTTTACAGCATCACTAATCAAGTCTTACATAGAAGTGACCAGATTTCTTCAATACGTTTTTTTGATGAGGTACACAAGGTCATTGCATGAAACTGTCACTCACAACCACTCTATTGTATCTATGTGAAAGACCGTAGGAAGCAGGAATGCATGACTGAAACGATTAATGTTATGCAGTATAATAAATTATTCTCTAGAATTTCAGAACAGCTTTAAGCCACTGAGTAATAATACAAAGTGTCCTAATTTCCAAACTATCCAAGAAATGGGTTTAAGTGAACAAAAAGTTAAAATCAAATTAATCTCTCACTCTCAGTAGATATGAGAAAAATGAGAATAAAATGAAAAGAATTCAAGCAGGTATCAATTGATAAAAGCATATCCACATATTACGCAAGAAACTTTGTTTACTTACCTGTTGGAGGTAGGCAGTCTTTCCAATCAAAATATCCCGCATAAATTCCAGGTTCTAAGGAGCCAACGATGGGATCTGCTTTCAACTCGATGTAATTTTCAAAGAGTCTTTGATCTAGTTCTTTCAGTGAGGCCATGCTAACCTAGAAACACGTAATGACGAGTATGAGTTGCCTATTTGAGGGTGATGGAAAAAGTAAAATAATGTTAACAATAAATACCTCAGACTATAAGAAAAGCACTTATCAATCTTCCTACAAAAAATCGTGAATTTATTTTACATATTTTCAGTAACAAAGATCTCTTTTAGCATAGCTATTTTGCAAAAGAAAAAATAATCTCCATAGATGGACTATAGGTCATTGTATTAGTCTGTTTTCACACTGCTAGAAAGAACTGCCCGAGACGAGGTAATTTATAAAGGAAAGACGTTTAACTGACTCAATGATGTTATGCATGGCCGGGCCGGGGAGCCCTTAGGAAACTCACAGTCCTGGTGAAAGGCAAAGTGGAAGCAAGGCACCTTCATCCCAAGAGGAAGGAGAAGGGCCCAGCGGAAGGGGAAGAGCCCCTTATAAAACCGTGAGATCCCGCTAGAACTTACTATCACGAGAACAGCACGCGGGAAACTGCCACTATGATTCAATTACCTCCAGCTGGTCTCTCCCGTGACACGTGGGGATTATGGAGATTACAGATCAAGATGAGATTTGGGTAGGACAGAAAGCCTAACCCTATCAGTCATTTTTGAAAATACTAACCTCTCATTTCTGTAAGCAGAGCAAGAGGCATTATAGATACTAAATTGTAATAGCCAGTAAACTACAATTAAAAAGGAACCATTTAAAATTACGCTACGTTTCTTCATATTAACTAATTTATTTGAAAAGCGTTACCAATAGAAAATAATCCTGCTCTGACACTCTAGCAACCCCAGTGCAGCTCCCCTGGCTTCTCCCTCCAGTTACAGCTCTGCCTGTGTGGCCTGCAGGTCAGGCCTTAGATTCTAAGGCAACTCCACAGAGAGGCCAGACACAGGGCTCGCTGTCATGGGAAAAAAGAAACAGGAAGGACCCCATTAGAAAGTCCTGTCCTTGGCACGGTTCAGCTGCATGCGCTGTGGGCTCCTGATGGGATTGGGAGCAGAAGACGGTAAGGAGGCTGGCATCGGCCCTATATGAGTGTGCCTGGTCTCACCAGCAGCCAGGAGGCCAGGAGTGGAAGACACGGGAGGCAGAGATCCAAGCATGGAGGATTGGGAAGTCTGGGGTGTGGAGAGTGTGTGGGCCCAGGTCACTCTGCAGGGGGCTGGTGGCTGTTCTGCTTCTGCAGCACTAGCCTAAGAGGGACAGGCTTCTCTCCAATGCCAGGCCTGAGCTGCAACAAACCGACAATGAAAAATAAACACACATCTAAGGGAGTCAGCTGCTATGCACAGGAACACCCATCGAGCAGTGAAATTCAGCGGCAGAAGAGACAAGCAACAACTTGAACAGAAAAAATAAAGAAAACCCTTATGGAGATTAAAGTATAATACAAAACAAGATTTCTAGAGGTGAAACATATGACTTCCAAAGGTAGCAAATGAGTAGATTAACAGAAGGAACTACTGGTCACTGTTGAGACTGATCTGAAGTACAAGAACTACTTCAAAGCATAGAATAAAAATGTAAAGAGATGAAAATTATGAAGAACAAGACTAGAAGATAAATTCAGGAGTTCTAACATGCAAAAAATAGAAATTTAAGTAAAGAAATATAAGCAGCTAGAGAAAAGGTATTAATTAAACAAGCAATAGGAGAAAATTTAACTGGATCTAAAGAAAGACCCAAGTTTGCAACCTGAGTAGGCTTGCAGAGTGCCAGGCTAGACTGGTAAGACAGCCCACACATCTAGGCTGTTAAAGTTTCTAGTTTCTAATACATTTATTCTAAATAGAGAGAGAGAGAGAGAGTGTGAGAGACTGACTTTCAAACTTCTAGATCAAAAGAATAATTTACTTATAAAGAAGAAAGAACTGGTCTGACATAAGATTTCTCACATGCAATACTTGGAGCTGAAATCACTGGATTAAAATCTACAGGAACGAAAGAACAGAACCCAAGAATCCTGTTAGGCAGCGTGTCATTCTCTTAACAGAGTCCAAGAAAGATATTTTTGGATACGCAAAGGTTCAAAGAGTATTTCACCCATGTAATGAGCAAGGGCTCCAACCTAAAATCAAATAAATCCGAACGCAGAAGACGAACTACTGAGGAAACAGTGACCGGCAGTAACTCTGCCCTTCTTCATCTCTCTCTCTCTAGCGTCTGTAAACACAAACCGAAATCGACGATTAGACGCTCCCCAGGCATGTGAAATACAAGTGCTAAGTAAGATTTCTTCAAAGGGAGGAGGCATCCAAAAGGGAAAGACTAGTAACACCCAGCGAAGGGACACCATATCGAAATCTGTGAGAGGGAACCCGTGGCTAGACATTTATAGCTGAAAACGTCTTCAAAGAAAGGTTTAAAAGGAGAAAAACTTAAACCACTGCTCTAATTTTCTGCCCCAAGTATCTAAAAAAAGAGAAAATTAAACCCAAAGAAAATAGAAGGAAAAGATAAAGAACAGAAATAAATTTTTTTAAAAGGCAAATATTAAAGAAAACTACCAATGCTAAAAATAGGTTCTTTGAAGATAAAAATCAAAATGATTAGCCAGGCATGGTGGTGCACATCTGTGGCCCCAGCTACCTGGGGAGAGAACCACTGTAGCCCAGGGGACCGAGGCTGCAGTGTGTTATGATTGAACTACTGCACTCCAGTCTGGGTAACACAGAAAGACCCTGCCTCTTAAAAAATTTGAAAATTTTTAAAAATTAAAAAGGAATAATAACAAAAATGATAAGCTCCTGGGCAAGACTGAAGAAGAAATAAAGACAAAAACTCATATGTCGCCAAGAACAGAAATGAAAAAAAAAATTCCTATAGATCCTGAAGATATTAAAAGGATAGTAAAAGGACATTATAGTTTTATACCATCAAGTCTTGACAACAGAAAGGAAACTGCTGATCTCCTGAAAAACACAACCTTCAAAAACTGGCACAACTAGTCCTATTTTATTAAACTAACTGAATCCATTATAGGCAAGAGCTTGACAGTGAAAACCTCCAGGTCCAGGCGGTTGCACTGGATGCTACCAAGGCTGTAAGGAAGAAGTTACAGCACACACAAACATTTTCATAGAACAGAGGCTGAAAGCATTTCCTATTTTGTTTAAAGAAGCCAGTATAACCCTAATATCCAAACTGAGCAAGATATTATGAGAAAAAAATTCACACCAATAGCCTTCATGAACAAAGACATAAAAATCCAAACAAACTATTTGCGAATAAAATAAATAAATTTTAAAAATATATCACGCAGAAGCCGTATTTTTTCAACAGATGAAGAAAAAGCACTTGAGAAAACTTTCATGATAAAAATTCTCAGTAAACTAAGACCAGAAAGAAAATCCGCTGTGTAAACGGCATCTGCAAAACGGTACAAATAGAGAATGCCTTCTCCAGAAGATCAGGAATAATGCAAGGTTGTCCCCTTTCACCACTTATTTCAAGATTATACCCGAGGTCCTAGTCCATGAAATCTGGCAAGAAATAATACCAAAAAAAGAAGAAGCAAAACTGTCTTTATTAACAGAAGACATGATCATGTATTTAGAAATTATAAGCAGGTTGACAAACTAATGGAATAAGCAAATTTACTGAAGTAGCAGAGTCAATAACAAAAATCAATTATATTTCTATATAATAGACACACAAGAATTATAATACAATACCATAAAAAAAATACCTAGGAATAAACTTAACAAAAGACATGGAAAATCTCTACTGAAAACTATGAAACATTGCTGAAAGAAATTACAGATGGCCTAAACAAATAAATAGGATGATCAATATTGGTAATTTTCTCCAAATTCGATGAACTCCTAAAAGGCCTTTTCTTGGTAAAAATTCACAGGCTAAAATTTATATATAAATGGAAAGGACCCAAAATAGCCCAAACAATTTAAAAAGAACAAAGTTGGAAGACTCACACTACATGATAGCAACACTGACTATAAACCTGTAATAAATAACACAATGCAATATTGGCATAAGGATGGACATTGTAGACCTAAACATAAAAGTTAACATTACAAAACTTCTGGGAAAAAATATTCAGGACATTGAAGCAGGTAAAGATTCTGACAACATATGAAAGGCATTAAACATTTTAAAAGCTTGATACAGTGGATCTCATCAAAATTAAACAGTTCTGCTCAAAAGATATTATAAAAACAAAACAGCAAGCCATGAACTGAAAAAATATGTACGTGTGATAGAGGACTTATAGAGAACCTTCTAAAAATCGTCAGTAGAAAGATGACTGATCCAATTTACAAAATGAGCTGGGGCTAAACAAGCACTTCAAGAAAGAAGCTGCCTGAATGTGAGTGTCTGAATATACCAGAGACGGTGCTTGGCATCAGTATCAGGGAAAGCCAATTAAAACCACAATGAGACTGGCTAAAATAAACAAGACTGGTAGTATTAAGTGTTGGCTAGGATGCAGTTTACAACCGAGTTTATCACCGATGGAGTGTACACTCTGGAAAACGACTCGGAGTTCCTAACTGGCTTGTGCCACTACCAGCAATTGCACTTCAAGGTATATATCCAAGATCAGTGAGTACAAACGCCCACAAAGAGACTGACAAGAATATTCGCCGTAACTTTATCCATAAAGGCCTAAAACTGGAGACAACCCAATGTCCATCACCATGAGAATGATTAAACAAAATCTGGTTATCCAAACTCAGCAATAAAAGAAAATGAATCACTGGTACACACAACTTGGATGAATCTCAGAAAACTAATTTGGCGCAAAAGAAGCCAGATACAAAAGACTACAGACTTCATGGAACTCCACGTAAACTTCTGGGACAGGCAAAATGATTCTCTGCCGGTGGCAGTTGGAACGCTGTTGAGAACGGAGCCTATTGAAACAGGGCACAAGGGAAGGCTTTGTATTTTCATCTGGTGGTGGATGCTGGAACGCGTGCATATGCTGGACCGCGTGATGCTTAAGCATCAATTCGTAAGCTTAAGATTTGTACCTTTTACTGCAGGTAAATACCTCATTTTTTAAAGAGAGAAGGGAAAAGACAAGTTGAAAATAAATGGATGTGCAAATAGTTAATAGGCAGATGCTACAAAAAGAGAGTAGAATGGCAGTATTACTGTGTGATAAGGCAGGACCAATGTCAGGAGTACATAGCTCATAACTTTTGTTGTGAGGATTTAAACAGATATTCAGGAAACTTGCATAGCACACTGAAAGTGAATACACAATAAATGCTAGCGGCTATTTCTATTATCTCAACAGCTTCATTTTCACTAATGCCCTGTTCACACTGGCTGCTGAACATAGATGTTGACTGGGTGGCTTGATTCCTGCTCAAAAAGCAAGGGTGAGCTCCATCTACCATTAATCACTACCTGAGAGTGGGGAAGAAAGATTAAATTTAAAAACATCCTGACACTAAGGAAATCAGTCTAATAGCAAAGGAAGAAAAGAAAGCATTTATAAACCAGTATGTTTAAGGAATGCAGTGGTTAAACAGAGAAGCGTGCTTACGGGTCACTGGTGGGTGAGAAAGGGCAGAGCGGAGGTGCCTGAGAGTACAGTGGCCTTTTAGGGCAGGTGTCTCTAACAAAAACAGGGTGCCTTCTTTAAAAATGGTAACAATTTAATTGTGTAGAGACAGTCCCAACTTATGATAGTTCAACTCATGATTGTCCCACTTTACCATGGTGTGAAAGCAATATGCATTCAGTATGCTCCCTGGCTTATGATGTGCTACATCAGGTTAAACCCCCTGTAAGTAGAAAATATCTGGTCGGGCACGGTGGCTCACGCCTGTAATCCTAGCACATTGGGAGGCCAAGGCGGGTGGATCACGAGGTCAGGAGTTCAAGACCAGCCTGGCCAAGATAGTGAAACCGTGTCTCTATTAAAAATACAAAAATCAGCCAGGTGTGGTGACGGGTGCCTGTAATCCCAGCTACTAAGGAGGTTGAGGCAGCGAACTGCTTGAACCCGGGACACGGAGGCTGCAGTGAGCCAAGATCTTACCACTGCACTCTAGCCTGGGTGACACAGCGAGACTCTGCCTCAAAAAAAAAAAAAAAAAAAAAGAAAGAAAGTATCGTAAGTAGAAAATGCACTTACAATATTTTCAACTTTGGAAGGGTTTATCTGGAGGTAGCCTCATCATCGTAAGTTCAGGAATCTCTATATTTGGAAATAGACTGACTCGCTGAATTCGTACTTATGAGCACTGAGGAGGGTCTTTTGAAGCATTAAAAACTGTTGGGAATAACCTTCAGAGGTAAGGCACATGCTGGAGGCAGACTGTGGGTGTAGCAGTCGATACTCCCAGGTAAGCCACTGTCCTGCCTTTCTTAGCAGCAATCACGTACATTCAACAACATTTTCCCCTCACGCACCAGGCGCTGACTCCGCCCAGGGCTCCCAATGGACAGTCCTGGAGAAGAGACGCCTGAGTCGATGTCATATTTCTCTAATTTCTTTACTGTTGTCTTCAACACAGGCAAAATGGTTTAAAAGGTAAAATCATTATTTTGATGTATTTTAATGTTTCCAATTTAAAATTTCCAATTTGTGACTTCAAAAATTTTTGGTAATAATGCTTTCTAAAAAGTGTGCTTCCCAGAAAGAACATAAACAACAAACAATTATTTTCATTCCAAACATGACAGAAAGACTGCCTTTAACTTCGCCATCTGTATAGAAATAAGGTTGTCAAACTATCATCAGAACAGCTATCCAAGTGAATCTGGATAACGAGGTTCAGACAAATTAATTTTTTTTAGCTCTTTTCAAATGGATGGCAGGACAGGTGGCAAACTGACATTCCTTTATATTACTGAACCACAATTTGTCAAATGTGGGCAAAATAAATGCCAAGTAAATAACTAATTAAAAAAAAAACCTCTTAATTCCTAGAAGAGGTATTAACACAAAAAAGAGAACTAGAGATGAAACAGGATATACTGTCACCTGAAACAGAAGGACAGCCAGGTCTCCGGGACTTGTCAGTGAGGCTTCCAAGCCTCACTTCTTTCACCCTCCTGCTGTTGCTCTAACCCAGTGTCTTACTAATCTTCAGCGCATCCAAATCCAAAATGTGAGTGGTGTCTTTTTCTGTGAAATTTTTTTTTTTGAGATGGTGTCTCACTCCGTCACCCAGCTGGAGTGCAATGGTGCGTTCTCAGCTCACTGCAACCTCTGCTTCCCAGGTTCAAGCGATTCTTTCTTCTGCCTCAGCCTCCCAAGTAGCTAGGATTACACATGTGCACACCATGCCCGGCTAATTTTTTTTATTTTTAGTAAAGATGGGGTTTCACCATGTTGGCCAGGCTCATCTCGAACTCCTGACCTTAGGTGATCCACTCACCTCAGCCTCCCAGAGTGCAGGAATTACACGCAGGAGCCACCGCACCCAGCCATGAATTTTTAATAATCACGTTAGTCACCCCACATCCTGTATATTCAGCTTCACTTGTTTGCTCCACTATTCTCAGTAGGATAATCTTATACTTGACCATAGCTTGTATTTGATTTTCTATCTACATAGAATTATCAGGGAGACATTGGAAAGAACTTTACTGCTACTACTATCTCCTTCCCTGATTTTTGAAATTATACCATTTCACAGTAAGTTAATAATTTCCCCTTACTTAGTAACAAAAAACAAAGAGTTTCTGGAGAAGAAACACAACTGAAATAACATTTCAATACACAGTAAATTTCAGCCAGATTAGACACAGCTGAAGAAACAAGGAACAAAAAGAGACAGCTGAGGAAATTACCCCAATCAGTTCGGAGAATTAAAGATGAGGAGGAAAAAAAAAAGAAAAAAATTAAGAGATGTGAGGAACAGAGTGAGAAGGTCTAACATACGTCCAATAGGAGATCTTGAAGGACAGAAAAGTGTGAATAGAGAAGAAAAAATATTTGAAGAGATAATGGCTTAGAAATTTCCAGAATTGATTAAAGACATCAATTAGAGCCAAAGGAACAAAAAGGCCAAAAAACATAATAATACCAAGACACATAACAAAAATACAGAATAGAAGAGGCAAATAAAATATATAAAAAGGAGCCAAGGAAAGACTTTACTATGTTCTTCTCAGTAATCAAGAGATCAAAGTCCAAACCAACCAAACAAAAGGAATGGATATACAAGACTGAACAACACAACCCACTCAAGACTGAACAACACAACCCACTATAAGACTGAACAACATAATCCACAAACCTGATCTAACAGACATCTGTGGAATGTGGTATCCAAAACGGAAGGACACGATCTTTTCAACTGAGGCAGGGTTTCAGAAAACTGTCCACATATCAGCTTACAAAGTAAGTCTCAGCAAACCTAAAAACATGATATTCTCTAACCTCAGAACAATTATGTTAAAAATCTCTAACAAAGAGAAAACTAATTCTAACTGCTGCTCTGCTCCCTTAGCTTGGAAATTTAAAATAATACTTCTAGCCAAGATTAAAATAGAATTAAAATTCAAAAATAGAAAACTGAAGAATAACTAAAATACCATTTGTTAAAATATGGGCAACACAGCTAAAAAGACACTCAGAGGGAAATTCGCAGCCTTAAGTGTTCATATTAGAAGACAGAAAGGTTTAGAATCAATGAACTATGTAAATAAGACAAGTTTAGAGTCCAAATTACTGCAAGAGAAAGCAAGGATATAATGAGCACTACTAAAGTCAAAAGTTGATTCTCTGAAAAAGACTCTGGCAAGAAAAAAAGAATAAAAATACAAACAAGCAATAGTAAGTACAAAAAAGGGCCACACAGCAGCTGAGGTTGAAGTAATAAAATAAAACTATTATAAAACAATTTTACGCCAACAGATTTGAAAATTTAAGCAAAATGGGCAAAGTCCTAGAAAAAGTTGTAGTCCTAGATGACTACAACTAACAGGAAGCAATAAAAAAGCTGAATGGTTATATAACCATTAAAGAAATTGGACCAGTCATTAACAGTCATCTCATAAAGAAAATGCTGGGCTTAAAGAGTACAACACAAGCTACAGATCAATGTTCCCACAATAGGGCTCCACAGTAAGCTGGCATTGAATGTTTATTCACTGAATGAGTGAATCAACAGACAAACTACATGAAATGTTCAAGGAAAGATGAGCAGGTGAGCAGGCTAAACGATGAGGTGTTGGAGTAGGGGACAAAAAGCCATGAGAGAAAGAGGCAAGGGAGCCAGATGAAAATCCTACACAAACGCCAGCCTACGGAGCTTAGCTCTTCAGGCATAAGGAGCCTGAAACACAAGAGGAGGAAGAACACCAAGAGCAGCTCTGGGTTTTTGAAAGCCCATCCTGGACACTCTGGATGGTAAGCTGGAGAGGGGAAACATTTAGACAGTAAGCAAAGCACCCGCGAGGAAGGGCCCTACCACACCACGGCTGTCAGATGATGCAGAAGGGCTGAGCCGGGACGGGAACAGAAAATCAGAGAGGTAGAGAGGGATTTGGAAGATGGTTCAGGGGTTGAGTTGAGAAGAAAGACTGGCAAAAACCATCATGAGGAATGACGTCAAGAATAATTCCCAGTAATGGATGAATTGATTTTAAAAATGTGGTACATACACACAAGAGAACACTAGACAGCCTTAAAGGAGGAAATTCTGCCACCTGCAACATGGATGGTGCTGGAGGACCTTATGCTAAGTGAAATAAACCAGGCATGGAAAGACAGATACTG